>NC_049260.1:23861311-24204311 GCF_011100685.1 Canis lupus familiaris | reverse complement strand
GTAAACATGCAGACATATAGGGAAAGTTTATAACTTTAACTCTAAAATTTCAGCCACGAGTCAGCATAAACAGAAATATAAAACTCACCAATCTAGATAACCACTCCTGTGGGCATGAAATTCATAAATGATTTGAGTTCAAACTAAAAAAATACACAAAAAGGTCAACCAAACCAGATTCTCTGTCAACTTGAACCTAACAGACACAATATCTCTATAAATCATTAATGAATTTATAGAGTTCATCAAATGGCAAGACTTTCAAAAATTACAAACCAGTTGCCAGTGATAGGGAATAACTTGGCTAAATGGTTAGATCATAAAACAAAATTTCCAACCTTCCTGCCAATAGTGTTAAATACTTTACTAGCCCAAATCAAACCAAAACACAAAATTAGAACAAAAACTAAAAACAAGAGGGGTGCCTTGGTGGCTCAGGTGGTTAAGCACTTGGCTTTGGCTCAGGTTATGATCTCAGGGTCCTGGGATAGCATTCAATGAGGAGTCCGCTTCTCCCTCTCCCTCTGCTCATCTTGGGCCCTCTCTTAAATAAATATATCTTAAAAATAATTTAAAAAAAGAGTCAACAAATTTCTAAGCCACTAAGGATTCACCTTTAAAAGCCAAGGAAAGGAATGCCTGGGTGGCTCAGTGGTTGAGCATCTGCCTTTGATTCATGGTTATGATCCTGGGGTCCTGAGATAGAGTCCTACATCAGGCTCCCTGCAGGGTGCCTGCTTGTCCTTCTGCCTGTGTCTCTCTCTCTCTGTGGGTCTCTCATGAATAAATAAATAAATCTTTAAAAAATAAATAAAATCCAATGAAAATAACATTTAAATTGCACACTGAGGAAGTCTAGCTGGCTGTGGTAGGTGAATCCATTGGGCATCTTATTGGAAGACCTCCAAAACTTTTAAAAGATAGTTTTCATAAAAAATAACATAATTACTAATATATATATAAAATAAAAATGAATGCATATTAAAATTTTTATTTGTACCCATTAAATGAAAAAAACAGACAGATGTTATCACTGGTTCAAAGGGAAAATTTCTATGAAGTACATGAACTGAATTGAAAATGGAAACAAAAATGGTTTATCTATATTTGGGAGGGAAATCAGTAGAAACTCCATGGAACATGAGAGAATTTACTTTAGTTTGTACAAATAGCTCAAAACCAATGAAAAGCCAGAAGCATGTGCTATTTGTGACAATGCATACTTTTCCCCTGAAACACACATCCCCCTCACACTAGAATTTATTTGCGAACCAAATAAAATAGGAAAAACCTATGACACAGAAATTATGGTTTTTAAGGGAAGCAGTATTGAATCACCAAATAATGAGTGACACTAAGATTAATTCTGCCCCCTGGAGCTAGTATTAAATTTGGAGATGTTTTTTGATACTTTGCATTTATTTCTTTTCAGATTTTCAAAGCACTGATTAAAATAAAGTACTCTTCTTTTACCTGATAACTCTTTGTCAGTTCAGTATAAAAAAATTTTCAATAATTAGGGCTATTCAAAAATGGCATATCTGCATCTGGAGTGAGATTCCTAACACTAAAGATATTGAAAGAGTGCTCAAATGACGAGTTACTAAGAATGTCTTACAAGGGAATTCCTGCACTATGTGGAAGGTTGGATTCCATGACCTTTAAGTTCCCTTGCAGGATGGCTGGGTGGCTCAGTGGTTGAGCATCTGCCTTTGGCTCAGGTTGTGAACCTGGGTCAGGGATTGAGTCCTGCATCAGGCTCCCTGTGAGAAGCCTGCTTCTCCCTCTATGTCTCTGCCTCTCTCTATTATGAATAAATAAATTCTAAAAATCTTTAAAATTTTTCCCTTACAATTCTCAACTCCATGGTTAGATGCTAGCTAGATGTTCTTATAACACATATTACTCTCCTTAAAAACAATTCAGCTAGAGTCCTAGTCACATTTTAATTTTCATTTCATTTTTAACTGAAACATTTCCAAACCATACACTGACAAAAATTACAATTTGTAGGTTCTGGATACAATATGCTCATTCATATATGAATTGAAAATTTTTAAATCTCCTATAAGTGTCAGCCAACTGCAGAGAGAACTTTCTCAGCATGATCTCACAGCATGATTCAAAGGAAAGGAATAGAGCCTGCCATAATGTTTAAAATCAAGAGAATCACAGAAGTTCACTTGGGAGGTGCATTCCTGAACAGTCATTCTTTTGTAAAGACTTCAGCCTTAGGGTACTCCTCATTTGTGTCATCTGCTCATTCAATCTTTGCCTCTCAGAACACCTATCTGAGATTGTATACATCATTTTTCTTTGCTTCAGTATCAAATTCAATACTATTATTAAAGATTGAGTGACTTTTTCTTAAATATGTACTCTATAGCCTACAAGTTTGACCTATGTAGTATGGATACCCAAGTATGAATTCCAAATCAAACACCAAATCCCTATTGCAACACTCTAAGCTTCCATTTTCAAAACTGAAAAATGGATAATCATTCACACCACAAAGGGCTGAAGTGAAGTGCTCAGTCAAGGGCCAGGCCATCACCAAATGGTATCTATTGTAATGAGAATCAGCTAGATCTGATTGCTAACTAGTGACAATGGTGAACTTTATCTGAGCCCTGTGATCCCAGAAAACAGAGATGGTTAAATAAATCTCCCTAGCTCTTTGTGTTCTGAAAGTTCACTGCCTTCCCATATGACTTAGCTAAGACTCAGGTGTCCCAACTTGTTTACCTATGACAAAGCCTGACACGGATCCTTCCAATTCCCATTATTTGCTTTATAAATGATTAGTTGAAATGTCTGTACCCACTGACCAACGTGGATAACATATCTACTAGCTTGGCTTGAACTAACTTAACTAAAGCTTCTATCTTTCTCCAAGGCCTCCGAATTTTGACAATATTTGGCCTGAGTGAACATACAACCATTCCTTAAGAGTCCCTCCAGAGCACTGACTGACCTTAGGGAAAAACCAGATCAACTATATGATCATATGATCCTGCTACCTTTTCATCCTGCTTCCCCACACCCAGCTTCTTTTCTAGCCTTGTTCACTGCTCCCTATGAAAAAAAAGACTTTGCCTGCCTGATCATGGAAATTAAATGCTTATGTATCTCATGGTTGAAACATTCCCCTTAAAAAAAAAAAAAGAAACATTCCCCTTATAGGGATAGTCTCTCTTGTAATAATCCTTTTGAATAAAGTCTCTCCTGACCTATATCCAGATTTGTTTGTATTTGACAATATCAGCATTATTTGGCTTAATTACTATTTACTTCTATTAAATGCTCCCCCATGTAAATTGAAGAATATTTTAAAGTAAACAAAAATGGATAAGTATATTTATTGACAGTCTTTTATAACATGTGTATTTATTACACTGAACTATGGACATCAGAATGATGTTCAGTCTTAATCACTTGTAAAATAAATCTCTTGCAACTGGTAGCCTTGAAAAGGATGAAGCAGATGTCCTTTACAGAAAGAGAAGAACAAACTTATTATCACATGGGTTTCTCTAATTGGTAGCTTCTTAATTGGAGTTTTCAGTGCTCACTCGTGCTTTCTCTCTAGGAATCATTTTAACCCTAGTTTCTGAACTCAAAATATGATTTAAAAAACATGTTTCATGTGTGATTATGGTCTTTTAAAAAAAGAGATTAAGAGCAGGCAAATCAATTGTCAGTTACAACTTTTTTTGTTCCATTATTTTGGTAAATCCTAACTTAAGGTAACTATGTTAATAGGATCCATACACCCTCAGTATGACCTTGTGAAGCACACTGAGGATACATATATTCCCTACTCAATTCACTTATAAACCAGGATATGAAACATGCAGAGAATGACAGGGTTCTAAAATGCTGTGTGAATTATTAATAATTTCAATGTTTTTCACATAAGAAAACCAGAAATACTGCAAAAATGGATTCTGTTTGACAAAATGGTCTTGTTCTTAAGGCTGGAAGACATTTTAAAAAATGAGATTTAGGTAACTTTCCAGAAACAAGTTCAAGATTAATAAGTTTCTCTTACAGAACATGTCAGGGTAGCAGTTCTCACTTCTGGCTGGCCATCAGAATGACCTGATGACAATAAAAATATGGATGCTCGGGCTTTACCCTAAACCTCCTTACTTGGAAATTTTAAAAGTCAGGGCCAGAAGAATGTTAAAATATGGAAATCTTTCCAGGTGATTTCGGTACACAATCAAGATTAAGCAAGACATAAAGCCACAAACATTTTTTTCCTGTGGTAAACAACAGAACCAGGTTACTCTTTTCTTTAGAGATACATGTACTTATCTTGCCTTAAACAAGAATCTCTCTCTCAAAAAAATATGATACACAGTTGTTCTGCTCTGCACAAAGTATCAAAAATGGATCACAACGGAAAAATAAAATCAGTTTCAGGTTTATGGAAGGAAAGGCACAATAATTAATAAAAATCTTGTAGAAAATCTTGATTTATTAGTTGGCCTAGCTTTTATGTTCTCATTTCTTTCCCAACAAGAATAAAATGAGTGCACATCTCATTCAATATGAATTAAATTAGGCATGGATACACAAAAGGACTACAACTTACATGTTCTATTCCTGCCAATACTCAATTCAGTTCTGACCACAGAGGCATTATCCATGTTTGCAAAGCCACAGCTGCCAGCTTGGGGTGAGTAGAGGGAATCAGGTCAAATGTGAACTCAGAATCTGCAGCTCTAGGGTTAATCATGTTGTTTGCCAAGGTGGGATGCCTGGACCTTTGCTCTGACAGTTCATTTGCTCCTCAGATGTGTTAGAGATGTCTAATGTCCTTCTAAGGCCAGTACTTTTCCCCTTCTAGCCACAAGAATTATACTTCTCTGCCACCTCTCCATTAGTAGGATAATGAGTATAATTCTGGTCAAATAGCTGTGAGGACAGAAGTGGTGTAGGACCACAACATTCAACTGAAAGATTTTCAAGCATTTCCCTTCTTCCTGCCACAGTAACCAAGCAGCAGTTCACTTGGTGGAGTCTTTATCAGGCCTGAGTCTGAGTGAGGACAATTTACAGCATAGCTCACATCCTTCATCTCCACCCTAAAAAGGACATGTAGCCAGAACCAAAACCAAATACTTCTTTGGTTGTTTAGTTTCAGCCCACTGATATCTGGGGATTGTTTCTTACTGCAGTATAACCTATTTTGACTGAAAAAGCAAGTCGGGTTGATGGAAATGCATTACACCCATGCAAAGTTATCAGGAGCACAAGTATCTACCTTTGGAGCATTCACCTTTAGCTTTTTTCAAGGGTGGGGAGACAGATTCTTTAACACTCTAGAGGTAGTCTAAAAGGAATGCTAAAGGAAGGACCTGAACTTAATCATTTATGTCTAATCGTGAGTTAAAGCCAATATGTTTTTCCAGCCACATATTACACTTTATGCATTATTCATAGTTTTAATCAACCCTATTCCTATGATCTTCCACGATTAGTAAGTCTTAGAAATTGTCTTCTAGGTTGAATGAAATTCTGAATTGCTGAAAATCCAGTCATTAATCTATGGGAGTATCACGATCTCATTTCCCTGTGATTCCTTAATCAAAGCACACCCCTCAATAAGTTGTGAAATCAACATGGTTCCTTCTGATTGCACACTAAGAAATTTGACTTGAAGTCTGGATAAAGGAAAGACTTCTATCTAGGTAACCTCAATCAAAACTGATTACTGTTCTGAATTCTCCCCATTCTTTCCCTAGAGGTACGTGAAAAGCAAATTTAACACAAGCCAGCAGATTCCTATTTACTGCTAATTCATGCCAACTTGGAAATGAAACCAAGAACATCTTAAATCTAAATGAAAGCATGAAATGAGAAAACACAAAGTACCACTTGTACTGCCAGCTTCCTTATAATAACAACATGTTCATTATAAGGATGCTAGTTCATTGAAAAATAGTACAGTGGACACAAACATTATTGAAAGTGTAGCTTACACATTAAACATGTGGTTCTCAATACTCACTTAATTTTGGCACAAAATAGTAACTCGAGACAACTTATGTGTGTATGACTGCCAATTGGATAATCTATGCTTGAGAAGTTGATTTATCATCATTTGCACAAACTGAAACATGCATTTGCAACATTATAGCCATGAAGATGATCACTTATGAAAGTAATACCTGTAGAATTCTACTTCTAATTTCCTTCCATATTTTAAATATTAGCAGTATGTGAATAAACATTATGAAGGATAATTCAGACTTAATACTACTTTAAGATTTTTTGGAATATTTTTAGGTTCATAGAAAAATTAAGAAGAAGGTACAAAGATTTCCCACATAACCCCTCTTCCCATACATGTATCACCTCCCCCATTAACAATATCACTCACAGGAGTGGTAAATTTTTCACTATTTATGAATCTATATCAACACCTCTTAATCACCCAAGTTCACAAATTGTGGTTCATTCTCGGTGTGGTACATTCTATGAGTTTGGGATAATATACAAGGCAATATCCACCATTACAGTATCACACATAGTATTTTCACTGCTCTAAAAATCCTCTGTGCTCTAATACTCCCTCACCCCAATCCAATCCCTGGTAACCAATGACCTTTTTTTCTTTCCAAAGGTTTGCCTTTTTCAGAATGTCCTATCACTGGAAACATAAAGTATGTAGCCTTTGCAGATTGACTTCTTTCACGTAGTAATAGGCATTTAAGTTTCCTCTATGTCTTTTCATGGTATTGCTCCCTTCTTCTTAGTGCTAAATAATATTTAATTTTTGGATGCACCAATTTATTCATCCATTAACTTACTGAAGGACGTTTTGGTTGCTACAGGTTCTGGCAATTATAAAGTCACTAAATGTACATCTATGTACATATTTTTGTGGACAGAAGTTTTCAACTCCTTTGGGTAAATACCAAGGAGCAAGATTGCTGGATTGTATGGTAAGAGTGTATTTAGTTCCATAAGAAACTGCCAAACGTCATCCAAAGTAACTATACCATTTTACATTCCCACCAGCAAATGAATGAAAGTCCCTTTTGCTCCATATTCTCACCAGTGTTTGGTGTTGTCAATGTTCTGGATTTTGGCCAGTCTAACAGGTATGTAATGGTATCTCATTGCTTTAATTTGTATTATATGTGACATATAATGTGGAACATTTTTTCATATAATTATTTGTCATCTACAAATATTGTTTGTAAGATATCTGTTCAGGACTTGGACCCATTTTTTTTAAATTGAGTCATTTGCTTTCTTACTGTTGAGTTTTGAGAGTTCTTCATATATTTTAGATAATAGTCCAGTATCAGATGTATCTTTTCCAAATATTTTCTCTCAATTTGAGGCTTGTCTTTTTACTCTCCTGGCATTGTCTTTTGCGGACCAGATTTTTATTTGAATGAAGTCTAGTTTATCAATTATTTCTTTCATGGATTGTAACTTCAATGTTTTATCTAAAAAGTAACCACTATATCTGAGGTCACCTATGTTCTTGCCTATGTTATCTTCTAGAAATTTTACAAGGATTTTGGGGGGAGATTTGCTTGGTTGGTTGGTTTTCAATTTATTTATTTTTGACAAATAAAGATTGTTTATACCTAAGGTTTAGGACCTGATGGTTTGATATATATATACATTGTGAAATGATTATCACAGTCAAACTAATGAATCCTATAGCCCACATAGTTACCTTTTACTTCTGTGTGGTGATAACATTTAAGATCTACTGTCAGCAAAATTCATGTATGCAGTCTATTATTAATTATAGTCACCATGCTGTACATTAGGTATCAAAATGTGTTCATCTTATAATTGAAAGTTCATACTCTTTTATTAATAATAGTTCCCTTTTTCCCCTGTAATCCTAGCCTCTGGTAATCTCCATTGTAATGTTACTATGAGTTTGACTTTTTTTTTTTAAGATTCCATATATAAGTGAGATAAAACCATTTTTCACTGTGTCTGGCTTATTTCATTTAGCTTAGTGTCCTCCAGGTTCATCCATGTTATTCTCTATGGCAGGATCTCCTTTTTAAATAGTGAATAATATTACACACACACACTGACACACACACTTTTTTATCCATTCATTGTCAAAGAAAACTTACACTGTTTTGGTATCTTGGCTACTGTGAGTAATGCTGCAATAAGCATGGGAAAGCAGATATATATCTTTGAGACAGTGATTTTATTTAGGAGCTTTAGAAGTCTGTATTCAATACTTAGGTATGTGATATTTTGAATTAAGTTTTATGAAGGATATAACATCTATGTCTAGAATTTTTTTGCATGTGGATGTTCAGGTGTTCCAGCACCATTTGTTTAAAAAGACTATCTTTGCTCCATAATCCTATACTATCTTAAACATTATTTCCATGTTTAACACAAAATTATTCACATTACACAGAGAATGATACCTTCATTTGAAGTAGAATTTAAAAAAAATTAGAGAAGGGAAATGGGGTAAGGCTTTGAACATAAGATCTCAAACACTTATTGGCATGTGTTGACAACCAGGCACTCCAAAATATATTATGTACCTGCCATGTCACTTGGCCTCATCAATTCTTGAGTTTCTCTTTCTTAGATTTAAAAACATTGTGACTTATTTTTTCTCCTTATACCATGTTACTTTTTTTTTCCTTTTTCTCATAAGGAAGAACAATAATTAAACAATGGAGACGTAAATATCCACATGGAGTAGAAAGAAGTCAATAGGCCAAATATATCCCAAGATGCAGTCTTGAAATATAATGTCCACACAATTTTAAAGTCATCTTCAATGTCCTTCATAATAATGGCATGAGATATTAAATGAAACCAGAGCCATGTTGCTAAGAGTGGTATTTGCATTATCTCATATCTTCACAGAATCACAATGAAGTAAACATTAATAATGTCTTCATTTTACTGACAAAGTAACTTCATATAAGTGGTTGAACATGGATTCAACACAGGTCTGCCAGAGTGTAGAGTCTAAGATTTTTTCATCTACCTACAAGAATAACCCTTGAACACCTCTTTCTCCTTGCTGTAAAACATACTTGTTTGGAAATGAAAAAAATAGAAGGACATATAATGAGGTTTTGAATCAAGAAGCTAATAAGAGAAGAAAAATGCTGTAATCTCCTTTGTAGATAATGGGGTAGATGGTAATATTTTGTGTCATGTCAGAGTTCCACTTTACAGACTTTTATTATCCTTCTCTTCAATGTTTTTTCCCCAAAGTCTATTCCAGAATGCCTTTCAGCACAAGATAATACCAACTGGCATGATCAAGCTAGTGAAAACCATGAAGACAAAATGACCTAATTTAAGGACCTTTTATCACAGAGGACAAAACTAGCCAAAAATCAATAATCAGTGACTTCTTTCCATGAAAATCCATTTTAAACATAATTAAAGCAATAGACAATCCAGAGTATGCTGTTAAGATACATAATAAACATATATTTGCTTCCTTAAAAATATCATTTTTATAAGAATATTTATTTAATATGTACTATCTGCTAACTGTGCTAGATTGGTGTGTTATATCATATAATCATCACAATATACTGACACATAGACATGCTGGAGTGACCATATAATTTATTTTCTGAACCAGAATCATTTTGAGAATGAATAAAAATGCTATTAATAATTGAACAGCAATATGGTCTTAAAACTGGACTTTAAAAAAAAGATTCATTTATTTGTTCATGAAAGACACACAGAGAGAGAGAGAGAGAGAGAGAGGCAGAGACACAGGCAGAAGAAGGGAGCCTGATGTAGGACTCGATCCTGGATCCCAGGATAACTCCCTGAGTCAAAGGCAGATGCTCAACTGATGAGCCATCCAGGCATCCCTAAAACTGGACTCTTATTGCCAACTTTATAGGTGAAGAAAGTGAAGGCTGAAACAACTTTAAGTAGCTTGTCCATGGTTATATCACAAAGATGTAACAAATTCAAGACTTGCCTTAGATAAATCTGACACCGAAGTCCATTTTTTAAACTGCAGTCACTATGAGTGGAGTGTACACTACAGTGTAGTGATTCTCAAAAGTTAACGTATATCAGCATCACTTTGGGGTGACTGATATAATTCACATTCCTGGGCCCCACCCCGAAGTTGTGACCCAACAGTTCTGATGTAGGGATCAGAACCTCAAAGAGGTTCTTTGAGTCAAAGAGTCATGAAGATGACTGTAGCTAAATTTGAAGATGCACTGTTCTCTTATCTTGAACAACCACTTATGAGTCATTAGTTCATTTTACTTAACTTGGTATGGTCATAAAATGAAGAATAAAGGAAAAGAAAAGACAGTGAAGACTAAGCCTGCTCCTACTGTAAATTACCAACATGCTAAACTCTAAAAGATATAGTATAACTAAAAGTGCTTTGTCAAAACTGGGATTAGGTTACCTTGTATGTGTTACCTCATTTCATTAAGGCATGTCCTTAAATATTTCAAGAATACTCTTTCCTACTCAGGAATTTCTTTATATGTTCCTGTTACTATTATGTTCCTTCCATTCACTCCAAGCAAAAGCAAGCTGCTTTTCTCAAACTTAGTGCTAGAATCCATTTCTTACTTACAAAGATAAAAAATTGTGTTATAAATAACAAACTCTGATGCCAAAAAATAACATTTACATTTTAAAAATACAAACTAAGCCATAAAGTAGTACTTTCACTTACTCTACTTAGCTCAGTAACCTTCATAACATAGTAAATAGGTACTTCTTAAATACTTATTTATTAAATTCATGACAAAAAACTGTAAAAACCATCATTCCATATAGGAATAAGTTGAGAACAATTCCCATACAATGTGGACAGTACCACTTTGGTTATTTACACTGTATTTAGCAAATTACAGTATTTTCCCCAGATTCCCTATGGATTTAAGTAACACAAACTATATTACAAAGCCATTTAATTAGCAAGGGGTTAGCATAATACATATATGCATGTGTTCAAGAAAAACCTAGCACAACTGAACTCTCAGTTGCACTCCATTAGCAAGGAGACAGGAAATTTTGAGTTAAGGCCAGTATTTCAAGACAGCATCATAAAAAAGATACACAGGGAAATTGGAAGTCTAATTAGAAATATAATTTTCCTTTTCCTTTGGTGTAACCATGAGGATAACAGTACCAGTATTTTACAAAGTGTCCACCTCTAAGAATCACAAAGTGTTTTCATACTTCTATTCCACCAATGATGTAATTTTCCTCAAAAGTGCAAGAAGTTGTTATTTAGTGATGAAACCAAAGCACAAAGAAGTAAGGAGATACACAAAATCAGACAACAACCTACTGGTCAAATATATAAGCAAAATAAAACCTATAATAAAAAGACAAGTCAATTTAAAAACAGTACAGAATCTGTTTGGTAGATCCTCAAAATGTTGAATATAGAGTTATCATATGACCCAGCAATTCAAATTCTAGGTAAATTTTTAAGATATTTAAGATAACCCAAAACATGTATTCCAACAAGAAGTTGTCTAAAAATCTTCAGAGCACCACTACTGACCATAACCAAAAAGTAATAACACCCAGATGAACATCAATTAATGCACGGGTAAATATAATGTGGTCTATCCACAGCATGAATGATTATTCAGTGACAGAAAGGAATAAGGCTGTGACACATGCTACAATATACAACCTTGAAAACATTATGCTAAGTGGAAGAAGACAGATACATGAGGCCATTTATTGTACAATATCATTCATATGAAATATCTAGGATAGCCAAATCTATGGAGAAAGAAGTATCAGTGATTGCCTAGAACTGGTTGTAATAAGGAGATAAGGAATGACTGTTAATGGGTCTGAAGGTTCTTTTTCAGTTAATGAAAATGTTCTAAAAGTGGTTGTGGTAATGGGGTCACAACTTTGTAAACATACTAAACTATTACATTTTATGCTTTATGTAGGTTTAACTGTATGTAAATTGTACCTCAATAAAGCTGTTAAAAAGTTAAAGAAAAAACTTACACCAAATGTCATGGAATTGTTCCCTTTAAAATGGTTAATGTTAGAACATTCCATCCAAAAACAGCAGGATGTTCATTCTTTTCAAGCATACATGGAACTTTGTCCACATGTTGGGCCACAAAAAAAGTCTCAACAAATTCAAAAAGACTGAAATCACACCATGCAATTCAAATACAACCCTATAATACTAGAAATCAACCACAAGAAAAATCCTAAAAAAGAACGAAATTACATCAAGGCTAAATAATACGCTACTAAATAATGAATGGGTCAACCAAGAAATCAAAGAGAAAAATTTTTAAAAACACATGGAGACAAATTAAATGAAAACACAATGGTCCAAAATCTTCGAAATGCATCAAAAGCTGTTCTAACAGTAAAGATTATAGTAATACAGGCCTACCTCAAAAACAAGAAAAAAATCTCAAACCATCTAAACTTACCCCTAAAGAAGCTGGCAAAAGAACAAAGCCCAAAACCAGCAGAGGGAAGGAAATAATAAAAATTAGAGTGGAAATAAATGAAATAGAGACTAAATATACAACAGGTCAGTTAAACCAGGAGCTGGTTCTTTGGAAAGATCAATGAAATTGTTAAACCTTTGGCCAGACTAATCAATAAAAAAAGAGGGGGGGGGGACTCAAATAAATAAAATCAGAAATGAAAGAGAATTAACAATGGGCACCAGAAATACAAAGGATTCTAAGAGAATACTATGAAAGACTCTGTGACGACAAATTGTAACACCTATAAGAAATGAATAAATTCCTAGAAGCACATAACCTCCCAAAAGTGAATCAGAAAGAAATAGAAAATTTGAACAGAACAATCACCAGCAATGGCATTGAATCAGTAATGAAAAAACTTCAAAAAACAAAAGTCCAGAACCAGATGACTTCAGAGTTGAATTATAACACATAAAGAGTTAATTCCTATTCTTCTCAAACTATTCCCAAAATATAGAAGGAAAGCTTCCAAATTCATTCTATGAAGACAGCATTACCCTGATACCCATACAGATAAAGATACTATATATTAAGAAAAAAAAAAAAAACAACCTAAAGGCAGTATCTCTGATGAACATAGATGCAAAAATCCTTAAAAATATTAACAAACCAAATCCAACAATATGTTTTAAGAATCATTCACCATGGGCACCTGGGTGGCTCAGTGGTTGAGCGTCTGCCTTTGGGTCAGGTCCTGGGATCGAGTGCTGCATCAGGCTCCCCATGGGGAGCTTGCTTCTCCTTTTGCCTATGTCTCTGCTTTTCTTTCTGTGTCTCTCATGAACAAATAAGTAAATTCTTAAAAAAATCATTCATCATGATCAATTGGGATTTATTCTTGGGATGCAAGGGTGGTTCAATATTCAAAAATCAATCATTGTGATACATCCTATCAAGAGAAAGGAGAAAAACCATATGATCATCTTAATGCATACAGGAAAGCAATGTGACAAAATACAACATTTATTCATGATAAAAACCCTCAACAAAGCAGGTTTATAGAGAACATACCTCAACATAATAAAGGCCATCTATGAAAACCTACAACTAATATTATACTCAGTGGTGAAAAACTGAGAGCTTTACCTCTAAGATCAGGAACAAGACAAGGATGTCCACTCCCACTACTTTTATTCAACAGAGGCAATACTAGACAAAGCAATCAGACAACAAAAAGAAATAAAAGGCACACAAATTGGTAAGGAAGAAATATAACTTTCTCTATTTGAAGATGACATTGTGCTATATACAGAAATCCTTACAGACTCCACAGAAAACTAGACCTGATAAATGAATTCAGTGAAATTACAGTATACAAAACCAATATAAAGAACTCAGTTTCATTTCTGTATACTAATAATGAAGTAGCAGAAAGAGAAATTAAGAAAACTATTCCATTTACAACTGCACCAAAAAAATGAAATACCTACAAATAAACTTAACCGAGGAGGTAAAAGACCTGAACTCTGAAAACTATAAAACAGTGATGAAAGAAAATGAAGATGATATCAACAAATGGAAAGATATTTGTGTTCATGGACTGGGAGAACAAATATGTTAAATGTCCACACTACCCAACACAATCTACAGATTCAGTGCATTCCTATCAAAATACCAACAGCATTTTTCACAGAACTTGAACAAATAATACCAAAATTTATATGGAAACACAAAGTTTTGATTCTGAGTTGCCAAAGCAGTCTTGAAAAAGGAAAATAAAACTAGATGTTTCACAATTCCAGACTTCCAACTTATAATACAAAGCTGTAGTAATCAAAACAGTATGGTACTGGCACAGAAAGGACTCAGATCTGTGAAACAGAACAGGAATTCCAAAATAAACACATATAGTCAATCTGAAAAGGAGGCAATAATACGTAACGGGAAAACATATCTTTAACAAATGGTGATTGGAAAACTGGAGAACAAGCAAAAGAATGAAACTGCACTACTTCATTACACCATACACAAAAATAAATTCAAAATGGACTAAAGGCCTAACGTGAGACCTGCAACCATAAAATTACTACAGGAGAACACAGGCAGTAAATTATTTGACACTGGTCATGCCAACTTCTTACAAGATGTCTCCTGAAGCAAGGGAGACAAAAGCAAAATCAAACTATTGGGACCACATCAAATAAAATGTTTCTGCATAGCAAAGAAAACCATCAATAAAACTAAAAGGCAACCTATAGAATGGGAGAAGATGTTTGCAAAGAACATATTCATTTAAGGGCTAATATCCAAAATATATTAAAAAATGATGAAATCCACTATCGAAAAAATAAATAATCCAGTTAAAAAGCAGGCAGAGACATGAACAGAGATTTTACCAAAGAATATATCCAGATGGCCAGCAGATACTCAAAAGGACGCTTATCATCACTTATTATCATGTAGGTAATGAAAGTTAAACCTACAATGAGCTATCACCTCACACTTGTCAGGATGATTAAGATCCACAACACATGAAACAACAGGTGTTGGCAAGGACGAGAGAAAAAGGAACATTCATGCACTATTGGTGGGACTGCACACATACACACACACACACATACATACACAAACACACACAATGGAATATTATTCAACCATAAAAAAGGATGGAATCTTGCCATTTGCAATGACATGGACAGGGCTAAGGAGTATAATGCCAAGTGCAATCAGTCTGAGAAAGATAAATACCATATGATTTCACTCATGTGCGGAATTTAAGAAACAGAGAAGAAAAGGGAAAGAGACAGAAAGGAAGCCAGAAACAGACTCTTAACTACAGAGAGCAATCTGATGGGTATCCGACATGAGTGGGGGTGGGAGGAGGGGTTAAGTAGGTGATGGGAATTAAGGAGGGTTCTTGTAAAGATGAGCACACAGTGATGTGTGGAAGTGATGAATTACTATATTGTATACCTGAAACTGATATAACTGTATGTTAACTAACTGGAATCAAAATTTAAAATTTTTAAAAAGCAAAATTGAACTATTGGAGCTATATCAAAATTAAAAGCTTATCCTCAGTGAAGGAAACCATAAATAAAACAGAAAGGCAGGGGATCCCTGGGTGGCTCAACGGTTTAGCACCTGCCTTCAGCCCAGGGCATGATCCTGGAGTCCTGGGATCGATTCCCACATCAGGCTCCCTGCATGGAGCCTGCTTCTCCCTCTGCCTGTCTCTCTGCCTCTCTCTCTCTCTCTCTGTGTGTGTCTCTCATGAATGAATAAATAAAATCTTTACAAAAATAAAAAAGGGCAACCTACTGAATGGGAGAAGGTATTTGCAAATGATAATGGGTTAATGTGATAAATATGTAAAGCACTTATACAACTTAACACGAAAAAATAAATAATCCAATGAAAAAATGGCTGGATGACATGAACAGACTTTTTTCCACAGAAGACAGATGAAAAAGATATTCAGCATCACTAATTTCACACAAATGCAACAAAACCACAACACAATATCACCAAACACCTGTCAGAATGGCCAAAAACAAACAAACAAACAAAACAAGAAATAACAAGTGTTGGCAAGGCAATAGAGAAAAAGGAACTCTTGGTACTATTGATGTGAATGCAAACTGATGCAGCCACTGTGGAAAATAGTATGGAGGTTCCTTATAAAGTTAAAAAACAGAATACCTTATGATCTGGCAACTGCACTAAAACAGAAACACTAATTCAATAAAATATATGCACCCCTATGTTTATTGCTGCATTATTTACAATAGCCAAAATATGTAAGCAACTGGAGTTTTCATTGATAGATTAACAGAGACAGAAGATTGGTATGTAGTACAATGGAATATGACTCCGCCAAAGACCTAAATGTGAGACTGGAATCCATCAAAATCCTAGAGAACACAAGCAGCAACCTCTGTGACCTCAGTTGCAGCAACTTCTTCCTAGACATGTCTCTAAAGGCAAGGGAAACAAAGGCAAAAATGAACTATTGGAACTTCATCAAGACAAAAAACTTTTTTAAAAGATGATTTTATTTATTTATTCATGAGAAACACAGAGAGGAGAGAGAGGAGAGAGAGAGAGAGGCAGAGACACAGGCAGAGGGAGAAGCAGGCTCCATGCAGGAAGCCCAACGCGGGACTCAATGCCGGGTCTCCAGGATCATGCCCTGGGCGGAAGGCAACACTAAACTGCCAAGCCACCCGGGCTGCCCAAGACAAAAAGCTTTTGCACAGCAAAGGAAACAGTCAACAAAACTAAAAGACAACCGACAGAGTTGGAGAAGATATTTGCAAATGTCTTATCAGATAAAGGTCTAGCATCCAAAGTCTATGAAGAATTTATCAAACTCAACACCCAAAGAATAAATAATACAATCAAGAAATGGGCAGAAGACATGAACAGACATTTCTCCAAAGAAGACATACAAATGGCCAACAGACACACGAAAAAATGTTCCACATCACTTGGCATCAGGGAAATAAAAAATCAAAACCACAATGAGATACCACCTTACATGGGTCGAAATGGCTAAAATTAACAAGACAAGAAATGGCAGATGTTGTCAAGGATACAAAGAAAGGGGAGCCCTCTTACACTGTTGGTGGGAATGCAAGCTGGGGCAGCCACTCTGGAAAACATTATGGAGGTCCCCCCAAAATTTGAAATAGAGCCACCCTACAACCTAGCAATTGCACTACTGGGTATTTACTCCAAAGATACACATGTAATGATTCAAAGGGGCACCTGCACCCCAGTGTTTATAGCAGCAATGTCCACAATAGAAAAACTATGGAAAGAGACTAGATGTCCATCGACAGATGAATGGATAAAGAAGATACACACACACACACACACACACACACATACACACTGGAATACTACTGAGCCATCAAAAATGAAATCTTGCCATTTGCAATGATATGGATGGAACCAGAGGGTATCATGCTTAGCAAAATAAGTCAATCATAGAAAGATAACTATCATCTGATCTCATTCATATGTGGAATTTAAGAAACAAAGCAGAGTAGCATAGGGAAAGGAAGGGGAAAATAAAACAAGATGAAATCGGGGAGGGAGACAAACCATAAGAGATGCTTAATCATAGGAAACAAACGGAGGGGCGCTGGAGGGGGGTAACTGGGTAATGGACATTAAGGAGGGCATGTGATACAATAAGCACAGGGTATTATATAAAACTGATGAATCACTGAACTCTACCTCTGAAACTAATCATGCACTGTATGTTAATTGAATTTAAATATTTAAAAAAGGAATATGACTCAACCATAAAAAAAGAATGAGATCTTGCAATTTGCAACAACATGGATAGATCCAGAGGGTATTATGCTAAGTGAAATAAGTCAGTCAGAGAAAGACAAATACTTTAGGAATTCAGTCATATATGGAAAAAAACAAACAAATGAACAAAGAAAAACAGAGACAAACAAAACAAACTCTTAAATATAGAGAACAAACTAGTGATTGCCAGAAGGGAGGTGGGGGAAGGGATGGGTGAAAAAGGTGAAGGGGATTAAGAATAAATTTATCATAATGAGCACTGCGTAATGTACAGAATTGCTGAATCACTGTATTATACACCTGAAACTAATGTAACACTGAATGTTAAACATATTTTAGGAAAAAAATGTAAAATTTAAAAAAGAAAAAATGGTTAATATTACATGAATTTCATTTCAACAAAAGACATAAAAATACAACCTACAATGTCTTTTCATTTTGTATATATCCTGTAAGTTTTAATTAACATATTTCACTTTAGTTACTTCTTTATTTTAGCTCCCTAGTGCATATGCAATTTATTTAATTATTTATACATATCAAGGTATGCAATGTTCAGCTACAGGCTTAACTATAATACACCATAAAGAAATAACAATACTGCATCAATTTTATATCTTGTAATATATGACTGCTCTTAAGTTGATATTTAGAAGTAATTACAATTAAACTAAAATTGAAAATTAGAAGCAAAGCTAAGGAGAGATATTGATAATTAAATTTCCAAACTTACTCTGTATGAATTTGAACATATGATGGCAGTGTGGGTATTTCTGGACACCCAGTAAAGAGGAATATAAAAATTTGATTTTAAAGGAAACACACACAAAAAAAGCAAGGTTAAAAAGCTTAAAGGTAACTAAGACTGTTAGAGCTTAAGAGATAAAAGATGGGGCACCTGGGTGGCTCAGTGGTTTGGTGCCTGCCTTTGGCCCAGAGCATGATCCTGGAGTCCCAGGATCGAGTCCCACATCAAGCTCCCTTCATGGAGCCTGCTTCTCCCCCTGCCTATGTCTCTGCCTCTCTTTCTCTCTCTCTCTCTCTCTCTCTCTCTCTCTCTCTGTCTCTGATGAATAAATAAAATCTTAAAAAAGAGATAAAAGATTTGGAATATTTTAATACCAATATTCTTTATTTAACATATTTTAAATATTAAATTTAGCATGTAACCAATTAACAAATTCTTCCCATAATTCTAACACTGTAAAATGTAGTACATGGGACACCAGAAATTATTTTATATTCCTTTGAATAAATGCTTTTACACTGTAAATATATCAGGAAGACAATGACGATTTTACACCCTAAATAGGTAATTTAGCTTAAAATAAAATCAACAAGGAATTGGAGAATTTGTGAGTATAAGATGATATAATATATACATATATCAGAGGAACTTGATATAAGTAGACATCTACATTGTGAAGTCAAGACTTCTGGGTAGACATACAGTCTTAAAAGCAGTTATACATATAAGTTGGTGACCTATTGATGATCATCTGTGAAAGAAAAATAATGCAAGAGAAAAGACATATAGAAATGGGTATAAGCAGGGGATCCCTGGGTGGCGCAGCGGTTTGGCGCCTGCCTTTGGCCCAGGGCATGATCCTGGAGACCCGGGATCGAATCCCACATCAGGCTCCCGGTGCATGGAGCCTGCTTCTCCCTCTGCCTATGTCTTTGCCTCCCTCTCTCTCTCTCTGTGACTATCATAAATAAATAAAAAAATAAAAAAATAAAAAAAGAAATGGGTATAAGCAGAATGTACTAAGGAGGCAGTAAGAAGGCAGATCTGCTAAAAGATGAGGAGTCTCTTTGTAAGCAGTTGGAGAACAGGAAGCAATACAGGTAGCATAGAAGTACTGCTAAGCCAGGAGTACTAAGTTGAAGACTTGAGAAACAGCCATAAAAATAGAGGAAGGGACAAAGATATGAGACCTGAGCTAATACTAGATGGAGGTGGCACATGATATATGAATTAAAGCAAAGAAAAGCTAAAAATATATAGAGAGATTAGATAAATGTTACTGTACAAAACCACCTCATTTAATCTTAAATGCAACTCATTTCTTCCCAGCTTTACTGAAATATAATTGACATACAACGATGCGTACTTTTAAGGTGTGAACAATATGAAATCATGAACCCCATAAGATGTCTTCACCTCGTGTTCACTGCAACATTATTCACAAAGATATGAACACAACCTAGGCATCCACTGATGGAAGCATGCATGAATAAAAGGTAAAATGTAGTATATATAAACTGTAATATTATTCATCTGCTAAAAGAAGGAAATCCTGCCATTTGAGAGAATGATGATGGACCCCAATGACATTACACTAAGGGAAACAAATTGGACAGAAAAATACTTTATGATCTCCCTTGTAAATGCAATCTGAAAACATGGAACTCATTGAAACAGAGAATAGAATGGTGGCTTCCATGGGGCTCAGCAGTTGGATAGATGGGAAGATACTGGTAAAGGATGCCAACACAACTTATTTTAAAAATAAAAACAAAGTGTTGGAGAGAAACCCTGACTAGCTAAGCATCACAGAACTAGTAAATGACTAAATCAACTCCATCACAGGTTCTTCTGTCTCTCTACTTGCTATGCCTTTGATGGTGTCCACTCTAAGAGTTTAGAGAAAAAAGGCAAAATAAGAAACAAGGGTCAAGAGCAATGGGACAGATCTATATATTTAACAAAGAGCATTTCACTCTTCAGTTTTGTACCTATAGTTTCTTTGCAGTTACATTGCTAGAAACTGAAGTAACTCTTTAAACAGTAGATTATGAGAATACAACACATTGAAAAAGGTAAATATAAGCCAGTGTTAGATTTCCTAGAAGAGATAGCAGTAAAGTTATACAAAATATCTGGTAAACCTAAAATTTTGTTACAATTTTTAATTGAATAAATCTCTTGGATTTAGTGTATAAGAAAAAGGAGTTGAACAAAGTTGCAGAATATTAAGTGACCTACCTGGAAGCAGTTCCTAAGAGGAAAGTTTGCTAGACACTGACATTTATTACTAAAGGAAATTTTGGAGTTTATTTTCTATCTCTGTTTCCCTTACCTGAACAAAAACTCAGGCGCATTTAAAATAATTTCCCCCTTGTTCTATGTGTACATTAGAATAGTGGCTTATGTTCAGAGATTCCGCAACATCTGAGTCTTGCTGCTAACCACCTGTGTGAGTCCAGTAAACCAAAGTCGTATTTTTAGGTTTTCCCATTTAGCAATCCTCTTCTGGAAACAAATTATGGATAAGTTAAGATTAAGTTTATCTGTAAGAAAGACTCCCAAATAGGCTTAGACAAGATAGAAGTTCATTTCTGGCTCACATTAGGAAACTCTGCAGGCAGAGTCTAGGACTGCTTTGACACTTCAATGAAATCCTCAAGAAGCAGACTCTCTCCGACTCAATGTTGTACTAACCCCAAGAGTGTGGTACTTATCTCCATGGTTCAAATACTACTGGTGAAGTTCCAGGCATTTCACCTCTATCTCAAATATGATGATAACCGTGAAGGTGGAAGGGCATGTTCTCTACCTTTAGATTGCCTGTCAGTCCCACCATTTATAATTTATTGGGGCCACCACGGAGCAAAGGTAGATGGAAATTAGCTGCCTCCCATTACTGACACATCTTACTTCAAAATACTTAAAAATCTTCAAGTGCCAAGTCTCCTTGGCACTGGCAAGTAATGCAAATCATTTTCATGGCCATTTCACTCTTGTACTTGAATACCAAGTATTTCTTACCTTTTATCCCCCTCAAAATTCTGTTAAGTGCATTCCTCCCTATCTCAGATGATAATCTTGCTTTCGATTTTGTGAAAAATAGACTAAGAACTGTATAATCTCATGTTGTTATGACTAAATGTGAAAAATTCCCTTAACTTTACCTGTTAATCTGCCTTTTTTCCAGCTATAAGAGTATGAAATCTCTAGAATAGTTAAAAGTGTAGACTATGGAGCCAGATATACTGGGTTTGGAAACCACCTCCACCATTTACTAGCTTAATCTTCTGCATTTCAGTTTCTGTCTCTATAAAACAGAAATAATAGAACCTAGATTATAGGATAATTTTGAGGATTAAATGAGTGAATAAATATAAATGACTTAGAACAGCATCTGTTATATATTAAATGATAGCTATTACTATCATTATCTGAGGCCAGGCTGTCCAATGGCACATTGGATTCCATTCCTTCGCATCTATTCAGAAAATCTGTTTAAAAATCTTCCTTTCTCTCTTGTATCACAAATTTAGTCCTCTTTAATGGAAGATTTCTGTTAGTGTTCGCATCCACTATAATATCATCCATTTTTAAAACAAATGGCCTCGGTTCCATTTCTTTACTAAACTATTAGGCTGTTTGTTTCAATTTATAGCAAACTTCTTGAAAGATGTGCTTGTACTCTCTATTTCTACTTCCTCACCTCTGCTTTTTTTCTTTAAATTTAACTTTAAATTTCTCCAATGAAACTCTTCTCAAGGCCAACAGTCTCTTGCATCTTGCCAAATATAATGATCAGTTTTGTCAGTTCTCATCTTAGTCAAGCTTTTCTTAGTATTTATCAATTGACAATGCCTTCCATCTTGAAGCATCTTCTATTTAGAGTGGGGACCAAAATCACAATCCCAGTTTTCCTTCTCATTCCCTGGTCACTCCTTGGTCCTCTGTGCAGGTTCATCTTTTGCTAAACACCAAAACTTGAAATAGCCCAGGATTCCGTATTTGAACTTCTTCATCTACACTCACTGTCTTGACAATATTATATAGACTCATGATTTGAGGTATCATTTACATTCTGGTGACTCTCAGGATTATATCTGTATTTTAGGTTTCTCCCATGAATTCAAGATTCCAATCTTTGCCTACTCAACAGCTTGAACTGCATACAGAGGTCTCACGAACCTAATATAGCTAAAAATAACTCCTGATTCTTGAAAATCCCCTTCCCCCATAAATTCCCTCATCTTAATAAATGGCATCAAAACACACCATGTGCACAGACCAAAGCATAGGGAACATCCTTGAATCAGTTCTTTTTACAAACCCTACCTTCAGTTCAACAAGTCCTGAGTTCTATCTCTACTCATTCTAAATCACCTCTTCCCACCATTGTCACTACTTCCACTATCATCCAATAACCATCATTTCCTAATGAGATACTATAGTATCTTGTTTCCTCGTATACCTGCTACCATTGAAGCTGGTAGAATAATCTTGGAAAAAATATAGTTCCCAGTACTGCCCTACCCACAACCATTTCATGTCTGCCTCAGAGTTCTATGTAACTCTGACAGTGGCCCACAAAGACTTGCACAATAATTGACCTTACCTCCTATCACTCTCCCCCACGCTCATTACTGTTTTCCTTGTATTCTTCAAATATACCAGTTCCATTCCCATTTCAGAGCCTCTTACACTATAATTCCCACTATCCGAACATTCTACCACCAAATCTTCACATGACCTTTTCTCTCACTTCATTGAGAACTCAATCTGCTCAAATTATACCTTCTCTGAAGAGCCTTTCAAGGCCTCCCTATCTAAAATAGTTCTTCCCTCTACTTCTCACAACTCTTTCCATTAATTTCTCTCTAGTTTTTGTGAAAGCACCTCCACTGTGAAAATCATAGCAAATTTTTAAATATTTATCTGTTATCTTACTCTATACAAATATAGAAGGAGCCACATGACCGAATATTAGTTTGGGTATAGCACAGACACTCAAAACTTATCTCTGAATTCACAAATTCAACTATCATATATTCTATTGAATCTTACCTACAAGCAGCAAGATGGAATAAAGAATCCTAAATGTCAACAAGATGTGTATGTTCCTGAAACTTGGTTATACTTAACTAAATCACTACAATTCCAGGCCACTAAATCCAAATTCTTTATCTTTTTCTCTGTCTAGTCAAATACAGTGCCAGGAATGCCTGAGTGGCTCAGTGGTTGAGCATCTGTCTTCGGCTCAGAGCATGATTCCGGGGTCCTAGGATCGAGTCCTGCATCGAGCTCCCTGCAGGGTGCCTGCTTATCCCTCTGCCTATGTCTCAGCCTCTCTCTGTGTGTCTCTCATGAATAAATAAATAAAATCTTAAAAAAGAATACAGTGGCCAAAAAACTGTATCATTTTAGGTTTCAAAGATTTCTTAAAATTTTGGTAAAATCAATAATAGTATATATGAAGTGGAGTTGTCACTAGATGTGCTGCTGTAGGAGAAAAGCATATTCAATACTGGTATTCTATTGTCTTTCTTGCTCAGAAACACCTGTGTGTATTTACAAATTCCAAAAAATATTAAAGCAGGAGTATGAACAGAAAACCAAAGTATGTCAGTTGAATGAGCAAGTTTTAGGAAATGCTTAGAAGTTTAAGGAACATATAAATGGAAAACTTTAAAATTTTTAGATAATTTACCATGTATCTGAAGATCTGATTCATTGAAATTTAGGCATAATAGTGGTCAATAATGCAGGTTTTATTTTTTTTAATAATAAATTTATTTTTTATTGGTGTTCAATTTGCCAACATATAGAATAACACCCAGTGCTCATCCCATCAAGTGCCCCACTCAGTGCCCGTCACCCAGTCACCCCCACCCCCCGTCCTCCTCTCCTTCCACCACCCTTAGTTCGTTTCCCAGAGTTAGGAGTCTTTATGTTCTGTCCCTTTCTGATATTTCCTACCCATTTCTTCTCCCTTCCCTTCTATTCTCTTTCACTATTATTTATATTCCCCAAATGAATGAGACCATATGATGTTTGTCCTTCTCAGATTGACTTATTTCACTCAGCATAATACCCTCCAGTTCCATCCACGTTGAAGCAAATGGTGGGTATTTGTCGTTTCTAATGGCTGAGTAATATTCCATTGTATACATAGACCACAGCTTCTTTATCCATTCATCTTTCGATGGACACCGAGGCTCCTTCCACAGTCTGGCTATTGTGGACATTGCTGCTAGAAACATCGGGGTGCAGGTGTCCTGGCGTTTCATTGCATCTGTATCTTTGGGGTAAATTCTTAGCAGTGCAATTGCTGGGTCGTAGGGCAGGTCTATAATAATGCAGGTTTTAAAGAAATATATATGTAAATGTAAGTCCTAGAAATAGTCTAAATATGTTTTATCCTACTTTTCTATTTCTATTTACTTTTCAACGTTGTTTCTGTTATTATTACTATCGTACATTTATAGCACTTACTACATGCCATCTTACATATATTAAATCACATATTCTTATAATAAACTCTTTGCTAGTAAGAAACCTGTCATGTTCACTGCTTTATCCAGGGTTTGACAAAGGCCAGTAGGCCAAATCAGGCCAGCTATCTGTTTCTATAAACAAAGTTTTAGTAGAATAGAGACACACTCATTCATTTACATATTATCTATGGCTGCTTTCATGCTACAATGGCAGAGCTGTTGCAACAGTGATGATGTAGCCTACAAAAACCAAAAATATTTACTATTTGGCCCTTTACAGAAACAGTTTACTGGTCTGTGGTATAATAATAATATAAGGCCTGGCTTAGTTTTCCATGTGCTAATAACTATTTAATGAATATTTGGTTGATTGCTTTTAATAGTATTATGAAGGTCACCAAAACCAGCTGTAGTGATGATTCTAAACATAGCTATCAGGGTCCCTGGGTAGCTATCAATTAAACATTGGACTCTTGATTTCAGCTCAGGCCCTGATCTCAAGGTTGTGGGCTCGAGCCCCACATGAGGCTCTACATTCAGCATAGACTCTGGTTGCGATTCTCCCTCTCCCTCTGACCCTCCTCTGGCTCGCTCACTCTCTCACACTCTCTCTTTCTTTCTCTCTCTCAAAATAAATAAATAAAATCTTTGAAAAAATAAAAGTTGCTATCAACAGCTAATTTTTGGTCTTTTCACATTTATAACTTCAAAGTTAGCCAACCAAGCCAACATATAAAAAGTTAAAGACTACAAAGGAAGCGTTTTTTTTTTCAGTTTTTTTTTTCAGCAATGCATTCCTCCTGCAAAGCAGCTGGTCCCACTACAACCTAACCTGTCCAGTGGCTAGTGTCTGTCTGCTTTACATATCTTTGCACCACCAGCACTTAACACAGTATCTGACATACAGCTGGACCTCTCTGAATGTGTGACACAGATCCAACAAAATAGATCCTTTTCATGTAATTGGAACTCTTTTCTCTATCCAAGATAATCTTCAGATTATACAACTGAAGAGTACATGATATATTCTAGAGTTCTCACGCTCTTACATCTCTGCCTATGAATTTGGGTCCAACTAAGCTTTCCTGAGAGAGGACTTTATTTTCTTTTTTTATTTAATTTTTTTTATTGGAGTTCAATTAGGACTTTATTTTCTACAACAACACAAAAATACTGGTATGGCGCAAGGGATTTGAGAAACAAAACCAAATATCACTGAAGGTGATGGCATTGTACAATATTCTCCCTAGACATCTTCATATAGAATAGTTTGCATGAAGATATTTATAAGCATAAAATCAAATGTGTGGAATGTTGTAAATTACCCTTAGAATTAAAAAAAAAACAAAGCTGTTGATTAACTAGATAGTGATTTATTTGTATATATATATTTTGGAGTTCGATTTGCCAACATATAATACCTGGTTCTCATCCTGTCAAGTGCCCCTCTCAGTGCCCGTCACCCAGTCACTCCATCCCTCTGCCCACCTAGATAGTGATTTTTAAAATGCTCCTTTTAAACTTATTATGCTTGTTTAAACACTAACCTCTGAACATTAATAAACAAATTATCTTTCTAAAATTATTTCCTCAAATTTTCTTCTTGGCATTTGTATTTCAAAAACATAAAAAAATTAATCACTCTAGGTCTTAAAAAAACCCTCTTCATTAATTCTATTGCTTCAGGATACTGTGAGTTTTTCTAGTCCCTGCCAAGTCATTTCTAACAAGTTGCATTTAGAAAAATGCCCTCTTAGTACATGATTCCATGATCTAGGTCAAGGAGAAAAATAAGCAGAGGAAAAATAAGAGAATGCTAACCAAACACTAAAAAGAGTACAACATGAGGGAGTTCTAAAACCTTAGTAAACAAAATTGGGGACCTTTTAGAGACAGTGGAAAGGGCTGAGGGATGTTGTGCATCTTTCAATTTTAGAAATCCTAGTGAGGGTATGTGTGAGGAGAGAATGAACAAAATTGCTCAATGAAAGCAATGGGGTCATCCCCTATGATGCCTTTAGGGATGCTGTAAGTCTGGATGTTCTTTATTTTGTTTCTATTCTTCTCCTATGTAGCTACCAGTGATTTCATTTTGGAGCCCACTGTAGTTCATTACAAAGTGCATTTCTCCTTGTAGACTAAAGTGTTCTTCCAACCAATTCTCACAATCTGAGTTTTCTGCTTTAAATGCCTGCATTTTCAGCTCAAATATCCAAGTAACATGTCTTAAAAAAGAGTTAATGCCTTTATAACAGGAAATGGTCCCTCTGTATTGGCCTCTCTCTGTTTTGCCCTCTTTTGTGTGTTTTATTCATCTTGAATCTTAGCCATAGGTCAAACATGCCAGCTTGTAACCACTGGGAAAGTCAGAGAAATAAGGAGTGGAAAACAACTAAATAGACTTCCTGACCTTACTATTATTAGTGTACTATTCTCTTCCATAGAGCCTCTTCTGAAAGTCAGACTAATCTCCTTCAATTTTTATTCTGGAGAAAGACAAATTGAGAGCCCCTTTGACATTCTTACCTTATTCAGTTACATTGTAAGTGGCTATCTTGTTTTCTTAGGGGAAAATATTAATACTGCCTTCAAAATGAACTAGGTTAGTTTCTAGTCTAGTTAATGCTATGTTTGGAAGAAATTGTTTTCGGTAATGTTATTAAGAAGAAATCTTACAAGGAGATTTACTAAATAAATGAAAAATTATACCAGAGAAAAATAAAACATAGTTTAGCATACTTCATTCATTATATTATGCTTTAACACTGTAGAAAATATGGCTAAGGTAAATGTTGAGAATGTTGTTGCTTTCAGGTACAGCTAGATTTGACTATCAGTCTCCCTTTCTCAGCCAACAAGAGTCAGATTAGTAAGGTCACGGGACAATTAGGCAGATTGTAGAGCACTGCTCACTCTGTAGAAAGAAGGAATAAGTAATTAGTATTATATATTCTCTCCCCAAATAATTTATACATATTGAATGCTTTCAATATGCTAAACACTGATGGGAGAACTTTCTGTTCCTTTTTAAAAAGATTTTACTTATTTATTTGAGAGATAAAGAGCACCCATGCACATAAGCAGGGGGAGGTGCAGAGAGAGAGGGCAAGAGAGAGTCTCAAGCAGACTACCTGGTGAGCATTGGAGCCTGATGCAGGGCTCATCTCACAACCCTGAGATCAGGACCTGAGCAGAAACCAAGAGTTAGACGCTTAATCAATTGAGTCACCCAGGTGTCTCTTAGTGTTATCTTTCTTACCCCTCAAAACAACCTAATGAGTTATGTAACATTATTTGTCCCATTTGACACATGAAGAGACTGAGTACAGAAGTAACCTGCTTAGTAGAACAAATGGGATTTCATCTTAATCATCTTCTACCACCGCCAATGCTTTTCACCTTTGTATAAATAATCTGTATTATATTTTCTGCATTATAATAGACTGGAAAACAGTGACAAAGCAAGAACAGTTTAGGCAAAGAAATTTATGTCAACATCTAACTAGCATCTGTTTTCTCAGAGGACAATTCTTTTGAAAACACACACACACACAAATAATACGGAGTAAGTGGTATCCTCAAGAGAATAATTAAATTATTTTTAAAACACACACCATAAACTACTCATAATATTTCAATTTTTTATTATACCAATGATTTCAAATAAACTAAGATAGATACACTAAGTAACTGGAGATTCTGAAAAAAATACTTTTAAAATAGTTCAGATCTGTGCTCGCTTCAGCAGCACATATACTAAAATAGTTATGGTCTTTTTTCTAGGTGATCATTGTATATCATGCCAACATGTATTGTTAACTTATATTACACATTTAAAATGCACTTCTGAAAAAAATAAAATAAAATAAAATGCACTTCTGTGTACTACAAAACTGCATAAGAAATCAAAGCTAACCAATAATACGGTATACTGTCTACCCTTCAAAAAACGATTCACTCTTCTAACAGAATTTGGAAACATAGGTAAATAATATTTAGTAGAGATGACTTACCAAAGTGCACATCTGATTAAATTACCTTGAAGGTTTGGCCCCCCCACCATTCACTGGAGAAAATAAGCACTACTTAGTCAGGTGTATCATCAAACCATGACCTGATCCTATCTCTTGCTATAATTATCAGAAAGCCTAATACTTATGTCAAATTATTTGGAGTTCTCTGAGTTATCTATGTTTCATATACTTCTTTACTTCTGTCCATGCCCTTCTATTGTCTACTCAATGAAACCTCACTATTTTGATAATCAGATCTAGTTGTACATTCTCTTTAAAATTTTCATTATCACAATCAGTAAATTTTTTTTTTAAATTTTTATTTATTTATGATAGTCACAGAGAGAGAGAGAGAGAGAGAGAGAGAGAGAGAGAGGCAGAGACATAGGCAGAGGGAGAAGCAGGCTCCATGCACCGAGAGCCCGATGTGGGATTTGATCCCGGGTCTCCAGGATTGCGCCCTGGGCCAAAGGCAGGCGCTAAACCGCTGCGCCACCCAGGGATCCCACAATCAGTAAACTTAAACATTACCACCATACACTTTCTATGACAAACCCTACTATACTTTGCAACTTTCCTATTTCTTGACCTTCTAATTCTTTCTAAACAGTAAACTCCCAGAGGGTAGCTACCTATCTTAATTATCCTTTCACCTCTAACATTTAGTATATTCAGTAAGTAGTTAATAAAGGATTCCTGGACAAAAAAATAAGTCATTTGCTTCAGACTTATATTTTTTATAATTTACTCTTTATTTTCCTCATCTTGGTTACCTCTATATCCCTACTTTATTTCCTGACACTACTTACAGGTTAACCAAGATAACAGCAGCCTTTATTTAGCAAATATTTTCTTACAATCTTTATTGTAACAACATACTTTTGTTAGTGTATATTTTGTGTGCTTGTGGGTGGGTGGGTGCGTGGGTGTGTAGGGGGTAGAAAGATATATATACAGGCATAATAATTTGGTCCCAGATCTTTGCTTATTAACCATATCCCTATTTCTCAGGACCTCCGTACATTCATCTCATAGTCAAGGTAGATAGTTTCAACGGGGTTGACAAAGTTCTTCTTCTCAAATATAGATTTATTAGGAAGCCAATGACACATAAATTTCAGGGTACTTTCACTAGCATGGGCCCTTCTCATGGAAATTGCAAGCATTTACATTCATAATTTATTTTATGCAATAACGCTGAAGTTGCTGTAGGCACTTTGCATTCATAATTATATTTTTCTTCTTTATAATGCACCCCCTTCCCCAAATTGTAGTAATTCAGAGACTTAAAAAACCTGGACTCATACTCTGCCTCTATTTTTAGCAGTAGTTATTTTTTATTGAGCACTTCCTGTGTGCCAAGCACTGTTCTGATTGACATGTATTTATATCTATCTATATATATATCAGAATATTCAGCAGCCCATAATAACAGTTGAGAGATCTCAGTGTACTAGATGTACTCTGCTAAATGTTATTCAAACATCAATGCACTGAATTCTTTTGGAAACCCTGTGAGGAGGTGTTGCTGTTGTATCCTTTTTACAAGTTAAGAAAGGGAAGCACAAAGAGATTAAGGAACTTGCCCTAAATCATACAGGCAAGATGTGAAGTCAAGTACTCAGCAACCAAGTCTGCATACTTAACCATTACCCTATATAGCTTCAGTCATACTCCACCTTCTCTCTGGTTTCTGATGGCTGCAAGTCCAACAAAAAACTTATGTTCCTTCAATCTTACATAACACTTAACATAGAAGTATCTCTGGGAAAGTAACACATTGACTTATATTTATGCACGTGAATTATGCCCACGTATAAAAACTAAGAGAATGGAAAAATCAGTACCAAGAAAATGTAGAATGGGTAAGATGCCAAAATGCAAGCTTTACCAACTTACTCATATTAAGGAGTTTTGGTCCTGAATATTGTCAATGGTAAGCTACAAGGGTTAATGTGGGAGCAAATCAAAGCTGCTGCAAGACCACAAACTGTCCACTATCAAACAGAAATCTCCTATATTCCTCCAATTTTAGGCATTGTAACGCAAATATCAGAAGCTAGTATTTGGTAATTTAACTCCTCACTTATGGGCTAGCCTGTTCTTGGGAAAAAGTATTTTGAATGGTTGCAAATACTATATACCATCTCATTAGCTTTATTTGTGTAACATATTTGCCATAGCTGTCTCTTTTAAAATGTGTGTGTGTCCAATAGCCAAACTGTGGAAGGAGCCTCAGTGTCCATCGAAAGATGAATGGATAAAGAAGATGTGATCTATGTATACAATGGAATATTCCTCAGCCATTAGAAATGACAAATACCCACCATTTGCTTTGATGTGGATGGACCTGGAGGGTATTATGCTGAGTGAAATAAGTCAATCGGAAAAGGACAAACATCATATGGTCTCATTCATTTGGGGAATATAAAAAATAGTGAAAGGGAATAAAGGGGAAAGGAGAAAAAAAAATGAGTGGGAAATATCCGAAAGGGAACCTGAACATGAGAGACTCCTAACTCTGGGAAACGAACTAGGGGTGGTAGAAACGGAGGTGGGCGGGGGGTGGGGGTGACTGGGTGACGGGCACTGAGGGGGGCACTTGATGGGATGAGCACTGGGTGTTATTCTGTATGTTGGCAAATTGAACACCAATAAAAAATAAATTTATTAAAAAAAAGAAAAAAATGTGTGTCTTCCAAAAGTCTCCTATCATTTACTTCTTAAACTTAGCTTCATTTCAGGTTTCACTTAGTGCTTTACTGAAATCTTGGTGTGTTCTTGTTCTCTGCTCTAAGGTAGTTATTGCAATTCCAAAGGTCATATGTGGCAACTGAGTGCAACAAAGGTTCCTGATACACTTCCTGTTGCCATTTTAAGCAGGTGTTGTTAGACAACTGTATTCTCAGCTACTCAGTGTGTCAAATTCAGGGAGATAATTTTCTTAAACTATAATAGAATTCTCATTGAGGCAATTTGTCTTCAATGCATGAGATGTGAATTGCTCAGCTATCCCCATATTTTGTCTGAGAAATCAAGCAAAGATACTGTCAAATAGTTGCTTTGGCTACTTTGATCATAGGTAAGAAGAAATACAATGATAGCATTATTTGGGGATACCATTTACATAAAACAAATTTATAATTGATGTGCCACTTTGCGGTCACCAGAGTTAATGGGCCTTTTCAGAACCTCTACTTAATATCGATAAAGTATCATTTTTATAATATTTAATGTTGAAAGAATTAATACACCCCATAGCCTAACCTTCAACTGTTCCTTGGATGGCAACTATTGTACTGTTTCATTCTTAGAGATTCTGCAGATTTAAAGTTCACATTATACATTTTCAGATGTTTTTAATAAAATTGTTTTTATATGAAGTTAACACCTTAATAAGGGAGGAATCTTCACCAAGATTTAGATAATACTTAACATCCAGAGCACCCAAATATTCTGCATTGATATTCAGGTCCTAGAAATTATTGTTAATGCATCACCATAACTGATCTAGGAAGCTATATCCACTAATATAAATTCAATTTTGTAAAGTAGGAAGTTAAGTATGCAGTTAAAAGAGTTAGTAAGTACCATTTCCATCAGCCCCCACAATGACACATGCCAAAATGAGCTGCAACGGGATAGTAAATCTCCTATTGCCCTAATCCTGGAAAGACACAACAAAACAAAGTACCAACACGCTCATCCTAAATAGCAGGGTGTCAAGACTCTTCTAGGCAAGGGTGAGTCGTTAACTCAAGCTTCCATTACAAAATTACTTAATAGGGTCTGGTAGCATGCAAAAGTGTTTTCTAACATATCAGCATCACAGGAGATCTGGCAAAGAGTCTCCAAGTCGCCTTGATTTGCCAAATAGGGTAAACAAACCTCCTTTGACTGGCAGATGCAGGAGAAACTATACTTTTCTACACTGGTTGGTACAGTTCAAATGTAAAGGAAGAGCATACCAGGTTCAACAAAATAAGACAATATTCGAGTTCATCTAACAGCTTCCTAAAAAAGTATAGGGGTATGTACATCTATGATGAAAGATCAGGCTATAAAACTTGAAACAAAATATGAATAAAGGGGCCTCAATACTTAACTATTTGGGAAAAAGAATCTTTTTTTGTATGTGGTAGTGCAGGTCCTCCTCCTGGAGAAGCAGACACAAAGGTGGAATCAGTCCAGGAAAAGAGTCCTTGGGGTGATGGGAGGGGCACCTGTGAAAGCAAACAGGCAGAAGCTGGAGGAGGCTGGAAGACCTATCCCACATGACGCAGGGCTGACTTCTGTGAAGGAGAGGGCAAAGGGAACAAGCCAAGAAGCAGGCTTTATACTGCAGTACAACCTAGCAAAGTTATAGCCAAACTGACTGGGGAGCCTCTGAGCCCAAATCATCATCAGAGGAATCCCACACGTTGCAGGAAAGGGCTTCCCTTAGTGCCCCTGCTACATTCAGTCACTGGCTAAGGTAAGCTCCTGTAAACGGGATGGTCTCAGCACTAAAGCCTAGGAACAGAGTGCAGAATCTGGAGCCAGCAGTCAATTACACTCTCCATACTAGGAAATGTGAGGGGGCGTTTCCATGATGGTCACAATGCATTTAGTTATTATGCCTTCATTGGACTAACCATTTTTTTAAAAAGTCCTAGCTTCAACTGTGTAAACAATCATGAGAGATTTACCACACACAAAAATCAAACACATTTCTCCTGCAGATAGATGACAATTATTATAGAAAGTAAAGTTAGAATTAACAGAGATATCTCAATTAACCATAAAAATAGAAAATCATATGCATTAGTCCCTTCAAATGTATTCTTTGTTTACTGCTTTTTTTATTTTCCATTTATTTTTTATCGGAGTTCAATTTGCTGCTTTTAATACATGTAAACACACATTACTTTTAAGATCTTTGTCTGGCAAGAGAGTAGTGGTATCAATTGAGTAAAACCAGTAGAGCATATCAGTGAAACCGCTCAGATAATGAAAACAAAGTTTCACAGGGCAGGGAACAAAGGTAGACAGAAATGTATGGGATTAACACGTAGAATATAAAATGTGTGTATTACTATGCCATGAGTTTTGCAATAAGGACAAAGATGAACAAGATACCTATATACTAACTTATGTATAATAGGGGAGTTCTATTTTGCTCTGACATTGCAAGCTGTCAAATGGCCAGCCTGAGTTGATGACATCTGTGTATACCGGTGTAAACTCAAATATATGGGCACTTTGCATGATAACAGCTGATCTGAAACATCATTTTTCCTGAGTACACAGAAAGTAGCTCTCACAATCCTAATAGTAGGTAAGTAACATGCACTGGTGTTGATATTGATGGTTCAGAAATCTGTTCACATGCTTTGCCACCTTATGTCATTCTGTATATTTTCTGTGATATTCAGAACTCTGGGCCAGAAGTTTAAGGGGCCTGTCTGATGTAATTGTGGTAACCAGATGCTGTCTTCCACATAGAGGCATCTGAAGGTGGTTTAGTGCAAAGAACATTGGAGATAACAGATTTATTCCCAATCTTTCTGAATGATTTCTGGAAAAAGAACTGGCATACCATGAATGCTAGTCGCCAGCTCTCAGTAAAATAGATTAGAATAGCTAAATTTTTCAAACAGCTCCAACGAGCCCAAGGAATTCCCAAGGATACCCTCATGAGATCACTCTGGAAAGAAAGAAAGACAGATGATGGGGCAGTGCTGTTTGTGGTTTAATATGTTTGTGTTTCATAAAAGATATCATCTGAAGAAAAACTGTGAGGACTGAAAATATCTGCATTATATGATTTCTAAAGTCTCTCTAGCTATACAATTCCAATCTTTTGATTAGAATTATAAATAAAGGGAGCTTTACAAAGAGAGAGGTAATCCTAGAAAATAATTTTGTACACCTGCAAAATGTTGTGTCAAGTGTATCCAAACAGCAGCAGTTGGTGAACAATATTATCTCATTTACATCCTGTTGAGTATCACATAGTGTGGGAAGTTGAAAAATGCCTGCAAAAAAAGAGATCTTCATCCTAATCCCTGAAACCTGAAAATGTTACCATATAGGAAATTTTAAAAATCTTTGCATATGGAATACAGTTAAGAATCCTAAAATGAGAAGATCATCCAGGTGAGCATGAAATGCAGTGACACGGATCCTTTTAAGAGGGCAGCAGTTAGAGATTTGACACAGAAAATAAGGTGAACATAGAGAGATGCGAAGCTGATGGCAATGAGGTCAGAATGATGTGGCCACAAGCCAAGAAATGCCAGCAGCCACTATAAACTGCAGGAGGCAATGAATAAGATTCCCTGCTGGAGCCTTCAAAGAAAGCATGACCCTGATGACACCTTGATTTCATCCCAATAATACTGATTTCAAAACTTCTGGCCTCCAGAACTATAAGACAATACGTTTCTGTTTTAAGCCGAACTTGTGGTAATTTGTTACAGCAACCAAAGGAATATACTACACATGGAAAAGGCTTTCTTTTTCCCATGTCCTATTTTCTACCTTCTGAAATCAACATGAGATAGACAACAGAGATGACAGAGTTATAAAGCCATGTGCAAAGACCACTGAATTAGTTTTTCAGAACATACTAACTACTCATTTGTTAACCATCTCTGGTAACCTGGAAGAGAAGACTGTTTTTTTCTTAAGTAAACATTTCATTGAGGTAAATTATCAATACAGAAAAGTAATCATAAGTACAGAACTCAGTGAATTTTCATGAAGTAAAAATGCCTTATGTAAGCAGCAGCAGGAGCAATCCTTATCCTCCCTCTAGTCACTAACCTCCAAAGGTCATCACTATCTTTTGACTTCTAACACCCAACAGATTAATATTCCCTTCTTTTTTACTTTGCTTAAATGGAATCATATAACATATGCTATTTTGAGCCTGTCAACTTTTGCTTAACATTTTATTTTTGGCATTATCCTGTACTATTGCATGTTAACAACATAATATTCTTATTGCTACATAAGAAATTCTTATTGCTGTATGATGATAACCACGCAGTATCCATTGGTAGTCATTTGGATTGATTCCACTTTTAAACTACTATAAATTGCACTGATATGAACATTTTTGAGAAGAAAAGTACCTATTGTGAGTGAACAGTGCTTCAGTTGAAAATGGTGGACCACAGGGCACACATATTTAGAAGGGAGGATTTTATAAGAATAAAAGTATAATTTTAAAATCACCTCCATTTTGTTAGGCAGGTATTATTTAAATATCTTTCTATTGTTGAATCTTAAAAATGTAGGTGAATTGTGAACCTAAGTCTAGAGAAAGTGGCTAAACTCTAAAGTCAGAGTCTTATAGTCCTGCTCATCATTATTTTTGTTTTTTTATTTATTTTTTTCATATCATCGTTATTTTTAAAGGTCACTTTAATGTAGTAAAATATTTTTAAAATCAGAATTTTAAGAAATCTCAAACTTGGTATTGAGCATATTTGAATTTTCTCCTTCATATGATTTTCTCAGAGAAAGAACATCAGACTCACAGAAGTTCATAGTAAAGATTACATGTTATCTCTAGAAAACCATCTTAGGTATCTTGATAGTCTTGCAACTTCTCATATAATCCAGAAGAAAGTAAAACTTCAGCAAAGTGCATGTTTTTGGACTTGAATGGGTAAAGAAAGATGAAAATATAATTAGTCCAATTGTGTTTCTTTGAGACACTTCCAACACTTCCAGCCAACAGAACAATGGTTATTTTTTCCCTTTTAGATATGAAATAAATTCTTTTTTAAACATTCTAACTTTGAATATAGTCTTTTGGGATGTTTTTAGGGACATGGGTACCTTTTTCTCCTCCTCCCTAGGACAATAAAGCTCTAAGCTCTATATAACCATGCACGTAAGATTTTATAAAAGACAAATGTTAAAGTTAGACTAGGTTTCAGACTATAATACTATCAGTTTGGGGCTGGAAAAAATCAAAAGTCTAATGGCTTACAGATTCAGAATGAAAGCAAATAAAACACCATTTCTGAAAATCAGGTCAAGTTAACAGAATTATTTGACTGTTCACTTTGCATCTCAAAGTCCAACATTTGAGGAAATAGGACTATTTTAATGTCAGGCTTCCGATAGCAGTTATGAAAATAAGGCCTGACTCCTTGAAAATAGTCTCCTTCTCTTGTTGTCTGTGTCCATATAATTATTTCAGATTGAGCTGGAAATTCTGTTTTATCTTAACACCTTCTCATCTAACAGTGGTCTCCAATTTGCAAAGGTTGAATTCAAGTCTGGAAGCATCCCAAGAAGCCATGATTACGTACCAATATTGTTAAGTAAATGGTGCACAGGTTTGGCTAGGCACAGTGGATTTTTTTTTTAATAAACAAGTTTGGCGAAAGAACAAAAATAAAATAGATCAATCTGCTAAATAAGAAAATCCAAATTAAGAACAAAGAAACTACTGATTGCTTTCTCTATTGTAAAAGTACACACTTGAGAAAAGATTATAAAGTAAATACTTCCCTAGTATTTAAAATGTATTAGAAATCATTCAGTCTGTCAATCAACATTTATTAAGCAAGGCATTCTTCTTAATTGGGGATATCGAACAGAATAGGCTAAAATCTACCCCCTTGTGAAGCTTACATATTAAGTTAAGGGAGAAAGACAATTAGAAAATAAATTATATACTGGATGTCAGTGGTGGTTAAGAGATAAGGAGGGTAAGTTTGCAATTTTATATATGTATCCAGAGGTTTCACTAAGCAGTGATATATGAACCAACATCTGTAGAAGATGACAGGGTGGGAGGGTTAGAGGGAAGAGATGAACCATGAAGTTAGCTGGGGAAAATGCATGTCAGGCAAAGAAAATAGCTAGTACAGATGCTGACATGGGAGAAAGAGAGTCTATTTGCTGTTCTTTCTTCAGTTCCTTTAGTTGCAAGGTTAGCTTGTGTGTTTGAGTTTTTTCCAATTTTTTGAGGGATGCTTGTATTGCGACGTATTTCCCTCTTAGGACTGCTTTTGCTGCATCCCAAAGATCTTGAACGGTTGTATCTTCATTTTCATTAGTTAGTTTCCATGAATCTTTTTAATTCTTCTCTAATTTCCTGGTTGACCCTTTCATCTTTTATCAGGATGCTCTTTAACCTCCACGTGTTTGAGTTTCTTCCAAATTTCTTCTTGTGATTGAGTTCTAGTTTCAAAGCATTATGGTCTGAAATTATGCAGAGGACAATCCCAATCTTTTGGTATGGGTTGAGACCTGATTTGTGACCCAGTATGTGGTCTATTCTGGAGAAAGTTCCATGTGCACTTGAGAAGAATGTGTATTCAGTTGCATTCAGATGCAAAGTTCTGTATATATCTGTGAAAACCATCTGGTCCAGTGTATCATTTAAAGCTCTCCTTTCTTTGGAGATGTTGTGCTTAGAATATCTTTCATTTGCAGAAAGTGCCATGTTGAAGTCTCCTACTATTAGTGTATTATTATCTAAGTATGTCTTTATTTTGGTTATTAATTGATATACTTGGCAGCTTCCACATTAGGGGCATAAATATTCATGATTGTTAGGTCCTCCTGTTGGATAGACCCTTTAAATACGATATAGTGTCCCTCTTCATCTCTTACTACAGTTTTTGGGATAAATTTTAATTTATCTGATATAATTATTGCTACCCCAGCTTTCTTTTGAGGACCATTTGAATGGTAAATGGTTCTCCAACCTTTCATTTTCAGGCTGCAGGTGTCCTTTGGTCTAAAATGAGTCTCTTATAGACAGCAAATAGATGGGTCTTGCATTTTTATCCAGTCTGAAACCCTGTGTCTTTTGATAGAATCATTTAGCTCATTCATGTTCAGAGTTACTATTAAAAGATACGAATTTAGTGTCATCATAATACCTATTCAGTTCCTGTTTTTGTGGATTATTTCTTTGAGGAAGGGAGTCTAGTATATAGAGGGGAATTGTGTCCTGGAGTGGAGTGAGCAAAAGGGAAGCATCTGGAGACAAACTGGAAGAGCCACATGACTGTATTGTTGTTAGCAACTGTAGAAACTTGGGGTTTTATTCTTAGAGAGATGAGAGACTGTCATAAGTTGATACGGAACAGAGGAAATTATCATATAATTCATATTTCAAAGAATCACAATGGCTGCCACAATGAGAGAAACTAAAAAGGGGGTAATAGTGAAAGCAGAAAAAATGGTCAGGAGACTACTGAAATGAAACAGGTGAGAGAAAAGGGCCAAGATGTAGCAGCAGAAGAGTTGAGAAGTGGTCAAATTCTGGGTCTAAGTTTTAAGACAAAACTGAGAGAATTTACAAAGGGGGTGGAGCATATGAGAAAGAAGAATCCAAAGTTTTGTCTTGGGCACCTAGAGGAATGGAGTTACCATTAAGGAAGAACAGGAATGGTCAGGTGTGAGAGTGAAGATAAGGAATTAATGTATTTGGGGTTGGCTAAGTGTGATATGCCTATTTAGACCACAAGTAAAGATGTGAACTAGGTAAATGGATATATGAGTCTGAAGTTCTGGGAAGAGGTTCATGGTGGTGATGGATGAAAATTTGAGAATCATAAGACTACAGATGATCTTTAAAGCCATGGTATTCAAAGAGATCCTGAAGATAGTGAGTATACCCACACAAGCAAGACATCCAAGTACTGAGCCCTAGGGCCCTCAGTGTTTAGCAGCTTATAGTTTATCTGGAATTCATAAGAAGAAGCATTCCAAAGACAGTCTCAAAGGAATTCTAGATGAAATGATCCCTTAAAAAATTATAAATTAAGATCATACACTAAGTGGTGATTTTAACAAGATGCTTTCTGAAATTACTTCCAAATGTTATAAGATTTTTATGACTAGTAATGAAATCTTCCTTTATCCTCATAAAATTCTAATATATGAATATTTAATATAAGTATGCATAAGTATGACTTATGTATATCTCACATATGAGATCAATCTTTTACTGTTCAGATAATATCCTAGAGTAAAGTAATTGCTGGTTAGATTTGAAATTTAAGCATTTGGTAGATGTTTCAAGAAGCTGCCATTAGATTCATGAAAATCTATGATTTAAACATAAAAAGCACATTAATACATGTCATTGAAGAAGATACAGATGACAAATAAGCATGTAAAAAGATGCTCCACATCATATGTCATCAAGAAAATGTAAATTAAAACAACAGTGAGATACCACTACACATCTATTAGAATGGCCAAAATCTAGAACACTGACATGTCAAATCTGGAGAGAATGTGGAACAGCAACTCTCATTCACTGGTGGTAGGAACGCAAAATAGTACAGCTACTTTGGCAAACCATTTGGCAATTTCTTTTTTTTTTCTTTTTGAGGCAGTTTCTTACAGAACTAAATATATTCTTACCATACAATCCAGCAACTAAGCAGGTTGATGTTTACCCAAAGAAGCTGTAAACTTATGTCCACACATAAACTCACACACTGATGTTTATTGCAGTTTCATTCATAACTGCCTGAACCTGGCAGCAACCAAGAGGTCTTTCAATAAATGAATAGATTAAAAAACTGGTACATCCAGATAAAAGAATATTATACACCACTAAAAAGAAATGAGCTAAAAAGCCATGAAAAGTCATGGAGAAATCTTAAATGCATATTACTAGGTGAAAAGAACCAACATGAAAATTCTACATACTAGGATACTAGTCTACATACATAGGATTTCAACTGTAAGGCATTCTTGAGAAGGCAAAACTACGGACATAATAAAAGATCAATGGTTCCCTGGGGTTGGGGGAGAAGCAGCAGCAAAACACAGAGGATTTTTAGGGTAGTGAAGGTAATCTGTATGATCCAATAATGATAGATGTATGTCATTGTACATTTGTTCAAACCCACACAATGTACAAAACTAATAGAGAGTCACAATATAAACTATGAACTCTGGGTGATTTTAAGGTGTTATATAGGATCATCAAATGTGGTAAAAAATTTACCACTCTAGTGAATGATGTTGATAATGGGAGAGGCTATGCATCTGTAGGGGCAAAAGATTTATAGAACTCTGTACCTTTCTCTCAATTTTGTTCCTAAACCTAAAACTGTTCTTTAAAAAAATCAACTTTTTAAAAAGGATATTAATCAGACCAAAAGTATCCCTCTGTGCTCTCTTGGTGAAATACTAAGTTGATTTAACTGAGATGTAGAGGTACTAAGTAATCTCCCTTTAATATGATAAAGCTAGATTATTTTAAGTCATATAAAGAGAAATTGGTATAAGATTGAGGACTTTGATAAATGTTTATCTTTTTAGTACATGTAATTAAGGTCATTTATGCTAAATAATATCGAAAATAGATAATTTCAGAAAATAATAGTATTTAATGGCTAAACATACTAGTCAATTTCAATATGGCACCTTCAGTTTGGATTATACATATCTTATGTTTGTGTGACCATTCCCTAACTTCTATAACCCCAGGGAGAAAATGTCTAATATACAACATCTTATGTTATTCCTCCTGCGTGGACTGATTACTTACCTTTGAAATGCACTTTTAACAACATTACAAATAATATTTTTTACCCCCACTTCACCCTGGTCATCTTTAGAATTAAATTCATCGCAGACAACTTTTTTAAGGTTGTGACTATAGTGTACATATCAACAGAACATCTTCTGTATCTTTCCTTAGCCCTCACTTTCAAAATTCCTCAAAAGAAATATAATCTTAAAATGAGAAAGCATTTTTCAAGAACTGGTATTCAAGAGTCAATACTTAAATGCTCTCAAACTGTAGATGATGCCTTAACATAATTTCAATAAGAACTACATCTCTCAGACAAACCATGAGAGACTCCTAACCTGGGAAACAAACAAAGGGTTGCAGAAGGGGAAGTGGGTGGGGGAATAAGGTAGGTGACGGGCACTAAGGAGGGCACCTGACAGGATAACCACTGGGTGTTATATGTTGGAAAATTGAAATTTAAGTTAAAAAATGTTAGAAACTTAGATGAATAAAAATTAAAAATTTAAAAATTAAAGTTAACAGCAACTTCCATAAATAAATAAATAAATAAATAAATAAATAAATAAATAAATGCAGTGTAAAAATAAAAGAACTACATCTCTCTTTTCTCAAGGAAACAATGTATCTCAATCAAGTAACATGTTCTTTCCTTATGTAGGCAATTTAAGCTACATTTTCAAACACAAAAATATTTAATCCTAAAAAATAAATCCTAAAAAAAATGAATCCTAAAAAATTAGAGAAAATACTTTTTAAATTCCATATTCTTCCTCATGAGACCTAAAGAGTCATAAGTAACTCTATGGAAGTCCATTGACCTCATGTCATCATAGAGGAATCTACCAATACAAAGGTAGGAAGTGACCATGTCTTAAAATAAGACATGAATGCCCACAACAGCTAAGTGAGCCTCCTCAAGACTAGAGGGTTTGTTGATCTACTATTAAGACCTTACTCATGTCTCACAGTCCACTAGCTGTTGGCTGCTGTGAATGAGCCACATGCCTCTCATCATCTGGTGGTGGCAGATTTCCAAAAGAACAAATGGAAGCATTCAAGGTCTCTTGAGACCTACACTTAGAAAAGGCATAATGTCAATTTTACCACATTCTATTCATCCAAGAAAATCACAAGGCCAGATACAATTCTAGAGATAGGAAAGTAAATTCCACAGGAAGGAAATGAAAAGACATCAGAAACGGGTGTGAGGGACAGGGGAAGAGGGAAGGTTACTAAGGTTGAAGCAAAGGGGAAACTGTTATGAGATGAGTCACAGAGCTAGGTAGGGAGAAGATCAACAGTGAAAGCAAGGGAACCAGTTAAGAGGCTACTGAAACAATCCCGTGGAGAAATCAAACCACTGATGTTCAAGTACCAATCTTCCAATACACATTGCCTGAAAAAAAATTCACTGTAAGGAGAAAGCAATTCAAACTCAAATAAGGCATATCTTGCCAACATACTACTCTGAATATCTTGTATTTTAATATTTTAATCTCCTGTTCTTGCCACCAACATTTAGTTTTTATCATAAGGCAAGATATGGAATAAAAAATAAACTAAGTAAAATTTGACTCTAGCAATTCCTACAATTAATTTTCAATTAATTAACATGCTTTTTAAACTCCAAAGATAAAAATAAATTTAAGGTACTGTAATTCTTTTCAGAAAATCCGAAGGTTTGAGCTATAAAAAAATCCTTAATAAATGATTCACTACATAGCCAGTCTAGCATCAAGTATATTAACCAATGAAATAACAAAGGAAACAAAACAAACTGTTCATAATAATGAAAGCCATACACTTGACACTTAGCACATGCAATAGCAACATGCTTTAATGGATGGTACTTCAGATATTTACAGTAATTTTTTTTTTACAAATTCACCTATCTTTTGATATCAGTTAATTAACTATATGAGAAAATGATCCTGAGTAGTTAGGAATTACCTTGCATGTATTTCCTTTAAGGGTGCAAAAGATAGCCCCAGCCCTCCAAAAATTTATTAGACAAAAAAATGTGCTATGAAACTAATCCCCAGACTCCTGATATTTAATGGAAAAAAAGTAGAAGCTTTATTTCCACTTATTCATAGACATAAGCCTTAGAACTACTGGAGATAAAAAATGGTAAGTAAAAAGTTCTATAACTTGCTTCCTTTTCTTGTAAGCCACATCTTCATTCTTTCAACCTTTTGTGTCTACAATTCAGAACTAACATTGAGAGCTTATAATGAATACACCAAAAACATATAAGAGAACCATACTAATACTCTACAACACACACACACACACAGATACCTATTATATAAGTTCAGCAGAACAAAATTTTCTAACTTAACTTTGGAATCCTTATTATCACCATATGAATGACTGGACTTAATTCACTTTGTATCAATTCAGACTTCTAAGGTTTTATTGGGAGAGTGAAAGACATCAGTTTTATAATACAGCAAATTTAATCCATGATTCCATTCATTCATTAAACACTGAGAGTGTCCTGAATATGCAAAACAACATGTATTGGTTAAAAGTAATTGTATCATAATTAGAGGCAAAGAAAATGGAACGTTTGCTGATTGTACACTGTTAGACTGTTTTGGGGGTACATTTTAATTTCTCACAGGAACCACAGGAAGTTCAACAGTTCAGTTATATTTGTTGAAGGTCATAGCTGAAATATGGCAAACCCTGCATTAGAGCACAGACCTATCCAACATCAATGCCTATACCTTTTCCCCAATGCACCATATTTTTTTTAATACATGTTGGACAGCTCATAAAATAAAGGTAGTAAAAATTATTCTTACATAACCTGAAGACTATTAATTACATTCACACCAGAACAGCTACCCAACAGCACTGGTTATTTCAGTTTTAGACTCCACACTTGCCTCAAGTAACAAAACCTAATTTATTTATCCTTGAAGTACTTAAATATATAAAATGCCAAATTAAAGCTAGATGAACTTCAAAATCCTCCTAAGTATTGATAAATATCATAGGAGTTCTGACAAGCTAGAGTGAGCCATTAAGGTTATACTACCAACTAAAAATGATATGGGAAATCAGATCATTACATTTCTCCCCACACTATCCACTTTTGAGTGCCACAGCCACTGGAGGTTCTGCTATGTCTAGAACTCAGAATTTAGCTAAATCTGATCACTACACCACTGCATATTATTTTATTTTGATACTCTTAAGAATTTCCATTGAAATAAGGAGTCAAATTTAAAAGTCTAAAGTCAAATAGTTACATCTACTTAGTAGTGCTTTTGACTCTTAAGTAATCCATAAACCAATCCCAGAAAAAAAATACACTACCCACAAACCAATGATATCTTACTTGGCCTTTTTACTGTCCTAGAAAAAAAATGTTTTCTGTTTGATGTGTTTTAGACTATCCTTTACAGGATTTATCTGATATATTCCAAAGTCACTCCTCAGGCATCTCTTTGGTGTGCACCAAAGATGGGGAACCATGTTTTATATGATGATTTTCAATTTCGCTATCATTTCTTTTCTTTTTAATTTACACCCAAAACAGAATTTTGTGAGCATAAGGCTTTTCTTTTCTCTGTTCATGAACTTTTAGGCAAAATAGTATTATTCTACAGAGAAAAAAACATATTATTTAGTCTTGCTTTTTCTTCTACAAACTTTATTTTCTACTAAAAAGCTTTTGTTATTAACTCTAAAATGTGTCCACGCTTTCTAACTTTAAATCTGTAGTGTGTAATTCTAGGTGATCAGTGTTGGATTTTTTATGTAAATTATCCTGTTAAGTTATGCATTATGGTATAGTACTTATAAGAAGTTCTCAATCTCTTAGTCATAAGAGGCTTTGTAGTGAACATAATAAGTGTAAACGTATCTAATGGTAGACTATTGGAATATTAAGTATTGCATATTTTCCTACAGTAAAAATTGGAAAAGACATTTCAGAAAGATTTATAGTTATCCTTCAAGCTTAGGATATTAGAATATTCAAATTGTCACACTTTGACAAACACTGACAATATTTTTCATATTATATTGAAAATTATTTTCCTCCGAAATCATCTATACACATTCGAGACCTAATAGTCATATTTTTAATGTTTTAGTGAAGTAGTTTTGCTCATAAACAAGACTATTGTACAAGAACATATATAAAACATATTTCCATTGTAAATTAGGTTCTATGCCTGCTACCATTAAGAAGTGGAATAGGGGAAACATAACCTAAGCTTTCCCCACATTTTCTACTATTATTGTATCTGTCTCATTCTAATTTCAAGTGGCTTTGGTCCTAGACTTTACTGTCTTGAATACTTCATAGCAATATTTTAAATCCTTAATAATGAAATGTATTTAATTTCTAATTAAAACATTGTAATATTGTAAATATAAGAATATATGGGCATATTCATTTTACTTCTAAGTCTATTTTCACTTAGATACAATCTATTCAGCCTACTGTTATCTAGTATATATGTTAGCATATAAGATTTAATTGAAATTTTGGAAATATTAAAATTCAATACAATATTTCATTTATGTTTTTTATTTTTTATTTTTTTAAGGATTTTATTTTTTATTTTTAATTTATTCATGATAGACATAGAGAGAGAGAGAGAGAGAGAGACAGAGACACAGGCAGAGGGAGAAGCAGGCTCCATGACCGGAGCCCAACGCGGGACTCCATCCCGGGACTCCAGGACCACGCCCTGGGCCAAAGGCAGGCACTAAACCGCTGAGCCACCCAGGGATCCCCCAATGTTTAATTTATGACCTGACATTTGCATTTATCAAAAAAATTCAACCTAGTTTTTGTATTGTTTCCCGATTTAAGCTTTAAGCATATATAAAAACTGTAAGTGGTAAGAAGTAACTTTTCTCACCTTTATAATCTATCAGCTAATTTGGCTAATTTCAAATCTACTGTTTAAGTGCAAGAGTATGTACTACTATAGAGACTGGAAATATGAATTCCATCTGAAACAAGCTCCAGTGATTTCAAACCTTTATAAATTTACTCTCAAAACGAACATGTATGTATAGCTAAGTGTGCAAGTGTTAGGGTTACCTATATAACTTCCCAGAAGAATTCCATGTTTATTCAAGCTTGTAAGTAATAATTATGCATTAATCTGAAGCTTACTATATATTATTGAACATAAACCACAACTGCAGCAATTATTTGGAATTTAGAACAAAAAATTTTTTTCAAGGGGAAGTAGTTTAGCACTGGCATTATTTGGAATTGACAAGTCATGGGACAACAAAAAAGCAGCAGCAAAGAAAAATTTAGTACTTCTCATTTTTTTTCTTAACAAAAAAGCATTCCCCTTTACTTCCTTTTCTGAGGTCCTTTCACCCAGACTTGCTACTCTGCAGTGTACTGAACTATATGTTCTTCCCTAAAAGGACAACACTGATTTCTCTTCTCTGTACCTTTGCTGTGTCTATTTCTTGTTTGGGGAATACTCATCCCTTTTACTTCCAATTATTTCCAGCTGTCAAAATATGATCTCTCATCTTTGTTCAAGTTGTTCAAATGCTATAACCCAAGGATTAGGTTCTGTGTAGTGTTGTGGAAAGTATACTGGATAGGGAATTACAAAACCTAATTTCTGTATTTCCTGTCAAAAAAATATATATTCCATGGCTTACTAGATGTGCCAAGCTCCCTGGAGCTCTGTTTCTAGAACTCTCAAATGAAGGCCTTACAGTAGATGGATTCTAAGACCCCTTCCAGTTTTTTGGAAACTACAGTTCTGTGGTATGACATGTATCCTTAGAATAGTTTTTGTCTTTATTTCCATACAGCAACTAATTGTGTGGAAATAAGTAATTCTTTCTAGAGTGATTCCAGGGTGTTTGTTTTTGGTGGTAAAGTAAAACAGGAGGCATCCATGAATACGTGAAGACATAATCTACAATTGATAATGTGAGGGAGACAGTAACACCTAGAAAATACAAGGTTGAGAAAGAGTAGTGTGTGAAATCTTCATTGCTGAGAGAGCACTCAAACTGAATGAAAAAAAGATTATCGGAGTTTGCCAAGAATGAGAAGTGAGAGACCTAAAGAAAAAAGATGATATGTGCCTTTAGTATGTGAGAGAAGGAGCAATGGCAGTGGGCAGGGGTGTTAGAGTGGGAGATACCTCTGCCCCTCCCTTCTGCTCACATGCTCTAAATCAAACAATCTTAAAACAAACAAACAACAACAACAACAAAAAAAAACAGTGCTGGCCTTCTGTGAATAAACAGTGCCTTAGGATGCATCAGGCCTCTCCTACCTCCCCTGGGAACTATGATGTTGTTACCTGAGAGGGGCAGAACATAAAAACACAGGAGGAATATTTCCCACCTGTCCTGTTTCCCACTTGTTAACACTCTAATAAATCATTTCAGTTGTTCTCAAACTACAGTTTTTCTTTAAAACAAAGAGAGAGGGATCCCTGGGTGGCGCAGCGGTTTGGCGCCTGCCTTTGGCCCAGGGCGCGATCCTGGAGACCCGGGATCGAATCCCACGTCGGGCTCCCGGTGCATGGAGCCTGCTTCTCCCTCTGCCTGTGTCTCTGCGCCTCTCTCTCTCTCTCTGTGACTATCATAAATAAATAAAAATTTAAAAAAAAAATAAATAAATAAAACAAAGAGAGAAATATTACTAAAACACCTTAAAAAGTGGTCTACAGAATTACAAGCAAACCTTTTGTTCCTACTTAATACCCCTTTTGAAAAAGTGTAGCCAGGACTTTGAAAATGGGGAGTATCAGCTATCCTCTCTTTCCAGCTCATGTTTTAGGAGATATGGAAGCAGGTTTAAAAGACTTTGACACAACATAAAGATGTAATCATGCACCAAATGTCTATTCTCAAAAATAAACCTGAGTTCAGCTTGTACTCCTATTAAATAAGAAGGAATTATTATTCTTTTGAATCTACATTCCTTGTTCCTATCCCTGTCTCTCTCTTCCTCAGTATATTTTCTTACCTTTCCCTTTTTATTTCTTTTTTTCTTCCTTCCTTCCTTCCTTCCTTCCTCCCTCCCTCCCTCCCTCCCTCCCTCCCTTCCTTCCTTCCTTCCTTCCTTCCTTCCTTCCTTCCTTCCTTCCCTCCTTCCTCTCTTTCTTAGGAGTCAACCAAGGTTAAATTGGTTAAAGACAATAACATAATTATCCTACTGTTAAGTTTCGGGTAAAATACTATCAATCAGTAAAGTAGCCAAGAGACCTACAGAAGGTGGAAATGAGATGAAGTGCTAGACTAGCAGCCTTTGAGTCATGATAATAACTAAGGGTGACAGTGATGGCAGTGGTAATGATGATAATGATGACATGATCATAGAAACCACATATTGTAGCCATGCCATGTGGTAACATAAAGTTTCTTAAGGATTTAAACTCTTCATTAAAAAACTTTCTTGAGTTTCCTTCTTATTGATATGTGACCTTGGTGAAACACCAACTTCCTCTATTTGAAGTTTTATATTAGCTACAAAATTAGTTTAAAATAAACAATTTATCTACCATAACTTAAGCCTTTGTACAGTACCATCAAATAAACTCTTTTCTTTCTAAACAAGTTTAAGTGGCCTATCTTCCTCTTAGCCCCTCAACTTCAAAGAAAGAAGTGATTTAATATCCTTTAATTCAAGAAAATAATTTCTATTTTATTTATTTATAATTTCTATTAGATGTCTTTAGATCATACATATAAACCAAATTTTTGTGTGTGTGTGTGTCTCTCTCTCTCTCTCTCTCTCTCTCTCACACACACACACACACACACACACACACACACAAATTGGGAAGGCATTTTATAACTTTCTAGCCCTTTGGCATACTTCCTGGAAGTCTCAGTAATGACTATAGTTACTCTTAATTGCTTTCAACACACTTACATGAATGCTACATTCAGTTGAATTATTTCCTGGATTCCCTCTAATTAATCTGATAGCAGCTGTTTTAAGGCCTGTGCTGATTAACAGTTGCAAGACAGCTAAATGCCTAGTACAAGAAAAGCTCTCTGAAGCTTACGTATGTTCATCCACATAATTTTCTCTCTTAAGTATCAACATTACGAAGAGGATCTTCTATTTTTAGCTAATGATATTATTTGTTTATATAACTCAAATGGTCTCTCCCTAACATACTGAAATATCCTCTCAATGTATTTAATAAATATCTTAATGGATATTATGGAAATTCAACATTTCAAAAAATAAATATAGGAACATGTTTTAAATATTTAAATAAAACTTAAGGAAAACAACAACTAAGGAGGTATTACAGTGTAGATTTGTGCCGGTTTCCTTGTCCTGGTTCAGAAAATATAAATGAACTTTACAATACAAATGACAAATAAGTGACTCATTTAAAGGAAAGTGTTACCAGCAAACTTTTAAGGTCGAACTATACATTCTTGTTGAAACTTTATTCCTTTTGACCTACAAAAATGGCAATTTGATATGTTTCAACTATCTGTTCAATTCAAATAACCACAACTGAATGACATTTTCTGCAATTAGCAATTTTAGGCTACATTTTTCCTGTGAGAAAGTCGAAACTGACTCTGCCACACCTCTGCATTCAAAACATGAGATTTCCTAAGACACTGAGGTCAGACCTCACAGTCTAAGCATAGTCCTCCTCTTCATTGTGGTCTCTGACCAATTCATGTTATTCCTGCCTAATTCCCATTTCTTTAGCTCATTCAGCAAGTGTCCTTCCTTCCTTTAGTGGTATTATCTCCTCATTGAGCCTGGATAGCCTGTTGGAATTCTTCAGAGAAGCTTAAAGCCATTTCCTTGACAAACTATGACAAGATTCACAAATTCACATGTCTATCCAGGAAGCATAAATAAGCTCTCAGGGCTGGCTGCAGGCCCAAGGGAGGTAGCTGAAGGTCAGTTCCAGATCACCGCAGTAGGCAAGGTTTTTAGATAGCATGATCTCATGGAACATGCCAGAAATCAAAAATTTAAAAATGCGATATTCTCATTTTTAAATGTTGGCCGCAAACAGAATATAAATCCTAAACACTTTGCAGGCCAAACAGTATACATCTGATGATTGGCTTCTGCCTCTCAACTCCATTTGAGGCTCCTGGCTCATACAATTGTGTGAAAAGGAAGTGGCCTCTGTATTGTATATTTGGCTAATCTTTACAGAAACTGTACATTGTAGTATAGGTGTATGTGCATGAGTGTACTTGTGTATATCCCACTGGTGTTTAGTACATAATAGAGTTTAATAAATATTAGCCATTAGCATTAATAGCAGCCATAATACTAGGTTTGACAATGCAAAGGACACTATTCAAATCCCCAGCTGGCCCCTCACTAGGTGTGTGGTCTTAGGCAAATGGTTTATCCTCTAAAATTTTCACTTTACTTATTAGAGATAACAACATACCCTACCTACTTCATAGAATTGCTGCGAGGAGTAAATGAACTAAAATGTGTGCAGTACTTAGGAAAGGGCCTAGCACAAGTAAACACTCAAATGTTAACTGCCATTTTTATAACTATTATTAAATGTGTAGTGTATGCATGTGTGTATGTATATAAATTGATAATGAACACATTTAACAACTTTTTACAGAATTTTAAGTATATATGCCTTCTGTTCCCACTTCACGCCCCTTCTGAGAAACTATTGCCAGGACTTTATTATACACTCAAATACGGAACATTCTCTCACACAAAGAGAAATTGCACTATGGGGTGCCTGGGTGGTTCAGTCAGTTAAACATCTGCCTTCAGCTCCGGTAATGATCCCAGGGTCCGGGGATCAAGCCCCACATCAGGCTCCCAGCTCAAGTGGGAGAGCCTGCTTCTCCCTCTCCTTCTGCTGTTCCCCCTGCTTGTGCTCTCTCATTCTCTCAAATAATTGAATAGAATCTTAAAGAAAAAAAGAAAAAAAATTGAATTCCAAGAGGATGAATAAAAAAGCTAGATATTTATGCTGAAAAATTAGAACAAAAAATAAACTACTGACATACACAACAGCATAGATGAATTTAAAAAAAAACACACTGAGTAAAATAAGTCAGACATAAGATTAGCTATTGTATAATTCTATTTATATGAAGGACAGTAACAGTGAAAATTCATCAATAATAATAGAACTTGGAATATAGGTTACCTTTGGTATGTAGGAATTGGCTGGAAGAGACATGGGGAAAAGATGGAGAGTCAAAGAAATGTAATCTGATGAGGATGCAAGCAGATAAGCTAGTAAAACTTAAAAAAGATAATTTAGTTAAGATCTACACTTTATAGTTAGAAAACTTCATTTCAATACAAAAATTTAAAAGGTGATTAATATATTAAATATCAGCAGAAGGAATCTCCCCTGAGTCTTCACTGGACTGATAGAATGTTCTCATGTACATACACGTGAATTGCTGAACTGAATCTCAAAATCAGAAAATTTTGATAGGCTGAATGAGTGAATATGAGAAATCATTTTCATGTTGACTATTGTGCCAACCCGAGCAAAACAAATTCAGAAATCAAAATATTCCCAGGACCTCAGAAAGATGTAAGTTCTAGAATGACCAGGAGAAAAATGTCTGATTTCTTGATATTTGCAATCACAAAACATAGTACAGTAGATGTGGATCTTGCCTACATGGAATCTGTTACTGGAATTCTCCAATCTGTGCATATAGGACAGGGAATGGTTTATATTTTTTTATGTGTTTCCTTTTTGTAGCCTAGTGACTAAAATCAGAAGTAAATATAAAAACTCTTTGCCAATCTCATGAATATTAAATGGTATCTTTGTTTCTAGTTTTTATTTCCCTAATTACTAGTAAGGTTAATCAAGTCCCTAAAAAACAATAAATAGAAGGTGATTACTCCATTAAATACTGGCTGCATTTTCCTGAAAACACCAACTTAATATTAACATAAATGGATTTCTAAATTTATAAATATTTGAATCCACAAAAACAAATGTTCCTTAATCTCATTATATTATATAAATGCCATCAGTAAGTTTTTCATCAGGGCCTATTTACCTTTCTTAGTTGCTTACATGAATTATGGGGGAAAAGACTCATTGTTTTATGTATCAATCCTCTATCAGTTATTAAGTTATAAGTTGCATTAAAACCCTGTAGAGTGAAAAAATAAATAAATAAAACTGTAGAGTGGAGTTAAATCTTTAAAATGTTGAAAGTACTATGGAGACTGAAGAAACTCAATGACATCTTAATATACAGTAAATTGGATTGAATTGGTATTGATCTAAAAGCATATGCTAGAAGTTATTTTGAATACAAGGATAAAATTATATGGCTTTCAATTGATTTTAATTCTCTAAAATAGAGTATAGAAAAAATAAATCAGGTTACTTGTTTTCTAAATAAAGATAACTTACTGCAATTTACTGTCATAAAATTCTATGTTATCCAAAATATTTTCAATTTAGACTTCTTAGGTTCAGATGAAACTGTAAGTTTTTTTTCAGATCTTCTATTTCTAGTTCATTTTTATTCAATGACAACAGATGTTTAATTTTAGAAAGAAACAGCTTTCATGACCAAATGAATAACTATCTTAACAGGATTCTGAAAAGAGCATTTAAAGAAATTGCAAATCTTTATGTTAAAAAGTATTAAGTACAAGAAAACAATAATCAAATGTAGTTCTTCAAATAATTAAGTCTTAAGCCTTTTTTTAAAAAAATGATTCATCTATTAATTTGAGAGAGAGAGCAAATGAGCAGGGGGAGGGGAGAGGGACAGAGACAACCTCAAGTAGACTCCACAATGAGGGTGGAGCCCAACACGGTGCCCAATCTCATGACCCTGAGCCGAAATCAAGAGTAAGATGCTTAATCGACTGAGCCACCCAGGTGTCTCAAGCCTTAAGCTTTCAACAGTACATTAATGTACTGGAATTTTATTCAAAGCCCTAAAATCACCAATAGATTTTTGAATTTAAGTAAGGTGATAAAAACATTGTTCAAAATGTTGAATCATTAAGAAAATAAAAATATTCAAATCAGAAGCAACTCCTGAATGGTAGACTATCAATCTCTGGAAATTCACTCTTCCATGAAAGTAAAAAGAGCACTGGAGAAAATTGTCCCAATCAACTTTTTCAGACCTTGGAATATTAACCAACAGCTAGCAATGATCTGAAAAGCGTTTATTCAAGAAAAATGCCTGAGTCTCCATAAGTTCCGTGAGCTTTGTGGCATTTTAACTATCTATATTCCCATTTGTCTCTTTCCAGTTCTATGTTACCCTTGAAAAAACATTAGCTGAGCAGCCAATGAAAGGGAAACTCCATCTAAAAACAAAACAAAAAACAAAAAAACCTATCACTATCTGATGTGCCCTGCAGCTCTTTTAAAAAGCAACATCCAAGGACTTATCTTTATTTGACCTCAGAACTTGCTCAGCAAGACAGTGCTACCCCTAAGGGCATTTTGCAAAAATAATCAGCAGCAACCACTTAATATCTCAGAATCATGAGGTGGTGAAACAAGATGGGACAAATAAAAAGATAGCCAAAACACTTAAATGTAAAATGTAGGGAATAAGATGGCCATAGGCAGCTTTGAAAAGCCATGACATATTTCTAGGGCCATGTGTATGTGCAGGGCTGTGGCCCAGAAAAGACCTGGGAGACCTCTAAACTCTCATCTCTAAGTGACTGCCCAAGCAGTAAGTAAATGCTAAAGCAGAGCTCTCAAATGCCAAGGGTTGAAGGTACACTTCAACATACACACAGTAGGCAAAGATTTAGAGACCTACTAGCTCAAAGTATTTTTTAAAATTTCTGTACAATCACTAGCTAATCAAAAAACTAACCAAGCAGAGATTTCAGTAGAATATTTTCAGAAATAATGCCTAAAAACTTCTGAATTTAATGAAAAACATTAATCTATATATCAAATAACTTGACCAAATTCCAACAACAATAAACTCAAAGATATCCATACCTAGACACTTACTAGTAAAACTTCAGAAATTCAAGGACAAAGAAAGAATTCTCAAAGCAGCAAGTGAAAAGTGACTATCACATGCAAAGGTATATAAACAAAATTAACAGCTGACTTCATATCAGAAACCATATAAGTTAGAAGACAGTGAGATGAAATATTCAAATTGTTGAAAGTAAAAGAAAGCCAACCAAGAATTCTATCTCCAGCAAAAGAATCTTTTAAAAATAAAGGAGAAATCAAGACATTCCCAGATAAATAAAAACTGAAATAACTTGTCACTAGTAGATCTGCCCAACAAAAATACTAAAGTAAGACCAATGGGCTAAAATAAAAGGACAGCAGACAGCAATTCAAATCCACGTGAAGAATTAAAGAACCACCATTAAAGATAGCTACATAGGTAAGTATAATGAAGAGTTTAGGAGTATTTTTGCTTGTCACACTTTTCATTTCCCATTTCATTTAAAAGAAAGCTGTGTAATACATTAATTACAAAAATGTATTGGTAGGCTTACAAGGAATAGAAAGGGAATTTGCATGACTGCACAGAGGAGAAAAGATCCAGACTGAAGCCAAGTTTTATATAAAATTAAGTTGATGTTAATCCAGGATAAATTGTTTTAATAAGTTAACTGTAATACCTACAGCAACCACTTAAGAAGATACTCAAAAATATAGAGAATAACAATGAAAAACAATTGAAATGGTGAAACTCCCCATATGACACAAACAACTGAAATTGACTAAAAAAAAATAGAAAAAGTCAATGATCTATAACAAATAACGATACTGAATTACTAATTAAAAACTTTCCACAAAGAAATCCTCAGGCATACTGGTAAATTCTACCACATATTGAATGAAAAATAACACCAATCCTTCACAGACTCTTCCACAAAATGCAAAAGAATGAAACACTTCCTATTTCATTCTGATACCCTCATTACCACAATGCCAAAACCAGACAAAGACACCCTAATAAATGAAAGTTATTGATTACTATCTCTTACATATATAGACGCAAACAACCTCAAGAAAACAATAGGTAATCAAGTCCAACAGCATACCAAAAGAACTATATACCACTAAAGACTAGCATATTTCCCAAGAAATCAAGATAGGTTTAATATCTAAAAATCAATGTACACATATTAATAAAGGGCTAAAATCACATGACCACTCAGTTGATAAAGAAAAAAATCTTTTAAAAACTATATATAAGATTTTACTTATTTATTCATGAGAGACGCAGAGAGAGAGATTGAGAGAGAGAGAGAGAGAGAGAGAGAGAGAGAGACAGGGAGGCAGAGACACAAGCAGAGGGAGAAACAGGCTCCATGCAGGGAGCCCGACATGGGACTCGATCCCGGGTCTCCAGGATCACACCCTGGGCCGAAGGCAACGCTAAACCGCTGAGCCACCTGGGCTGCCCCTGATAATGAAAAAATATTTAATCTAATACCTTTCATGAAAAAAAATGCAATGATTCAGGAATAGAAGAATACTAGTTCAACCAAATAAAAAGCATCCATTAGAACTCAAAGCTAACATCATACTAAATGGTAAAGGACTAGATGCTTTTCCCTTGGTCAGAAATAAGAGAAGAAATTCCACTCTACCAATTTCTATTCAACAATGTAACACAGATCCTAGCTAAGGAAATTAGGCAAGAAAATAAAATAAAAACATTCAGAATGGAAAGAAATAAGAAAAACTATCACAATTTGTAGATGACATGATTTTATATAAATAAAATCTTAAGATATTTTCACACACAGAAAAAATATATCAGAAATAATAAATTCAGCAAAGGTACAGAATTCACAATCAATATACAACAACCAGTTTGAATTCTACACACATGTAAATGAGCAATCTGAAAATGAAATAAAACAATTCACTTACAATAACATCAAAATAAAACAGAAATAAACTTCACAAAATAAGTGCAAGACTTATATGCTAAAAAGTATAAAATATTGTTGAAAGAAATGAAAGAAGACCTAAATAAATGGGTAGATACCCAATGTTCATGGATGAAAAGATTTAACACTGCCAAGATGACAATATTTTCCAATTTGATCTACAGATTCAAAGCAATTGCTCTCAAAATCTTAGTTTCTTTTACAGAAATTGATAAACTGTACCTGAAATACATATGGGATAGCAAATGGGAAATCTACAATAATCAAGAGAGTGTGGCCTAAGAACAGACATTCAGATTAATGGAAGGGAAATGAGAATCCTAACATAAATCTTCAGATTCAGAAGCTTTCAGGAAAGCACTGAGACAATTAATGAGAAAACAAAAAAAACAGTCTTTTCAACAAATGGTCTAGGGACAACCAGATATCCACATGCAAAAGAATAAAATTGTATTCCTAGCTCATATCACATACAAAAACTGCAAATGGATAAAACACATAAATGTAAAAACTAAAACTATAAAACTCACTGTAAAAAATATAGGTATAAATCTTCAAAGGCACTGGGTTATGAAATGGTTCCTCACATATGACACCAAAAAAAGCATGAACAAAAGGAAAAAACAGATAAATTGGGCATCATCAAAATTAAAACCCTATATCCTTCGATGGACACCATCAAGTAGAAAGACAACCCACATACTGAGGGAGAATATCTGTAAAACACACTTGTGATAAGGGACTTATATATAGAATATATTTTAAAAAATCTTTTGAGTCAACCCAATTTAAAAGTGGGCAAAGGATTTGAAAAGGCATTTCTTCAGAACACATATGGAAAGGGGCTTTGCACATTCTTAAGTATTTTATAGTGTTGGAAAAGTGCCATACTAAAGAACTACTTGAAACAAAAGAAGCATCCATTAATGGGCAATATTATATATTCCACTGTAATGGGAAGTGATGTATATAAGAACTGATGTTCAGATACTAGAAGTTTACCTAACCATGCTAGTTCACACTTAATTTCCTCACACTAAATGCTGACTTTGGTCACCTTCTTACATGAACTCAATGGCTACTGGTCTACAATGACTTATTCTATGTCAGTCTCTCAGTTTAGAACAATGAAACTGGGATGTAATTCTAAAAGCAGCCAAATAATTAGTAAGTGTACAAGCCAATCTAGGTTCTAGTCATGGGCCAAAACGGAAGAATGAACTGGTGAAGATACATAAATACTGGAAACTTTCAGGCTCTTTACAAAATTATAGTGTCAAAGAGAAACAGGCTGTACACATAAAGATGTTATTACAGAAAACAATGTGAGGCAGTACACGAAAAGAAAAATGTATTTCATAGGTAGATTAAACTTTTGGAATTACTAAAACATACAAACGTTGCTTAAAATAATTCAACTCTTAATTAAGCTAACAGAAGAGATACTAAAATGTTAATGATATTCAATATTTGCAGGAGAGCAAAACAACCCACATCTTAATTACTTCTCTAACTTCATCTTTGCTGCAAGTACTAATAAATGAATAAAATTTTTCAATACTGCTGACAGGAAAAGTTAATTAAATGTACAAATAGCTACCACATAATATAAATCCTCTTCAAAGCCACTGTACATGAAGGTAAAATTTAATTGTTCAAATTTCAGAAAAAAGATCAAGACACTTGGGGGTTCTTTATATGAATGGGAAAATAAGCTAATCAAGTCCAAAGAAAAACTTTTTATAACCTACATGAAAATCATCTTAAATGTGTTATTTGGAAATATTCTATTTTTGGTACCATCTCTGATATTTCATAAGTGAACACTCAACTTAGTCCAAGTTTAGTCTTGATTAGACTAATGAATAAAAAGCCAACAAATTTTCCTATACATAGCTCTTATGCTGTCAGCTTATAAACCTAGTTTAAAATGAGATTAATTTAAGTTTTTAGACAATATAAATATTTAGGAATTTAAGAAAGTGAGGTCATTTAATTGAAAATATGTAGCTAAATAAAACATTTACGCTCCAAATATATTTCTACTGAGAATGGAAATGTGGTACATGTAAAAATCTTTTTAGAAAGTGGCCTAATTAGTGATTTTTTATTTTGCACAAATAGCAACTTCAACAGCCAATGTAAAAAGTGCCTGTCCAAATAAATTCAATTTAATTATCTACACTGCTCTTCTCCAACATTTACACAGATAATTAATGATCTTCTCAGCAAATTTAGGACCACAGACCTGCTTCTTATAATTGGGCTGCCTCTCAAACCACCTGAATATGCAAAGAAATTTGTCATGCAAAATATACCAGCTCTCTCTCCCGATCCCTACTGTTCTACTATTATCATGAAGGTAATCTTGACTCTACTATGAATAGAACTGAAATATCCATGCCTACAATAGCAATATAGTATCTATTCTCCAGAGTCCTGTTGCTACTGGTAGAGGGTTGCAGAACTAGCTAAATTACTTCCCTGAAGAATTTGGCTCCATGATCTTATGAATATGCCTGGTAATGTCACATTTCTAAATATGACATAAACTTCCCATGAAGGCCACTGTCACTGAGGTATTGATTGTGTGCAAGATAATCACAAAAATCAGGACGTCCTCGTTACAAAGAAGTGGCAAAGGCTCAAAAATGACTGTTCATCTTGAAAGTTAAGTCAACTTCTGAGTAGCTCTGGGAGGCTAAAACGTGGATACTCCAGGTACTAACAGCCCAAGTCAACAAGGTATAATGCAAAGTTTAATGTATAATGCCGGTGTATAAAATGTATTATCAAGTTCACACACACAGTGCCCAAGTTAAAGAACCTCACTTGTATTTTGTGTAACACCTATATTACATTTGGTCAATGATCTTTTATTAAATAGCAAATACACTTGAGTTTAAAAAAATTAAATACTATTTCTTCTGATCAAAAAGGAAATCCAGATTAAATGCTCCCCTGATATAATTTTGTAGCCATTGTAACCACATGTTGCCTTTGATAGCATTTGACCTATGAATACCAAGTTTCTTTTATTTGTCCATAGTTTCCTTCACCCTCTAAGGTTCCTGAGGGCAGAGAAGTTTTTTTCTTTTGTACTTGCAGACATGAACACTGGTCTAGAGTACACCAATTCAATAAGAAATTATTTTTTTAATATTTTATTTATTCATGAGAGACACAGAGAAAGAGAGAGAGGCAGAGACACAGGCAGAGGGAGGAGCAGGCTCCATGCAGGGAGCCCGATACTGGACTTGATCCCGGGACTCCAGGATTACGCCCTGGGCCGAAGGCAGGCACTAAACCGCTGAGCCACTGAGGGATCCCCTCAATAAGAAATTCTTACTTAGATTAAATTTCTTTAAACTACATGAGAAGATAAAAATTAGAGTTCACATTGTAGTTGACCAGTGGTTATTCTTAGAGTTTACTCTAAGCTCACTTTCTCATATTTCCACAAGAAATATATCAACCACACAGAGCCAAAATGATACGAATATTCTTTAGTAAGTGAATGGACATAACTAAGGTATTTTTGCATCTGACAAGATTCTACATTCTGAACACTGTACATTCTTAAACATATAGAAAAATTCCAAGCCAATCAATTTTAGTGGCGATTATGATTACAGTTAAATACTGGTGATCTGTGCCTGTACATATGCAAACTCATTCTCCCTCAGCATTTCTCTGTTTTTTTTTTTCATGATGGAACACAGTACCAGTCCTGAGAAAAGCTGAAATTCAAATGTCTTACTATATTAAATCTATGTCACTCAATTTAGAGTCTTACCAATTCAAAAAACTCATGAGTAATTTTTGAAACATCCATAGGTTTATAGGAATGCAATTAAATCTCATGAAGTCTTTGCTAGTGTTTGCAAAATAGTACATTAATACTAGTACAGTTATTCACTGATTATCAGAAAGCCAACATGGTTATTCAAAAGTACATTTTTAATATCTGAGCCTTTACTTCTTTGAATACATATCATATATTCAAATGTTAAGATTTCTAAATATGTTGGTATATTCTTTCAAATGAAATGGTACCACAATTATAACTTATTCTCAAGTGTAAAGAGTAAAATGTTTGGGAAACAGTGATTTATTTGCCTATCAGTACCACACGAAATGGCATATTCCAAAATTCACACAGATATCCAAGTGTGAGGGGCAGTTAATTTCCTCAACTTTTGACTAATATTACAAGCATCATGATAATATTGCTATACTAAAGATCTTTAGAGAAAGCTCTGCCAATTCCCATGCTACTGTGCCATTTTCCATCAAAAGCAATGCCTGGTCAGAATCCCTACTGAGAGGACTACCACCTTACAGCAACACAGAAACATACCTTCTGATGGCAACATCATTTCTGATAAATATCAAATTTAAAAAATTTTATAAAGAACTATCTTGACATACATCAAGTCCTTACTGGCCTTACAAAAGTATTTTTAGTACAGTTAAGGAAACGGGTTCAGTCAAATACTGTGTTACTGGGTTCCAAGTGTTTTCAAAACATACTAAATGTAAGAGTCCTACGGTTGTGTACTTGGGAAGTCACATTGCAACCTATTCTCCTGAAAGCTTTTAGAAGATACCTACCGTGCATACACATCTTTATCTCCTTCATAATTTTTGGCACAGTGCTTCTCAGTTAATAGGGATGTGATCAATGAATACACAAAGAAAGAAAGGATGCATTACATAAAATACCCAGAATTACTTCATCTAGCCAACCTAGCCTTGACTATTATTTCAAAAATAATTCACAGGTTGTGTCAAAAGATGGTTGCTAAGATCAGGAAAAAAAAATCTCCCAATGTAAAAACTCAGGATACAGTCATTCAGGTATAGTTTGCTGGCAGTTGAATCCTTCAGCACATGTCTTAAATCAATGTAGCCCTATAGTATATTTTAATTTTGAGTAAGATCATGGTAATACTATATTATTGAGTAATTTCTGTATACAAAACATGGGGATATAACTCAGGAGATAAAAGTCTGGGCAGGATGTGTATTCTCCTAGGTGGTAGTAGAATAGGATACTACACAAGTATGTAAAACACAACACAGTGGAAGGTAATTTAGGCTATTCCTTCAGAGCATGCTGGTAGTCCAGATGATGATACCAGGAGTCACAGGATATTATTTAAATGGAATCCATTCAAGAGACAATATGAGCTGAAATTGAGGTAGAGGCAAAATGAAGTATGTATAAAGTATATAGAGATTTGAATAGTTTTACAGGTAATTAATTTGAGATGTAATACTTCAGTCATACTTTTGGAAGATAATTTACATTTTTTTTAAGAGGAAGAGAGTGCCCCTGAGACTGACAAACCAAATGGAACGGAGATCTTGTGGTGGAAACATAAACAGAGTAGGCAGAATAATAAGCCCTAAAGACACCCACATTCTAATTCTAGGAAGCTGTCAAAGTTTACCTTATATGGAAAAAGGAACTTTGCATTTGTGATTAACAAACTTGAGATGGAAAATTATTCTCAATTATTCTGGTGAGTCCAATGTGATCACAAGGGTCCTTCAAAGAATGAGGCAATTCGGTTAAAGTCCAAAAAAGGACCCGTGATGACAGCAGCAGAGGCTGGAGTGGTGCACTGTAAAGATGGTGGTAGCCTGTAGATGCTGGAAAAGGCAAGGAAATGGATCCTCCCCTAAAGCTTCCAGAAGGAACACAGCTCCCCTGACACTCTGATTTTAACTTGTAAGACCCACCTTGCACTTCTAGTCCTGAGAAAAAGATAATAAATATATTAATTTCCTATTGCTCCTATAACACATTTTCACAAACTGAGTGGTTTTAAACCACTGAAATTTATTATCTTTTTCTTTAAGAAAGTTCTTGATCACTCCTTCTGGCAGCAAGTGTGGACTACTGGGAAACTCCTTAGGTGAAAAGAGTCCTGGAGTGGAATAAAACACCTGAGTATATGTGTGAGTTGGATAGAAGTCAAAGATGCAGTGTCCGAAGAATAACAGAAGTTGGTTGATAACAGTAGTACTGGATGATGATGCTGGGGCCTGCTAAGACTTACCAGCTGACTTTGACCTTGGGCAAATGGGCCTTCCTTTCCCTACTATGACAGGATGCAGTAGAACAGAGTACTCTCTAAGGTTCTTTTAGTTCTCACATCCTTTAACATTGGTGGGAATATTCATCTCCTCTCTCTTCACCAACACTCTCCTCTGAGTCTTCTTCACTCTGCTAAATTAATAATTAATCATCTTCTCAAATAAAAGAGGAAAATATGACAAAGGGTTGATGGGAAGAAGGGTTTAAAGATGAGAGTGCTCTGTGGAAGGAATTACAATATATATAATAAGAATGCGTCAAGAAGACAGTTGCTTGCACCACATAACCATCTAACACAGAGGTTGGCAATTTTTTGCTATAAAGTACCTGAGAGTCAATATTTTAGGATGTGTGGGTCATACAAGGTCTGCATCACATTTTTTTTTTTCCTGCAGTGCTCTGAAAAACATAAAAACCTCATGGGCTGCACCAAAAGTGGCTGTGGGTTACACATTTTTTTTTTTTTTTGCCACATGGGTTACAGTTTGCTAACCCCTAGCCTAACAGGTCACTATCAATGTGGACACAGAGAAGGAGCATCAAATTCAATTTAAAGACATTTAAGGAAAGTTTAGACAAGGTATTGAGACTCCAGATGAGTCTTTCTTAGGGAAGTGCCTTTATGTGAATGAGGAGCTGCTTGAAGGAACTCTTTTGGCATACAACTTGTTATCTTCCAAGTGAATCCTATATCATCATAAAGCAAACTGAATGGGTGGTGGGAGTAGGGAAGCAGGGAACAGAGCCAACACAACCACAAACAAACAAAGCTGTAGACCTAATACTATCAAAACCTTTGGCTCAAACTACGAACCATGCTTAAAGTTTCCCCTACATCTGTGCATTTTAGTGAAAAAAGAAATCTATTCATTTCTGTGATAACTTAAGCCAGTTTGATTTGGATTTTCTGTTTCTTTTGATCAAAAGCATGTTGATACAATGTGAAAGACATGCCTTCTTCTATCACTAAACTTCACCAATTTCTGGCCCTCATCACATGGCACATGTCATCTTCAGATGCACAACCCATCAATTACCTTATCCTGAGGCCTAAGAAAACCAGGGGGTATGGTAAGTAAGGTTTATGGATAAAGCAAGGCTGGGAAATATCTTGGCAACATAGCTTGCAAAGGGAAAAAATGTTTCATTTTGCCTAGGGAAAATGTCCTGAGTCTAAATAATCCATATTATAATATACTGCTTTATCATATAGGTCTGATTTCTGTGTACATTCATAACACTGCTTACAGGTATTAGCCCTCTGAGAAATTTCTATCTTTGGGAAACCTAAAGGACTTTGCAATTTTAGAGGACAGTACAAGTCTTCAAGTAGGCTGAATAAGGGCTCCACAAATATGTCCACATTCTAACCCCCAGAACCTGTGAATGTTACAATGAATACCTGTTCTTCATGTTTTAAAAATACAATTTCAGAAGAAAAATACCCCATGAATAAATAAAAAATATATTGGAATTTCTCTCAGTTTTACCTGTATATATGCACATGTATTTGTTACATCTAAGTTGCATAAATACCTATCCTTTCCTGTTTAGTTTCAGTCAGGTTAACATGTCTCAGTCCCAAGTTTTTTTTTAGATTTTTAAGTTTATTTATTAGAGAGAGAGACAGAAACAGAGACAGAGAGACAGAGGGAGAAGCAGGCTCCATGCAGGGAGCCACGCCCTGAGCTAAAGGTGGTGCTAAACCGTTAAGCCACTGGGGCTGCCCAAGTCCCAAATTTTAAAACAAGATAGGACATGGGCTTTAGCTATATTTCTTTTTAAATCTTTTACTGATCTTTCTGTGCCTTTAACATCATCTTTTTGTGAAGGATTATATGTTGTCTACCGTCAACTCAGCATCATCATGGTACCTTTGTACTCTTCACTGTTTTGCAAGGAAAAACCTGTAACTAAATTTTCTAGAATCCATTTCCTTCTATATCCTGTTGTTCTGGCTGATTAGAGACACTTGCACTTTATTAGGGGGTTGAAGACAAGGATGGGACATTAGTCTCCAAACCAGATGCAGCAAAATCAGGTGTCAGGTGTTAAGTCTACAGAGGCTTCTGGGGTGAGCTCCTCTCATGAATCACCTGCTGAGGTGCATAAATAACCAGCAATGGCTTCTCTCCCATCCCGTGTTCTGATTTTGTGAACTTAAAGAATACCTTCCCTGACCTCTCTGTCTTCAATCCTTCCAATGGGTTGTACAGTCCTCTAATTCCTTGAGTTGAAACCCTTCCAGCTTGCAAAACCTGCAGTGGCTTGTTTTCCTGACAAAACCCTAATACATACATTCACTATTTCTATTAGCCCTGTGAGATCATGTTTTGTTGCTATTTGAATCACAAAGCAGCTGGATCAAGCAGTGAGTAGTGGAACTCAGTACTGCACTAGATGATATTTATCAGTAACATAAAGTAGGGGAAAACACGTAAAGTAGTAAATTCTAATCCAGGCTCTGTAACCAATTTGCTGCATACTATTAAGTAAGTCACTTTATCACCACAGGCATTAGTTTTCTCAACTGTAGGAAAGGGGCAGGCATACTTTATCCCAAGGGTCACTTCCAGAACTAATCATTTAATTATTTATGTATCGATGATATGTCAGTGACAAAATCTTCTGATTCCATGGCAGAATAAACTATCCATTTGAGCAAAATAGAAACACAATCCCAAAACTGCTTAATATTTTCATAAATTTTGCTAAGTCATTCTGTTTATACTATGATGAAGGTAGTATTTTATCATGTACAAACCACCTACTGATCAAGTACTTTAATTCCATTAAATTTTCAAATCTAAATGTAGAATATATATTACTATGATTATGAGTTAAGTCCAATGGTAAATATAGAGCAAAAGGTTTTGGGGCGCCTGGGTGGCTCAGTCATTTAAGCACCTGATTCTTGATTTCAGCTCAGGTCATGATCTCAGGGTTGTGAGATCAAGCTCCACTTTGGGCTCTGTGCTGGGATGGAGTCTGCTTAAGCTTCATTCTCAACCTCTCCCTCTACCACCCCTACCTCCCCCACTCAAAAGAAAAATAAAGTTATTCTGTCATGGGAAGAAAAACTAAGAAATCAAAATCTAATTAAAGGCAATCTAATTTAATCCTTTCCCTTGTATAAATCAAATTTAGTAAATCATAAACATTTAACAATAATGCACAGCAATTATTTAGGTACCAAAATAGAAAAGAATGCATGCAGGGTTTTTTTAAAAGATTTTTAATTAATTTACTTATTTATTTGTGAGTGAGCAGGCGTGTGCCTACACAGCACACAGAGGGGCCGAGGTGGAGAGAGAGGGTCAAGCAGACTCCACACTGAGCACAGAGCCAGAGGCAGTGTAAGGCTTCATCTCAACCCTGAGATTGAGACCTATGCTGAAATCAAGAGTCTGATGTTTACCCAAGTGAGCCATCAAGGCGCCCCAAATGCATGTAGTTCTTATTGTTACATATGCACATATAAGTGAACATATAAAACCCAGAAATAGGTATATTTTATTTTGGCTGTGCAGTTATCCTAAACAAGTAACTCTTTGCCTAAGATTTCTGAGGACAGTGATGATCTTAGACAATTGTTAATAATAGTCTACAAAGATGATTCATTATTTATATAACTGAATGGTATTTTAAATAACTGTAAAACTTTCATAAACATTTACAACTAAGAACATCTCTTGTCAGCAATGGGTTCCTATATTTTATTGCAAATATTTGGACTTCATAACAATACGTGTCTGGCTTAAACTTCACTTTAGCTTACCTAAGATTGCTGTATTTGTTTTAGCCACTTTGCTAACACAGGCTTAGGGAAATTTTAATAAGCTTACAATATATTCTACAGGACAATTTTAGTTATAATACAGTCACAAAAAAATTCCTTCAGGAAAGGAAGAAAATATTAATTAGCAAGAAGAAACAAATTCATTTGCCCCAGTTTAGGTCTTATGATATCTTATGCATCTTACATACACATAACACATTTCAAATTATGTGATATACCAAGATTTTCAGAAAAAAATTTCGGGATTACAGTAGCCTAAGATGCAGGTGTTTGCAGTTTCTCAGCCAAAACCCTATTTCTTTATGGAAATAATTAGTTTTATAGTATAATATTGGAGCAGTTTTAAGATGGTAAACATGACCAGATTTCTTTGTGGCACAGACCTGCAATTTACAGGCAGGCAGAGATATAGAAGTATGCTTTTGTGGTTTTTTCAGAGAGCTCTTGGAGCTTTGAAGTAAAGAGCAAGAATATAGCCAAATACAATCATGGCACCTAGTTTTATTTTTTTAAAGATGTATTTATTTATTTATGATAGACACACACACACACACACACACAGAGAGAGAGAGAGAGAGAGAGAGAGAGAGAGAGAGAGAGAGAAAGGCAGAGACACAGGAGGAGGGAGAAGCAGGCTCCATGCCGGGAGCCTGAAGTGGGACTCGATCCCGGGACTACAGGATTGCGCCCTGGGCCAAAGGCAGGCACTAAACCACTGAGCCACCCAAGGATCCCTGGCACCTAGTTTTAAAAGACTTCCATTGATCCCTCGATATAAACACAATGGGAACTTTGAACATACTTGCTATTATATTCACAAGTTTCAAAAACAACTGGTCTATAACCAGAGAAACTACTGGAACATAATTGAAGTTCAAAAGCTAGAGGTCATGCTTAAGACACCAGTCAGACTCTACGTCAAAAGAAAATTAGTCTTGTTTAGGTCAAGAATTTAAATGTAAATCTTCTAATCACTTAAAAATTCCATGAAGCACTTGAAAATTAACCTATTCTACCACAGAGAATTCGTAAGAACCAAGTTATAAATCATTAGCACTATATCATGTGAGAAACAATTAACTTCAACTAGGACTCAGAAACTGGCAGGCCTTAACTAACTTTCAGAGTCCCAGATGAAATCATACATGATATATGTATAACCATATATTCTTGTATTAAATACAACTAATGAAACAAATGAAATAAAGTTTTTGTTCTGACCACTCATTTTGGGAAATTATCTTAGGGAAATACATCCATTTTCACTGCTAGTTTTACAATATAGAGTACTTATTCATTATTAACCAGTGGCTTTCTATGCCCGTAATTTGATTATGTTACAAATTATACACTTGAGGTCACTCACCTCTTCAAGCTCTTAAATCATTGTTTCCCCCAAATAATATCATACTTTAAAATGGAACATTCAAAGCTATTTTTTTCTAAGTTCTTATGTAAATTCATTAGTGAACATACAGTGTAATTAGTTTCAGGTGAACAATATAGTGATTTCACACTTCCATAGGTCACCTGGTGCTCATCACAAGCACACACTCCTTAATCCCCATCACCTGTTTCACTCATTTCCTCCCCCTACCTCCCTGCTAGTAACTATCAGCTTGTTTTCTAGAGTTAAGAGTCTATTTTTTGTTTGATTTTTCCCCTTTATTCATTTGTTTTGTTTCTTAAATTTCACATATGAATGAAAACATAAAGCTCTTAAAAAACAAGCCTTTCCTAGATAACAACCTCTTCTGTCCTTAAAGTTTTGTAAGTCCAAAATTATGCCTTTGAGTGCATTCTAAACAGGTAAAAACTTTTCTTTCACAAACCTTTTCCAGGTTGGAACCACCCCTCACAAAACCCAGTTGAAACTTCCTGGCATGACTAAATTATGCCTTTGGCATCATGATTTCTCTTCCTACCATGTGATTTGTAATTTAAGCATCAGCAGTTGAAACCATGATCAAAAGTGAAAAGGTGCCTAGAGCTTTCAGGCAGTCATGATAATTATGTACATTACTAAACTGCTCAATCATATCTAGACCAACCATCCTGTCACCATTTACAAGCCCAATGATCTTAAAACTCTCCCCACCGAAACAGAAAATTGCTTGCCAGTAAAATGACAGGTCCATCATTCAGTTACATATCAGTTCAACATTACAAAAAGGTCATCTTCCAGAAGAGACTTAGCAGAACCTCTCTAGTGAAAATTAATTATTTAGCTACCTGACTAAATCCTAAGATACAGTGACCAGCAATATGCATTTGGGGAAAAAAAGGCACAACACTTAAGGATATTCAAAACAGCACCAAAATGGCCTCCAAATCTTTTGCAGTTTGTATATTCTGGTTTAAGACAACATATCTCGTTTCACAGTAAATGTCTACATTTCATTATGTATCCTGTGCTTGGTATACCATGGTACAACTGGTTTAGAGATGTCTCTAAGCACATTATATATTACGTAGATTCTGCTAATAATCTGTCAGTGTTGTTCAGGGAGTTTACAACAACCTGTTGTTCTCTCAGCATGGTGGCTTCTAGACACTCTTCTCTTATCCATCATTTTGAAAGGTCTGATACATGGGTGACCCACTGCAAATAAACTGATATTGGGAGTTCATGATTACTGACTCAAAGGTTACAGGGTATGAAATCCAGTATCTAAGGTCTTAGAAGTGATAGAGTGGGAGGATATAAGGTCCTAAGAAACACTTGATTTTTTTCTATGTCTTCTTTACACAAATATCATTTATAATACGTTTCAAGAAACATCACTGAGCATATATAAAGAATGTTGATCCCTTTATAATCATTATAATACCAGATAAGAAGTTTTAAGTATCATGAGTTATCTGATTAAATTCTATATATGTGCAATTGAATAAATTTCTTTACATTATCTTAGGTTTAGATATGTAATACTTTACACTAGGCTTTATTATTGAATTATTATTAATAACATAATAGTTGAGACATACTTAACACTGAATATGTATCAGGTAATATGCTAAATGCCTTACTTGTATCACCAACAATTCTCTAAGTGATGTACTATTATTGCTCTTAATCCACGTATAAGAAAACTGGACTATGGAGTCTAAGTAGATTTTTTAAAGCCTCACAATTCATAATGGAGGAGAGGTTAAAATTTAGGTTTTCTTTTTCATTGAGAGCTCTAAGCTAATTTTGGAAAATATATTATTTGTCCTTAAGCTCACTAGCTTTTGTTCTGTTTTCTCTCATCCTTTAGCCCAACCACTGACTCCACCATTCCACAGTCACATTCTCCCTTCTGTCCTTCCTACCAAAACTTCTCATATAGAGCACCACTGTTTCAAGAACTATTTGTGTGTGATACAGGAAGCAACCATTTGGCCTCAATAATAAAGGTGTAATATTAGAATTCCAGTCATTGTTGAGTCCATGTAATAGGCTACAATGAAAGGTGAGCAAGACTTTCTTGGGGTTCATTAAATGACATCAAGTAGGTCACAACCTCAACAGGAGACAAACCTAATGCAATACATCACACTACTATTTATTTTATAGTGTTTTAGAAAACATCATTTCCAGCATTAGGAAAACCCTGGAGGATTAGATAAAAGATGGAATCTAAGGAGAAGGAAACTATAGCAGTCTGTTCCTGGCTTCATATATACTATGTTGGAAATTAACTCATAGACTTAAACATAAACTCACAAAGATGGAAAATCCAGTTGGAAAACTCCTATTCCCTTAATTTCAGGTATTTGGTTAAAATCCAGTCTTAAATAAACCTGAGTGAGATAAGGCAGGTCAGGATGGTGATTATGATCAGATCTATGGTTTATAAATAAAAGGATGGAAGTCAAGTCCTAAGAGCAAATCTTGCCAAAGGATCCTGGATATTAGATCAATCTTTAAGATATGGTCTACAAACACTGAGGACAGACTGCAAAGGCTAAGAGATGTGGGAAGACCGCAAAGTCTAATACATGCATCCAATCATTGGCATTGGCCAACAAAACAAAGAATCACAGCTAAAAATTATGGTGCATGAATCAGCTTTCAGATGTCTGAGACAGATGCAGACAGAAGTGCACATACAAAAGTCTGGTCCAGTATAAAGGATTCAGGATACAAACAAGACAAAAAGCAATGTCGAGGCTATAGACTGGGGCCTGACAACTGTGCCCATAGATCCAAGAAAGGCAACTGGTTTCAGTAACCAATGCCAGGGGGATAGTGTCTATCATTACAAAAATAGGACCGTGTAACTTCCTTGCTGGATTTGAGTAACTTTCATGGTTTGTGTGAAATACCATTTTGTGGCAGCCTTGCCCACTCCCAAAAAGCATATATGATCCTACAGTAATTGTGTATTTCTGTTGAAAGTCAGTACCTCAAAGAAGACCTTCTATGTAACAAAATATCACAAGTTCTCTATAGGATGTTTAAGTCCAGATCAAATAGACCTCTCTGTATATCCACAGGGAAAAGGTGGAGAAAAATTACTAGTCTGTACAACAAGAAAAAGCTAGATGAAGTGAAAATTAATGACTTTTTTTTTGGACCCGCTGGAATAATGAGAGGGCAAGGCAGACTACCATCCCAAATTCTAGAGAGACAGGCATATGGAAAGTCACAGTCAAGATATGTTTACTTGGAGCAGAAGCCATTAGGGCTAAAATTTGATAGGAATACTTCAAATGGCAATTCTGACAAGCTGATGGAGGCTGTTTGGACTAGAATAAAAGTGAGAGACTCCTTGAGGGCCAGAGCCTTGCATGGCCTCCCAAATTTTTATAGGCTTGATCTGCAATAACTCCCTAAGAATCCTAACAGTAAAAATCCAATAAAGGTCCTATTATGGCTTGAAAAGAGAAGAGGAAGAATAACCCCTAGGAAATAAACTCAGAACCTCTGTACAACAAAGGTCTACTTTCCAAGGAGAGCATTTTGTGAGCCTTATCTCCGCTGAAAGAAGGGCATTCTTCTACTCTAGCCTTCTCTAGAAATCCTTTGTCAAATAAGGGGAAAAAAATAAAACACAGCCAAGAAATAGAATGGAAGCACTGCAGCCAAGGAAGGCACTAGGGGGTAAGGGTGAGAGGGAAAGCTATGAACTAGAAAAACAATTATGAAGATCACATCCTAGAAAAATAGGCCCAATAGAAGAAGAGATTTAATCATAAGATTATGGTCCTCATAGCATACTCATACCTTACTACCACACCAACAAGGTCTGCATAATGACACAAGATTACAACTGGTAAGAGGTACAAAACCGACTTTCCCTGAAAATGAATACTTAGTGAAAACTAGACAACACAGAAAACAAAAACAAAGAGAGTGTAGGAATTTGGAGTCTTTGGCACCTACAGATAAAGCTAATACTACAACACACACCAACTACTACCCAAATTAACATAAATACTGATGTTAGAAAGCCTATTTACCTCAGTTACTAGTACCTGATACAACATTTCTTGCTTTCACCAAAAAGCTACAAGGCATGCCAAGAGGCAAGGGAAAAAATGTCTAAAAAGACAAAGCAGCAATTAGAACAGGACTCAGGACACAGACATTGGAATTACACATGAGGAATTTAAAATAACCATGATTAAAATGTTAAGGTATCTAAAGGAAAAAGTAAGCAAAAGCAAGAACATATGGGTAATGTAAGTACTGAGATATAAACTCTAAGAAATAATCAAATGGAAGCACTAGAAATAAAAAACACTAACATTAATGAAGTATGCCCTTAACAAATTCATCAGTAGGCTTGACAAAGCCAAGGAAAGACTCACTAAACTTGAAGACAGGTCCATCAAACTTCCTAAACTAAAATGCAAAGAGAAAAAAAAATATGAAACAAAAAGAACATTCAAGAACCAAAGGACAATTTCAAAATGGGTAACATGTAATTGAATTATCAGAAGGAAAGGATGGAGCAAAATAAATATCTGAGGCAATAATTACCATCAGTTATCCAAAACTAGTGACAGACATGAAATCATAGGTCCAAGAAGCTCACTGAATACCAAATAAATATCTAAAAAGCTACATCAGGTATATCATATTCAGACTGTAGAAAACCAAAGACAGAAAATCTTGAAAGAAGCCATAGTGTGTGTGTGTGTGGGGGGGAGCTACCTTATAGGAAAAGGACAAGAATTACAGAACACTTAATATTAAATACCATGGAAGTAAAAAGAGAGTAAAGTATTAAAGGAATAAAAAAAAATAAAACCCACCTATCTGCAATTCATTATCCAGTGAAATTATACTTGAAAACTAAATGAGAAATGAAATCTTTCCCTGACCAACAAAACCTGAGGTATTTAATTGCAGCAGACCTTCTCTGTAAGAATTATTAGAAAAAGTTTTTCAGGCATAACTAAAATAATATGGATCAGAAACCAGATTCTACATGAAAAAAACAAAGAGAAATATAGGAATAAAAGAAAAGAAATATAATTGATATGCTGAGAGAGGAGATAAAATGGAGCATATAAATGCTCAATTATAATGAGAAAAGGAAGAAAGAGGGAAAATGAAAAGAAACAGAACAAATGTAACACAAAAAGTTAGAAATATATGAATAATAATCCAACTTTTTCAAATATTACATTAAATGTGAATAGACAAAATGCAACAATTAAAAATAAAGATTGCAGAGTGGATTTATAAATAAGACAAGACACAAGTATACGTTGCCAATAAACAACCCACTTTAAACATAAAGAGTCACAGACTACAAGAATAACAATAATGATATACCAAGCTAACACTAATAAGGAGAATTCTACTTCTGGAATTACAGTGTAAGAAGCTCTGTATACTATTCCCTTGTAAAATAAGCAGAACTGTTGAAACTATTAAAGAAAATTTTAAGTATGTGAAAAGTGTCCTAAAGGAATATAGCAAAGAAACATCCTTTCAAAAAAAATACACTAAAACTGGGTAGAAACACTGAGTGTCAATGAGATTTGAACCATGACCTGCTCCATCGTTCCCACAACTCCCTCCTCCAGCTCAGCTAGAGAAAAGCTCCATCCCTGGTGAGTATTGCCAAAATAATTGTGCCCCCTCCCTACTCAGCTATCAAAGGTTACTGTATCTCACTGGGAAGAGCAGGCTGCCAGCATTTCTCATTCTTTCCAATTCCAAGATTAAGAGTCTAAACTGTTTGTCTGTACAACTGAGAAGTTGGGGTAATCCCTTCTTCTATGCATCCTCCCCTCATTAAACAGAAATCTATCCTAACTACAAGAGATTCAGAGCACAGGCAACCTGATCACTCTTGCTTCTGTTCTTTCATAGGACACAGATCCCACACTGAATGAGGCAAGGCAAGAAGATCAAAAACTATGGCTGCCCAGCACTAGTAAAGATGAATTTTTAAACTAACTTCTAAAAACTCAAATGTATTAATTTCAGATAACACAATCTTCCAAATGTGGTAAACATCGATAATATAGAATTACATTAATTAATGATAAAGGAGTCAATTTCTTAAGAACACATTGCAATCCTAACTATACAAGAGTGAAAAGCTGATAAAACTTAAAGGAAAAAGAAACAGTGTCAGAACATGAAAGACTGCTAACTCTGGGAAACAAATTAGGGGTGGTGGAAGGGGAGGTGGGCGGGGGGGTGGGGGTGACTGGGTGACGGGCACTGAGGTGGGCACTTGACGGGATGAGCACTGGGTGTTATTCTATATGTTGACAAATTGAACACTAATAAAAAATAAATTTATTAAAAAAATTAAAAAAAGAAACAGTGTCAGTAATAGATTGATCTGGATGATACTACTAATCATGTCAAGCCTCATTGACATTATAGAATATTCTATCCAACAACAGCAGAATACACATTTATCTCAAGCTCACATGGAACATTCACCAAGATAAACCACATTCTAGGCAATAAAACACACCTTAAGGAATTTTAAAAAATAGAAATCACTAAATTATCTCAGATAATAGCTGAATTAAACAGGAAATCAACAATGGAAAGATTGCTGGACCCAAATATTTCAAAATTTAAGAAAACACTTATAAATAATTCATGATCAAAAACAAAGTCTCAAAGAATCCTAAAATATTTTGAATTAAGTGAAAATGATAATAGAACTTATCAAAATTTGTAGGATGCAGTGAAAGCAGTGCTTAGAGGGATATTAATAGCACTACATGCATGTATTAAAAAGAAAGACCTGAAATCAATTAAAATGGACTTGGATTTTTTAAATGAAATTTACAATGAAGAAAAATGTCATCATTAATTTCATTGAAATTTACTGAATATCTTTCATATGACAGGTATTATTCTAGGTTCTGGGGAGATAAGAATGTGCAAGAAAGAAAAACCTCTCCTATAATCAAGCTGACATTTTAAAGGAGACAGGTGAACATTAAACCAGTAAATGAGTAAAGAAAATGCTTTCTGATGGCCATGAGTGTGTCAAGAAAGTAGAAATGGTTAATGTGACAAGTGCTGGGAAGAAGCAGTAACACTTGATATGACTAGGGTAATTGTGCCTGAGGATATGACATTCAACAGAGACTTTTATGACACTCTATGTATAGTATCACTCTTAAGTCTCTGTCTCAAACTGGTGAGTTGTTTTTTTTTTTTTTAATTTTAGGGAATATGTTTTTCTTTCACTTTTTCACATTCCATTTTATGAAGATATATCTATTTTATACGCTGAGGCTTATATACTTAATTATATTCACTTACAGGAAAAATTTAAAAGCAGGCCCTTCTATATTTGCCTAAGCAAATACAAACACGTACCATATTAAGTAACAGAAAAATGCTTTTATAAAGAGAAAAAAATTACTAGTATGAGAGCAGTCTGTATTTTAACAACTTGAAATTTGACATTTTAATTACAACAAGCAAAAAAAAAGTCAAGACATATTAAAAATCTTTTATAGTCAAAAGTAGAAAATGGTAAGGATCCAAAAATACATAGTTAAGTTTGCCCAAAATTACATCCTTTGCCAGACCCAAACGGTTGATACTTTAAATTTATTAGAGAACGATGCCATGGCAAATCATTATCAGTATATTAAAAAGAAAGGTTAATTAAGAAAGACCAAAAAAAGCAAGGTTGAAGTATGTTATTTTGAAATTCAACTGGGTGCTTGCCTAAACAATCTGTACAGAATAGGTTGTTTAATTTTGTAGAGACAAACTAATAAACACTAAATAGGTGGACACTCAAGTAGGTTCTTTATATATGACTTCTGTGCAATAGTGGCATTGTTGCCGATCAACAATTACTTTTTATTCTGGCATCCTGCAGAATGAGTAATGCACAAAGATTGGTCTCTAACCCACAGATAAGACCTCTCTTCATACCACATATAATTCTCCTAAACAGTTCATACAAGGGAACCACATTATCTCTGATGGTCTGACCTAACAGGCCACATAACCAGCTGAACAACTTTAAGTACATTATTTCACCTCTTGTAAGAGAGTAATATCACATGACCTCTGACATTCTAGGCTTCAACATTGTTTTATACTATATTTTTGCTTCTTCTTTTAGCTTGTGTTCATCTTAAGCGTCACCTGTCTCAGCCTCCGTTTTTACAGTGAGATGTCTGATATCCACTGCATTTGGTATATATGTAGGTCTGAACATATTCCTAATCATATTCCTCATCTATAGGCTTAGTTTGTTTGTAATAACTATATCCAATTCCATTTCTGTAAATTCATCTCAACTCATGTAGCCAAGCCATGTCTTGCTTTTCTATCCTGTCATCCTTCCTTTATCTGACCGTTTAGGTCTATGTGGACTCCTAATTCCTAGGTTGCATCTTTCCACAGCCATCTAAACCCTGATTCTAGCAATCTTCAGATTGAGGATATTGACAAAATATTCTACTAAAAATGAGTAAGATTCCGTGAAAAATGAGTAAGATTCTAACCAGCATTACTATGTATTTTCTATTTCCCTGTTAGAAAAATTAATGCTTTATATACAACTTGTCAAAGGGGCACATTATTCATTACAATAAGCCATACCTTGTCTATGAGCATTATAATAATATTGGCAACCTTATTATTAACCAGAACATACCATATTCTGGTCTTATATTTTATTTGCACCTTGATACTAAACGGTACTTGCATACAATTTGCTGAATTAAACTGAGACAGGGTTATCAGATTTTTTTAAGTTGAAATAGTTAAACCTCTACCAAACACCATTTTAAATCACAATGTGTCAGCATTGTATGCTTACCTGGATATTATTTAAGCTCTAAACCTAAATAAAACAAGTTTATTTGGGCTTGAAGAAGTTGTAATTTTTGTTTATTAGCTACACTTATGAAAAAGGATGGTGATTAACTTCATAGTCTGAACATTTCTAACTTATGAGATCTGACCAGCTGACAGGAAATTTTTTTTTTCAAATGGCCATCTGTACCTATCAGAAATTTCACATCTAATTTCATTAGATCCAGGTGGCAGGAATAATTAACACAGCTCTTCATTACATAAGAGATCTAATAGGACAGTGGAAATGAGGAATATGGGTTTGTGAAATAAATTTCAATCAATTTGATGTTAACTAGTTTTTTTTTTTCCTAAAATAGTTTGAACTCCATGCTTCTATTCTCTTCACTTTTCCTTTTGGCCTACATATTCACCTGATAATATCTAGTAGCATCAATCTCCACAAGTATGTTACCAATAGTAGATGACTTTAAACTTGCTGCAGTCTAACAGCAACACTGAATAAGACAAGACTTCAAGGCTGGCTCCCTTGGCCTCTATGTAGCCAAATGATCACTACTTTTTCTCATGTTTTTTCCTTGCTAATAGTTGTATAAATGTCCAAACCCAATGATAGTATTCTTTCTTCATCTTATATCACTTTTCAGATCTATTCAATACATTTGATTTCATGTTCTTGAATCACTCTGAACTCCCATGAAATCTCTCAATTTTTTTTTTCCTACTCTCACTTTTCTTGCACCTCAGTTCCCTTTGCCAGGTCCTGAAATGTTGAAGCATCCCAGGGCTTCACAATCTCCATTTTTTGTAACTAGTAACACTCAGCTTGAATGATCTAATGCAGGCAAGTGGTTTTAAAGACCAATTAATGCCAGCGACTCCTTCCACTTAGATATTCCATCTTGACCTGTCCACTGAGTTGTCTAAGGACTTCTTGAAAATTCCATGTAAATACTGAATGGGCATCTCAAATTTAACATGTCTAAAACAGTAATCGCTCCCTCCCCAGTTGGCCCCACCTCAGTAAATAGTCCTACAATGAACTCAGTTGTTCCCAAAACTCAGAAGCCATCCATAGTTCCTTATATATTACATATTCCTCATACAATCCTCATCTGTGACACCCAGTCTGTCATCAAGTCCTATTTGGTTCTCATTCCCAACTGTCACCCAAGCCAGTCTTTTTCTCTCCATCTTTCATTTAAATCTAGCAATCACCCTCTGTTGCTAGGATGAATTCAATAGCTTCTTATTCCACAACCAAATCGATCTTTAGAAATGTGAATCAGATCGCATGATTCTTCCATTTACTAAATTCCAGTGGCTTCACATTAGACTGAGAATAAAATGCAAGTTCCAAATCATGACCTAGAGGGTTACAGCTAATTCTCCAACATTTCCTTCCACTCCACCCCTCCAATCATTGCTCTACAGCCTTTGAAACTGTTTGATTCATTGTATGAATGCTGGTAACTATCAGCCAGCCGTAATGACCTTCTTTTTATTTCGTATATGTGTCGTGTCTGCTCCTGCTACATTTCTTTGGCATTCACTATTCCTTTTGCATAGAATAAGCTTTTGTCACATTCTTCTACTAATGGGTACTTTATTTGTAGTCAAATTTCAACACAAATGATAACTCCTCAAAGAGACTTCTGACCACTTTGAAATAGCTAGCTTTGCCAATAACTATACTACCTTGTGTTATTTTATTCAGAGCATCAAGTATTATGAGAGATATCTTGTTTACTTAAGCCCACAAAGTTGTACTCTGCATGAGAAAAGCACCTATTATTTTATTCACAGTGCCTAGAATATTAGCTGGCTCATAGCAGACAATACAAAACATATGTTGAATAGGTATTAGGTGAAAAATAATTATTACATCTTCTACTTCATGAAGAAAAGAACTATATCATATTTTAGTAATCCTCCAGCCTGTTCCATTCAACAAACAAGCCAAATGATCACTATAAAGGCAAACAGCCTTAAGACTCTAAGAAAAGTTCATACAACCTGACAGAAAATAGATCTGCTCTTTTCATTTGCGCACTTCAAAATATTTCCTTCAAAAAATACTTCTTTAAAATTGTTATCTCTGTAATGACTTAGGCTATTCAAGAGCAAAATAATGCCAACTAAAAAGCATTCTACTCATGGATTCCCTGACGCTGGGAAAAAAAAAAAAACAACAATAGTGGAGATATAAATAGTCTCCTCCTTCCACAAACAGTAATTGCAAAAGATAATATAACCTCTTTTTTGGCTACAAAGTGGGGCACAAATATAAAAGATCTCATATTCATATGCTTCCAATATACATCAATTTTTTTCAGAAATATTTAACTTTTTCTTACTAAAAGCTAACTTACTAACCCTTTCAAGTATATAAATATATAACTTTATGACCATATAAGTAATATTTAAATTACCTATAGAAAACAGAATATGCACTTACGTTTATATACATGGGAAACCAGATTCTCACTAACTCTTCATGTATTAATGCAAGTTCACTTCTGTGTTTTATGTTTCAATTCCCAGAGATATATGCATCTAAGTTAAATGAGTTTGAATAGAAGTTTTAATAGTTTGTCACTGAACATTAATTTACAGATGGTGTGACTTAACCACATGGCAACATGAACCAAGTGCTCCCATTTAAAAAATAATCTCAAAAAGCATCTAGATGGTTTCCTTATTTCAAAACATCTGGCCATAACATTGATTTTCCTAGTGTTGAACTTTTTCTCAAGGTTTCCTCACAAGAGAAATATGTGTGATTTAAGCCATATTATCCACTGGCATTTTCAATCCTTCTCTTCTTAATTCCTACCTCTTTATACTGTGAGTAAAACTGGTTTGCTTTTGTAACAAAACTGCATAATAGCAAAGTATGGCACCAGGTACAGTTGGGAGAAGGTGGAAAACTCTATTCTATCCTCACATTACTAGATATTCTGCCTCATAAAGTTGCCCTACCTTGTACTCCCAGGTGCCTCCTTTTTGGTACTTTTCTCCTCCCTTCTCTTTAATGAAGAATTATCCTCTGGTTGTCGAGCTTCACCCAAAGATTTGTAGAGAAGATAATCTGACACAAGACAGCTTTCCAGAAAACTTTCCAATTACATCCAAAAGGTGTCAATATAATTCCATTTTCCCATTGTAAGGTAAATATTATAAGCTACAAATCAAATGTAGGATTATATGAGAACTAATGGCATGCATCTGTAAAGGTTAAATCTTCTTCCTCAATTGTACTGAGCCTGACTTCTTCAAATTAGGATGGTATGAAGTCTGTACTAGTTTCCAAGTTTCAGAGAAGTCTTATCTTTGAAGTTAGGAAGAAACATTTGAAGAAGCATAAACAACATAAAACTAAGACCAAAGAATGTAATCAAAAATTAAAATAAATGCACAAATGAAACTCATTATATGCAAGTTTCTATGTGAGGCATCAATTAAGACAAGCATATGTTTTTGTCTAATTCAGAATATGTCAACAGTATAATCATTCAGGTGGTGATCATATGAAGGAAAATGGGATAAATACTATTCTCTACTACTAGCCATATTTCAGAACACAAACATACTGAAACAGAATTAAGTCTCAAATGCAGGTAAAGTACAAGGGAATACAAGGTCATCAATAGTTTACCAATTCCTTATTAAATAAGAAAGATGGATCATTATGCAGAATTTGAAAAGACTATATATATAAACCGAAAGTCTGAACCCTATCTCTGGAGAATAAGTTAAAGTTGAGAAAAAAACCCTTAAATAAAAATACTAAGTACAAAAAGGAAGAGTTGACCAAACAAAAACCTCCAAACATAAACAAACAAAAAGAATCAAAAGAAGAAAAATTATTCTTGTACAACCCCATGCATGCTGCAGAATGAGACTCTCTCCAATTAGCTTCTGTAGATTGTCTCATCTCAGACAATTAGAGCTAGTTGCACAAAAATTGTCTCATTCAGAACATGCTTTGAGAGGGTTTACAAGATCCCAATGGAGCTTCCAAACTTGCTTTGTGTTCCTAATTGAAAACTTAGAAGGTAATAACCTCCCCTCAATTCATAGAAAGCCGGAAACCCTAGGATACAAAGCAGTTTCCAAAGAAATTTAAAATAAAATCATGTATCATTAAAAATTGAACAAAACAAACTAAGCACGTCCCCCAAAGAAGCAAAAACATGCCTTTGAAACAAACAGTAAGTCACCACTGTTCATTGCAGAGAAGCATGTCAGTTACAGAGTGGCAGAATGAATGTGCAAATTGCCAAATTGAACTAATTCATGTTCTGAATTAAAATAAAACACCCTCAATGTTGTAGGCCACTTCTATTCACCAGCATTCCTAGGGTTTGCTGTGATCTGTCTTAGGAGACATGGAAGCACTGAGCAGCTGCTTTGGCTCATGCCCCACTCCTGGCAGGCACCCTTCCATGCAGGATTCATTTTGTGTGTATAGTCCTCCTTCATGGAATGACCTATGTATGCATACATGTGGCAAAAACTCCATGGATAAGAAGGAGGGAAAAGCTGCACAATTCCCATTACAATGAAATAACTTTAAAAGCTGCCCTTGTGAGCAAAAGAAGAAATGCCACCTCAAGATCCACTCCCTAGGATAGCTTCAGTGTGTCTGGCTTCAGTTATTACCATTCCAGCTGGGAATTATATACAATAACCACGGATGGTCAGATCTCTCTGACAGCTAAAGGTAAAATTTAATTCTCCCTTTCCAGAGAAGTGTAAACTCCAACAAACTATTCATTTCATGTAAGTTAAATTCATTCATTTGCTCACTAAACAATTGATTGCAGAAGGCTACGTGCAAGACCTTGGGTGGGGGGTTTGTAAAAAGTATGAAGTTAAACTATAAAGAGATCGTTCTTCAAGGAACTTCCGATATTGGGGGAGGAGTTACGACATGCACATAAATCGCCATGGGAAAATACAATGTTGTGATGAGATTCATCAACATGCTTAAATCCAGCAATCAAATACAAATATGTATTGAGCACTAATTACACAATGACTCTTTCAAGCACAGTGATTCTAAAAGACATATACATAAACACATGTAAGATATTTTTACACTCAATGAGCCTCTACTATTTAGTTGGGTAAATAAAACACAGATGTTAAAATATGCAGCAATCACATATCCTAATCATTTCTGAACTCTCAGCACCTGGCACATAGTGATTGCTTGATAAATGTGTTAACTGTATACACACACATACGTATGTATGTGGATGTATGTGTGTATATGGGTGAATGTATGCATACATGTCATACTGTTTTCTTTTAAAAGCCTGACACCTTTAAAAATATCCCTATGTTCTTTTGAGGTAGTTCACTGAAATTGATACAATCCTCCGTTACAAGCACATATGACAGAAGAAACTTGAAACTCTCAGGAGTATATACTGACTTTAGGAAGATGCTCTGTGTAAGAGATCTATTATGAAAGGGATTTAGCTCCAAAACCCAGACTTTTATGTCAGATGTGCAGTGGGCAGGTCTAAAGCCAAACAGCAAAAGACAGATCATATTGAAGCCTAAAAATGTATCTTCCCAGGAAGAATGCAGACTAGAAATGCAACATTAGCTATTAATTCTCAATAGAACTTTAATAAAAGTGACTAGAATCAACTTCTACCTCTTCCTCTCTCCACATATACACTTAGCCACTAATTTTTATCAATTCTTTACTATACTAGCAATCAAATCTGTACCTTCCTTTCTGTTTCTTAATGCTACTGCCTCTTGCTGGGTCGAAGGGTAGCTCTATTTTTAACTCTTTAAGGAACCTCCACACAGTTTTCCAGAGTGGCTGTACCAGTTCATATTCCCACCAACAGTGCAAGAGGGTTCCCTTTCTCCACATCCTCTCCAACATTTGTTGTCTCCCGTCTTGTTAACTTTCCCCATTCTCACTGGTGTGAGGTGGTATCTCATTGTGGTTTTGATTTGTATTTCCCTGATGGCCAATGATGCGGAGCATTATCTCATGTGCTTGTTGGCCATGTGTATGTCTTCCTCTGTGAAATTTCTGTTCATGTCTTTTGCCCATTTCATGACTGGAATTTTTGTTTCTTTCCTGTTGAGTTTAGTAAGTTCTTTATAGATCTTGGAAACTAGCCCTTTATCTGATAGGTCATTTGCAAATATCTTCTCCCATTCTGTAGGTTGTCTTTTAGTTTTGTTGACTGTTTCTTTTGCTGTGCAGAAGCATTTACCCCAAAGATTCAGATGTAGTGAAAGACCGTGACACCTGCACCCCAATGTTTATAGCAGCAATGTCCACAATAGCCAAACTGTGGAAGAAGCCTCGGTGTCCACCGACAGATGAATGGATAAAGAAGATGTGGTCTATGTATACAATGGAATATTACTCAGCCATTAGAAATGACAAATACCCACCATTTGCTTCAACGTGGACAGAACTGGAGGGTATTATGCTGAGTGAAGGAAATCAATCAGAGAAGGACAAACATTATATGGTTTCATTCATTAGGGGAATGTAAAAAATAGTGAAAGGGATTAAAGGGAAGGGGGAAGAAATGTGTGGGAAATATCAGAAAGGGAGACAGAACGTAAAGACTGCTAACTCTGGGAAACGAACTAGGGGTGGTGGAAGGGGAGGAGGGCGGGGGATGGGAGTGAATGGGTGACGGGCACTGGGGGTTATTCTGTATGTTAGTAAATTGAACACCAATAAAAAATAAATTAAAAAAATAAAATAAAGGGAAAAGGAGAGAAAATGAGTGGGAAAAATGAGAAAGGACGACAAAACATGAGAGACTCCTAACTTTGAGAAACAAACAAGGGGTAGTGGAAGGGGAGGTGGGTGGGGGGAGGGGGTGACTGGGATGACGGGCACTGAGGGGGGCACTTGACGGGGTGAGCACTGGGTGTTATACTATATGCTGGCAAATCGAACTCCAATAAAAAATATACAAAAAAATGCTACTGCCTCAATTCATAACTTTCTGGACTGTTGGGCTCATTTTCCATCATCTGGTCTCAGAGCTCTTTCCAATCTACCTGAACAGGCTATCCTACTAAACGCCAGCTTAAATTCCTTCAGCTGTTCCAAAATGATATTCCTGTTTTTTTCTCATGTCATACAAAGCCCTTTGTGATACAGCTGCTATCTTTTCCCTCCTTTTCTCCAGACATACTCCCTCTTTTCATCCATGCTGTATGTGTATTCCAGCCACATAAACTCTCACGTAAAAATTACTCTAATGTACATCTGTGATAGACAGAATGCCTACTCAAAGATTTCCACATCCTAATGCCCAGCATCTGTGAATATGTTACCTTATACAGCAAATGTAATCCTGCAGATGTAATTAAAAATCTTGAGATGAGGAGATTATCCTAGATTATTTGTCTGGACTCTACCTATAATCCAAAGAATCCTTATGACAGAGAAGCAGGAGAGTCAGAATCAGGGAAGGAGATGTGACAATAGAAGTAGAAGTGAGAGAGTTTGAAAGGTGATGTGTCACAAGATTTGAGTTTAGAAAGGAGCCACAAACCAAGGAATGCAGATGGCTTCTAGAAGCTGGAGCAAGCAAGGAAAGAGATTCTCCCCCTGGAGGCTCCTGAAAAAATGCAGCGCTGCTGACACCTTGATTTTAGGACTTCTGACCTCCAGCACTGTAAGATAATAAACATGTGTTGTTTTAAATCACAAAGTTTGTGGTAATTTTCACAGTGGCAATGGGAACTGATACACTACATTTCTATATCTCATATCACTGATTTCTTTTGCAATATCTTTAACAAGAGAGACAGTATAGAGTTGACTGTTCATCTTTTTTTAATCCCCCAGAGAATCCAGTCCAAATATTTGTTTATAGTATGCTCTTTGTGAACGTATTTGCTAAATATGAAAGAGTAACTAGAATGGACTAGTAAATATGAAAGAACAGTGTCTTTAATATCACCAATTCCAAAGTTATTATAGATACATGGGTTTTATAAGGTATAAAAGCAGGCAGCTACCAAAACTACAAGTTCCTATGTTTCCAAAATAATAATCACCAAAGCTATGGAGAAATTGTATAAACAATTTCCAGAATAAAATTCATGGATATGGAAAACAAAGAATGAAGTGATAAAACCTAATAATGATAAATACTTTCACCTTGTTTCTTTTACTAAAATTCCCTATAATTTGGTTTTTAAAATAAGAAATCCAAAAGTCAATGGTGGGTATTTGCCGTTTCTAATGGCTGAATAATATTCCATTGTATACATAAACCACATCTTCTTTATCCATTCAACTTTCGATGGAATACCCACCATTTGCTTCGACATGGATGGAACTGGAGGGTATTATGCTGAGTGAAGTAAGTCAATCGGAGGACAAACATTATATGGTCTCATTCATTTGGGGGAATATAAATAATAGTGAAAGGGAAAAAGGGTAAAGGAGAGAAAATGAGTGAAAATATCAGCGAGGGTGACAGAGCATGAGAGACTCCTAACTGGGAAATGAACAAGGGGTAGTGGAAGGGGAGGTGGGCGGGGGGTGGGGGTGACTGGGTGGCGGGCACTGAGGTGGGCACTAGACGGGATGAGCACTGGGTGTTATTCTGTATATTGGCAAATTGAACACCAATAAAAAATAAATTTATTATTTAAAAAAAAAAGAAATCCAAAAGTCAAATATCTAAACATTTCAACCTCTTTTATACCCGGGCCTAACTAATGTCAATGTTATTGACCACATACTACAGTAGGAATTCAATACGTATTCATTAACAATTGTATACAGAACCTATTACCTTTGTCCATTGGAAAATGAAGGAGTTTCCATGTGACATTAGGTCTTAAATGCATAAATCCCTAAAAGAAACAAATGAATACAGCTATATGCATTATATATAAGTATTCCTAACCAGAGAGAGTTGGAAATTATCTTCAAAGTTAGAAAGATTGAAAAAGATAGAAAGATTGTTTTGTATGTTAGTATTTGTGTATGTGTAATATATTCCTTTTATTTGAAAAGATATTTGTAACAGCTAAGGTCCTTTGGAAAGTTTTTTTAAAAGATGAAACATAAAAATAAACAAACAAACAAACAAATAATGAAACATGGCCAACCAGGAATTTCCTTTCAACTTTGACTTCATACTTTTCAGATACACAGATAAGAGCAATTGCTTTTAAAGGAAATTTTGCTTAGTGACTAGTACTTTACATTTATTAGCTTGACTATACTCAGGACCCTCCCAAGCTCATATTCCATGCCCAGTTCTCTAGGAAATCAGAAAAATCTAAACAGTTTAGCACAGAGCCATCCTCCCATTTTCTTCATTTCCATATTTCTACCAGTAGCTCTTACTTATATTAGTGATCAACTGAAAAATCTTTCTTGACTTTTTCCCCTTTTATTACCTGAATCATTACAATGACAAGATCTTGACAGCAGCAACATATTACAAGATGGAGTTTTAAAAATACTTTATAATATGAACATACTTGTGTATATAACTTGAACTCTGACAATATAGGACTACATATTGACATGATTATATATTGGTAAAAATACAATGTTTTTATCTGCCTTTAAAAAAACAAACTCAATGAAAATTTCTACTATAAAAAATACCCAGGAAAGATCAGAACTCTATACATTTTTTTTCAAACCTACAGCAATATAATTGGAGAAAATAAAGACTTGGGAAACTTAAAATCAATTAAAATAACATCTGAACATAATTCATTAGAAGTTTTCTCTTCATGTTTATTTCCTCCTTTTTGTTTATTCCTCTATTTTCACCAACTCTGAAAAGCCACCAGATGGCAATGGAGAGTCCAACCAATTACTTTATAGAACATGTTTATAGGAAAAATTGGAAGGATCTTCAAGTTGAAATTGTCCTTTTTTTCTGATATCAAAATGTATTGAAGAAAAAATGTGAATTCATCAAAGTATGGAAAATAATTTTCCTTTATCATTCATAACATGCTTATGTCATATGTGGAATAAAAACTAAATGGAACATGCTTTTAGTAATCAAAGTAAAATGCCAACAGAACTTTACTGAAATCCAGGTAGCAATACTAATTGGAAAATATTTTAGTACAGTTAATAAAATATAAATGATAATTGAATAGTGTTTAGGATACCCAAAAAAGGCTTACAGACACTTTTTAAAGAAATGTTTTTTTTATTTTATTAAAGATTTTGTTTATTTATTCATAAGAGGTCCAGAGAGAGAGAGGCAGAGACATAGAGAGAGAAGCAGGCTCTATGTAGGGAGCCTGATGTGGGACTCGATCCCGGGATTCCAGGATCATGCCCTGGGCCGAAGGCAGGCACTAAACCACTGAGCCATCCAGGGATCCCCTAAAGAAATGTTTATATATAACCTCAGATTTTAAAACATGTCAAAGTTATCCTATTTCATTGCATTAAGGCAACATTTTCCATGCAAGGCAGCACGTTAGATATTTTAGGAGACTACAACTCTACAAAAACCTGCCATAAATAAGCAAAAATAGGTTAAAACACAGTTTAGCACTGTGAACCACCAAGTCTAATTTCACTTAGATACATCACTACCTACAAGGAAAATTACATATCTTTGTTTTCAGCACTGTAACTATATACCATGTGCTTTTAAAACTAAAAAAAAATTAAAATTGTCTTAATTGAGGTTTTTTTTTTAAAGATTTTTTATTTATTCATGAGAGACATATTGAGAGAGAGAGGCAGAGACAAAGGCAGAGGAGGAAGCAGGCTCCATTCAGGGAGCCCGATGTGGAACTCGATCCCAGAACTCCAGGATCACACTCTGAGCCAAAGGCAGTTGCTCAATCACTGAGCCACCCAGGCGTCTCAATTGAGTTTTGTTTTAAACAGATATTCTCTGGGGATCCCTGGGTGGCTCAGCAGTTTACTGCCTGCCTTTGGCCCAGGGTGTGATCCTGGAGTCCTGGGATCAAGTCCCACATGGGGTTCCCTGAATGGAGCCTGCTTCTCCCTCTGCCTGTGTCTCTGCTTCTCTCTCTGTGTCTCTCATGAATAAACAAATAAAATCTTTAAAAAAAATAAACAAACAGATAACCTCCACTCTGCAGTGTTAGGACAAACTATGTAGCATAAAATTAAATGTAACCAGGGAGTATTCTGGCTATAAACTCTGGTCATCTAAATCTGTTTGATCAATTTGTAAATATGAACAATATGTTACAGAAGAAAAGGTGTCATTTTATGTACTAAGTATGTACTGAAGGTGTTCAATAAATGCTTGTGAAATGAACAAGAGTATAAACTTCGATTTCTAGTGATGATGATGTAGCTCAAATTTTTTCATTTATGAAAAAGGAAACCGAGGTCTGAAAGGTTCAGGGACTTGTCCCAATCAAAAAATTGCATTGAAATACAAGTTTCTTAATTTCCAATTCTGTAAGTCTCATAAAACTCACCAGAACAATCTGAACTACTTCTGGAAAAATAACTCAGAGCATGTGTTTTTAGTGACAATCAGTGTAGGAAAAAAGTTGACATGTCAGTATCAGTTATCTGTCGAAATGCCTGCCAATTTATGATAGTCAACATAAGGATTATTCGTTAACCATTTTGATAATCTTATAAGCCACCTTTCCCATTTGTTTGTATGAAATAAGGTAATGGAAGTTGAATCAGTATTACCCTACCTTCAGGAGATTAGTCTAGGCAAACATTTCCAACCTAAGTAAAAGAATTTCTGGTTGGAGAAATGTTATCCTTTCTATAGTACTATTTTCTATTATGGATGACCAAGAGCTCTACACTTGTTTTACTTAAATAAAAAAGATAATAAAATAATTTCTAAGAGTTAAACAAACTTAATAAAATAAACAGCCCTTATAATATACTGATTTTGTATTATTTATATATATAACCTGACAATAACTTTCAGATCTCAAGATCATCCTGGATTATTGAAGCAGACCCTAAATCTAGTGACAAATATCCTTATAAGAGAAAGGCAAAGGGAGGTTAGAGATATAGAGGAGAAGGTCATGTGAAGACATGGGCAGAGAGATTAGAACTATGCAGATACAAATCAAGGAACACCTGAAGCCACCAGAAGCTAGAAGAGACAAGGAAGTTTTCTCCCACAGAGCCTTCAGAGGTAATGTGGCCTTGCTGACACCTTGATTTTGGATTTCTAGCCTCCAGAACTGTGAGAGAATAGATTTCTATTGTTTTAAGTCACTCAGCTTGTGGTAATTAGTTATGACAGCCATAGGAAACTGGTGTAACTCCAGACCAATAAATTCATCAGCTCAATATTTTCAGTGATTGTCATAGCTCCTATGTTCCAAACTGAACTCATTCCATCGCCTCTCCCTGCAAAAAAAGTCCCTCTTCCTAATTGGTGATATCATCAATATGACTGATTTTCAAATGATTTCATAATCTATCTCCAAACATTCACTTGACCACATTTACTTTTCTCCAGAAACATGTTCTCAGTCCCTTTGACTGCTTTTCAGGCCCTTAATGTAACTCAGTATGATTTTTTTTTTGAGTCCCCGACTGATTACACTGGAATCCCAATATAGTCTTTCCTACATGGAGTATTATCTGTTCAAAAACAGATCTGACCATGTCTTGGATGTGTGACCCTTTATAGCTTGACTCTTTGCGTGTCTTGTCTTTTCTGTAAAGGCCACTTTACTGATAGCTTGGTACAAACACTTGTACAGCACTATTGCATATCTATCAAGGAATTTCCTCTTCATCATGTATAGAAGACACTACAATGAATACATCTCTCAAATCTGAGGCTCAACCTGACAGACCAAAATGACTACTAAAGGGATTTGCAAAGTAACTAAATATCTCAGCCAAAACTTTGTTCTACAAAATAAAATCCAAAATCCCCTGGCAAGAGACAAGAAACTAGTCATATTCTATGCTCAATCAATTTTTGGGCTTCATATTAATCAGAAAGACTTTCCTACTGTTTTATTTAAATAAATGGTCCTTTCAAGTTTCTGTTCTTTGGAAGCTTTTAATATAATGGATGATATCTAATCCTATGACAGAATTATTTTCTCTACCTTTATTTTTTCAAACATCCATCTAATCATTAAACTCAATGGGTTCTAACTTTAAAGTTGCTCTCTCTTCTTTCCTGTTCTCATTGCTGTTACTTTGAGTCAGGAAACCATTTTCGTGTCAGGCAGTTTTGGTTGAAAGTAGTACAGACTCCTTTGGGATATCACAAAAAAAGGAGGGATATTTTTGAGAGCACATTTGCAGGGTGCAGAAGAAAATTAAAAGTTATCAAGATCCAAAGCATCAGAAGAGTCTTTCTTAGCCTTCTTTCCTGTCTCCCTTCCTCTTTCTCTGCCCTGTTTTCTTTTCCCTTTTCTTTTTTTCCCCCAATTCCACTTCTCTTTCTTCATAGAACACAGATCACATGGTTCCCCTTTAGGAAAAAAAATTTCAACTTCCCCCATTCCTATCCAGCTCCTGACTGACCACCCATTCTCTAACCTCTAGTCCAAATGCAATAATAAATTTGTTTGACTAAATGAGGTAATTATCAGTCACCATAGACAGAAAAATCCACTCACCTCCCCAAAGATATCCACATCAAAACCCCTGGAACAAGTGACTTTGTTATAGGAGATGGCAAAAGGGATTTTGCAGATCTGGTTAAATTAAGGATCTAGAGATGGGGAGATTTTCCTGGAACTCTCTATGCAGTTCCAATGTAATTGTAAGGGCCCTTATAAGGGAAAGAGGAAGGTGGGAAAATTAGAGCCAGAGAAAAAGATGTGACGTCATAAGTAGAGGTTGGAATGATGTGGGACCATGAGCCAGAAAATGTATGTAGCCAATGAACACATGACACCATACTGAAGCAAATTTTCTAGAGGCTGCACAAAGAACACAGTCCTGCCAATGTATTTCAGACATCTGACCTCCACTATTCTGAGATGATAAATTTGTGTTGCTTTAAGCCACTGAATTTTTTGCTTATTTGTGAAAGCATCAATAGAATACTAACACAAAAGTGTCCTGAATTTCTGAGCACTTATGGATCATCTTCAAGCCTACAGTAGACTCACCATGGATTAGGGGCTCACTTGCTGGCCTACCAATGGTCACCTCCGTTCTGTCTCTAGAATGAACATCAATTTCTTAACATGACTTAAAATGCTCACCATCGACTGGCTCCTCACTTCTGCCCCTACTCCTCACTTCTCCCTTTAAATACATAGAAGGATAGATCTTTTATTATCCTTTGATACACTGACGCACTGATGTATTTTTTTAACTTGGAGTATTCCTCTTCCATTTAAATCCTTTTCAACCTGCAATACTTATCCATATTGACTTTTATCTTCTCCATATAAATTCACCATGAACCAGGCATCAGTCTCCACAAATGACATTAATCTACACCAACTCTATATAAAATTGCACTGACAACCAAAGGTGAACAAATTTATGGTGGAGTTTTTAGGTATATCAGATGATTAGTAAACAAATATACTGGATAATTTTATCGGGGTTAAGTTACATTTGTTCATTAAACAGTCGAATTCAAGACATTATTTCAAATGAATACTAAAATTACTCTAGATCTAATTTCAGAATTTATTTTAAAAACAAGATCAATAGAAGAGGGGATTTTTTCCAAGAAAAAATGTGTTTTTTTCCTCCAAAAATTAAAGAAACAAAGCCTCAGAAGTTTGGTCTTATAAGCTATTCCAAAGTAAAAATTGGAGAAATGCTTCATACTTTTTGACATATTTGGCAAACTGGGAATAAACACATGGTAACATAATAAAAGGCAGATGCTGGGGGACTAGGTTGTCTCTTAATCATGTGGCATTAAGCTCACTGACTTTCTGGAATGCCCATGAGAGCTGATGCATATAAATCACACTGGCATGAGATGGAAACACCCCACCAAACTTTCTCACTCCTGTTCAGTTAAATCTCAATTTCTTTACACACTAGCATAATTTATTTCACTTAAGGAAATGAAGATCCAGAAATAACAAATACAAAATTTAGAACCTAAACTGTATATTTGGTGATTTTAACTACCATTATCTTGTATAAATTATTTGGACTTAGAATTACAAGTCAATGAAAACTTAAGAGACTTCCTCTTACTGTCAGAAAGAACTGCATCTAAATCATTTTACACAAACAGGTGTCCACTGTCAGGTTCTAGAATGAAGAGAAGATAAACTCCCTGTGGTAAACCTTTTACTTTCTAATAGCTGGCTGCCTTAAGTAGCTCTTACACATCTTAAATACTTTCTAGAATAAGATGTACTTTTTGGTTTGTAGTAATATAGCCACTGACTATTCTCTATATGCTCTAGTAATTGTGAATACTTTTTTCCTATACTGAAGTCAGTTGCTTATTTATTGTTTGTCAGTAAATATGAACTACACCCTTTACATGGTGGTCTATATTAAGCAGCATCATTAAAACCAGAATGTCTGCATAATGACAATACTTCTTTAAAGCAGCACTAAATGTAGTAAAATTCCAATACAGTAATATTTAAAGAATTATTTTCTTTCCCTTCTAAAGAAGATTTCGAACTGCACTTCAAGCTCATGAAGACACTCATCATTCACAAAGGTTCACTGTCTTTATATAAACCCTTATCATGTCTTAGACATTACTTATTCTGAGTTTTTATCTTGCACTTCAATGATCTCATATTATATAGTATACTAATTTCTATTTAAGAAAATATTTTCCTAAATGTTTATTTCATTTACCTTTATTTGTCTAATACTTGTAGCATCCTCACTGATATAACCCAGCCTGAACATTAAAGTCACTCATTCATACATTCATGTCCTCGTTATTGCATGAAGACATTTTATTGAATCCAGACTTTGAAAAACATATCAGATGTGGCACTGTGGAGGTTATAAGCATATATAAATCATGGTACTTGCACTTATCATCTTACATTTTAGAGATGGGAATAAGAGCAAAGAGAAACAAACAACAGGTCTGGATCCCTTTCTATTCCCAAATCTTTATATCCATGTCCCTCCGGCTTCATTTATATTCCGCAACCCCAACTCTTGGGCCAAATCACAACTCACACTTTAGTTCCCAAAATATACCATACCCATACCTTGGTAACAGTCCTTCAATAGTTTATATTGTGTACCTGCCCCTGAATCATATTCCAAATCCTTTTAGTCACAGAAAATAAAAAATAGTTAATAGCCATTATTAACAGAGACATTCTACACTCTTGAAATAACCTTAAGACATAGTATTTCGTGGACTTTAACCCTTCAAATAAAGTAGTAACAATATTTTTGTAGTTAAAAAAGTTCTACAAAGATACAGTAGGAATATTCAAAATCGGTTCTTTTGTTTGCAAATACACTAATATAAAAAAGGACAGAGGGGTGGAAGGAGGGAGGGAAAGATGAAGGGAAAAGAGAAAGCAAAGAGAAGGCAGCAAAGAAATGGAAAGGAGTTAAGATAGCTTCTCCCACTATCTGTGTTAAGATCTGGCCAGATGAAAGTTTGTTGTTTGATTTTTGAATATTAAGTGTGCAATTTAGGAATAATGTTACTTTACCCATATACTTTAGTACCTGACACTCATTTCAGCTGATGCCTATTACCATGGCACCTTTGTTGAGAGAAGCAGATATGTAGCTTACTGAAGAGCATCATTACTGATCTCCATAGATCAAGTAGAAGAGGAATGCACTTGGCATCTTCTCCTTAAAAGATTAATGGCTCAGTCTTCACATCCAGCCCAATTTATAAAACCTGAGGCACCAAGGCCAGGGAATAAAAATCAATTTTTGATGTTTGATCTCACACATTAACCAAGAGGGCTACTTATCCTTGTTCTTTCTTATCATTTAATTCCTTTTTTATTTTTAATTTTATAAATCTTTTTGAAAATTCAGTAAACATTTTTTAAAATGCAATGCTTTTCATGTGTCTTTTGCTAGAATATTATTTTTAACTCACTGTGACTAAAAAACCAGAGCTAGATATTTTAATAACCAAGAGCATATTAAATATTATTATAATCATATACAATCAGTTGTAATGTTGAATTTTGTATGTCACATTACTTGTATATAGCATTAACTTTAGATAAACACATACGGTCATTCCATAAAAATGTAGAAGTAGGTATTTGTTTCTCATTAACAGAACTAATTTGAAAGCAATAGGAGGTCTTCATAAACAAGCTGGAGATTTAATATTTTTATCACATTGCCTTATACTCCTATTGCTACGAATTTAATGAACAAATTAAATATAATGAAGTTATGTCATCATAACATCCTTGGTTAAAATATTAAAAATTGAGTTTTATGATGTTTTGGTTTAAATATCACTTTGGGTATACATATAACAACCAAGGATTGAATCTGATCTCTCAGGTCATGTTCTAAAGTTTTGCATGCATTTATATTGAAGGCCTTTGATATCAGTGGAAGCTTCTAAAGTATATGGGTAAAGTAACATTATTCCTAAATCGCACACTTAATATTCAAAAATCAAAAAAGCAAACTTTCATCCAGCTGGATCTTAACACAAATAGTGGGAGAAGCTATCTTAACTCACATTACACAGGAAAAAAATCAAACCTGCCACTTAATCTCAGTATCTGCCTTATTTATCACTTTTACATTATGATACAGAAAACGCATTTGGCTTAGAGGTATTAAGTAGCTATGTGACAACTATATCTGTAAACAGGAGAACAAGGTCTCAGAACTTCTGCCAAGCAGAGCAGCATTTTATTACCACACTCCTAAAATAATTATATCATTAAAATAAAAATTGATTTTGAGACAGGTCATTGACTTTTCTCATATCTCTGGAGCAGAAGGAGTTATGAATTTTCCAACTGTCCCACATTTCTAGCTCTTCTCCCACACTACTCAAACAAATAAAGTAAATCCCAAATTAATAAAAGTTTTCCCCTAAAATTAGAATTTATATAGCATGGATCTGTCACCACTATTTGATGGTGGAAAAAAAAGTCACATTTGCACTTCAATACATCAATCTTAAATCTGACATACACAAAAAGAACTGAAAAAAATTTTATGTCACCAAGTATAATCACCAGAGAAAATTGTTTTTAAGATTCAATAAATATTTCTATTTTGAATAGTTTCACTTTGTTACAATACTTATATAGTTAAGTGTTTCTCTTTTATGTGGTCAGTATCTCAAAGATCCATGTTAAGTACTTGTTCCCCCTGTACCTACTGGAACTCCCATAGGTATGCTCAACTTCCTGTGAAAGCGGCAGACAAAGAAATCAAAATATCTGCCATTTGCCAGAAATTCACCCAGATTATGAAAGCCACTACATCATAATCCTGGCTCTAGGCTTTTCTCCATTAACAAATGGCCACCAAAAGGAACATGTGAAATAATGAGTCAACAGAGAAATACTATTTTTTCATATTGTCTACAACCACATCAATGACAGATACAACAGCTGTACAATAACCAAAAAGTTCTAGAACCAAGAGGCTCAGGAAAATTCCTTTAACTCCCAACCCTGCATCATCCCCTTGTCCATGCACAAATACCCCTCAAGTCCTCCTCAGACTTTCATCCAAGGGAAGGGGGAAGCTCATGAGGGCAAACTTATTCTCTACTTCCCTGGCATGTGACCTTTTTCATTAGATAATCAATATGAGTTGGAAGCCTCTTAACCTAAAGGACTGAGAATGGTTGCACTAGCCACATCTATACCATTTCATCCCCTCCTTTCTGAATTCAAAAAATACTTTTGTTTAACCAATTCTTGATCATCACAACACCTTGCAATAGCTTCAAAAATTCTGTAACCCTACATAAAATGTGAGCATGGCAAGGCTTTGCATTATCAGTCATTTATTAGACAAAATACAACTCCATACTGGTAACAGTATTTATCAATTGCCTCATACATTTCACTCACTCCAAATGTCAACTGAAAATGATGACGTCTTATAACACAAAATTTTCTGTAAATTTCAACATTATTCTATTTAGCAGCTCCTTTCCTATTACATTCTACTTCACCTCTATATTTTCTCCTAACACATTAGGATGCTTCCCCATAATATTTTATTAACTCTAGTGCTTTCTTTAAATATCTACAAAATAATCCAGCAAATCAGCTGAAGTACAACCCTCAAAAGAATCTGCCCTAAGCACAGCTAATACTGAAATGTTAACAGTAAAGTTAACATGAAAATAAATCACAATATTTCCATGAAAAAGTTAAAACGACACCTTTAAAAAAGAATGTTGAAAATCACACTACAAAATGAAAACTATAAGCTTTTGGGATTGGTCCATTCAATTTCATAATAATTGATGCTATAAACCACATTTTTTTCAACGTATTCCCACCTTTCTAATTCTCTGTATGCTCCATTCATTTAAAAATATGTCTGCAATACTTCCACAAGGTGAGCCCCCATTAATTCTCAATCTCTCCAGAAATGGCACAGATGTGAATATAGCACCATCATTTCAAGCCATAAAAATGAGAGTAAAGGAAGATACACTGCTTACCAGAGCCTCTTTTGGTCACTACCTTCAAACTCTGAGTAAAAGTAGCATATAAGAGAATCAAGTGTGGAATCGGAGCTTTCATCTTCCGGCTTTTAAAGGCTGTTCCCTAAAGCAAAGATAAAAAGAAAAAAACATACATTTTAAAAAATATGTAGTAATATGTTAAGATTTTTGTTCAACTTTTGATCATGCACGCAATAAACATCATAAAAGTAAAGAATATGAACAGGATCTGTATTATGTTTTCCTATATGTTGTAGTTGCTAAGTAAAATCCAAACCAGTAGTGCCAAAATTATGTCTCTATAGGGACCCTAAAATATTTTAAAATCTTAAGATTCCCTTTAAGGTTTAGAATTTCTATTTAGACTAACTCTATTTAAATAAGTGGAAACAATCCCTTCAAAAGGATCGTATCACTTACAATTTATGTTTAATATAAATTGCCAAGCACTGACATTTTTTAATGTTCCATCATACAATAGAATATTATTGTACTCTGTATCATTCCTTCCAATCAAAAAGGAATAATAAATTCTATGCCTTTAAAGATTTAATTATAATTTTACAATTCTCTTTCAAAAAGCTTTACTAAAAGATACTTCAAGAGAATTTTAAGACTCTTGTCTGTCTCTGAAAGCTACAGAAAAATACATTACTTCTTCCTATTACAAGGCTCTCAGAGGGATACTAGAAGGGACATTAGCCTAGTGTTTGGATTTCAAAGGGGGATAGATTTCATTTGAAATTAAATGAAATGAAACACTGTCTTTCTTGGAAAATCATCCTTTTATTTTTGTATAAGACTGAGATAGTAGAGGTGAAAGACTGAATTTCAAAAAGTAGCAAGTCAGAACACAGTTCAAATATATTGTCAATCCATGACAGCACAAGTTTCTCTGCAAGACAGTTGAGGACTGATCATATTCAGCTTTCAATCACTATGACTTTATTAAAAATGAGGAAGCTGAAATGGTAGTTTGACAGTCACATATTTTGCTCTCCTACTGCCTCAAATACCTCTGAATATTTTTAAATGATTAATTCATTTGCATTAATAAAAGTCTGTTAAGACACATTTTAATTCACAAAACAAAATCACTATCTATTCACTTGCAGTAAGGTGATACCATCATCATTTTAGTCAAAAAGTCAGTGAATTTTTAACACAAGCATTGAGAATAAGCTATTTTAACTCCAGCTCCTTTAAATGATGACAGCTTGTTTCAGTTTTCTAACCAAGGACCCTAAGTTTGCATAAAGACATAAATGAAACCTAGTCCGAAAAGCTAACTCATCAAACACATCTGACGAACTGCCACAGTACAGTGCAACCTGAGTCATGCATTCCTAAAACCTGAATCCCATTTTCCAGGCACTGCACTAACTGGAGCTGCAGGAAATCTTCAAGTTGATATCTTCAGCCTTCAGGTTAGCAGTGAGAATCAGTTCCTCTCTCAGTGTGAGTTTAATCAGTGCTACCCAAGAAACTCCAGGATCCAACTATATACTGTACGCCTTTCCAGTTAACTATCTTATTACCTTACTCTTGTTCAAAATAATATTTCCTCACTCATTTCATTTCTATAAGGCACACAGCTAGTTTGAAATTTTATTTTTTAAAACTAAATCGGTTTGGAAAGCATCAAGTTGGCAACATCAAGATCCTTAATTGAATCTCTTGATATGCTGTGTATTAGGGGAAAAATATGTAGCATATCACAGATTCAACAACTTGAATAAAACATTCACATCTTGGTCAATGTACAATAATCTTTACAAACCTCAATATAATTTATTATATCTTATCTTGAAAGACAGATAAAAAATATCCAGTCATAGACACCCAAGCTTTGCCATATTTGTTGCATAATTAAAATCCTTACCCACAAATCACAATGCAAAGTATATATAAATATAGTGATGTTCTTATGTACGTTCTTATTGTCACATGGTGGGCTCATCCTATCAATTACCTCATTTCAAGTAGCTTCAAATTATGAATAGATGGACCTGAAATCATCTGCCTATTTCCTGTTATACCATCACCACTTGATTTCATTTAAACCACTACTAAACCTTACACAGAATGAACATATTACATTGGTTATGAGCAATCAGTCAGTGTAGGTTCTTATCCCAGTTTCACAACCTATTAGCTGTGTCATTTTGGGCAAATAACCTCTCTGAAACTAGTTTCTTCATTTGAAAAATAGGTATCATTACAGTATATAGCATAGTACTAGAAGAGCACTGGCACATACAACAGTCAATAAATGAAAGCTGCTGTTGTTACTGTTTTCACTGCAGTTGACTGTTGCTGCCATTATTGTCAACACTATAGATGCAACTCACATCCTCTCACCTTGACATTTTCTGTATATACCAGCTTTCTCTACGTCTTTTCTCAAGCTATCAGTTTATCTGTTTAATTACAATGTCTTTATTTTCCCAGACTTGAAGTTCCACCAGGGTGAATGTGTTTTATCCATCTCTTTATTTCTAAGGCTCAGTAAATTTTAGCTACAAAAGTGAATGAATGAAAGAATGAATGTGGCTGCTAATACATGCAGTTGAATTTTGGCATTCAAACTCATCATTTGGTAAATACTTATTAGGCATATACTAGTTACAAGATGCTGTGCTACAGCATAGTGGGGACACAAAGACAACGTGATCCACTCTAATAAAGAAGGTCCATAGACCAATAAAGGAGACAAACACTTACCTACTTAATTAGACTGGCCCTATTGCCATATGGTGAGTATAATGTGCTGAGGGAGTAGAGGGAAAAAGCTATTCTGCTTCAGGTTGGGTCTGCTGAAGTCACAGCAAGGAGCTTTCAGAGGAAGAGGCATTTCAGGTCATAAAGGAAATATTTTTTTAAGGCAAAGGGACTTCTGGGTCTAGGATAAAGTATAACTGAAATTGTCCCTCTGGTCGGCAGAATAATGCCCACCTGCAAACATATTTACATCTTGGAACCAGTGAATCTGTTACTTCACATGTCAAAGGGATTTTGCAGATGTGGTTAAATTAATGATTTTGAGATGGGATATTATCATTAAGGTGAGACCAATGCAATAGCAAGCATCCTTATAAAAGGGCAGTAAAAGAATGATATTCATACAGAGAAAACAGAAGGATAGAAGGCAAAGGTCAGAGATTGGAGTGATGCACATTAAAGATGGAGGAAAGGGATATGTGCCAAGGAATGACTTTGGCCACAAGCAGGAAAAGGCAAGGAAGCAGATTATCCCCCTAGATCTTCCAAAAAATATGCAGTCATGCCAACACCTTGACTTTAACCAAGTGAGTCCAATGCATTTTGAACTTCTAACCACCAGAACTCTAAGACATTAAAATTGGGGCTGTTTTAAGCCACTAAATTTGTGGTAATCTCTCACAGGAGCAAAATGAAACTAATACAGAAAGGATGTGAAATGGCAGGTTCTAGTAGGGAAGTGTAAATAGATCACAGGTTGTGGGCTGCAGTGACAGAAATTAAAGATGTCAGGGGTGCCTGGGTGTGGTTCAGTCAGTTGAGGGTCTAATGCTTGATTTCAGCTCTGGTCATAAGCTCATGCCCCTCCCTCACCTCTGCTGGCACACACTCTCTCTCTAAAAAGATAAAAAAATATATATATTTTAAGAAAGAAATTGAAGGTACTAATGTGGGATTGTTAATAGCAAGATATGCTAGGTAAGAATCTGGGACTTTTCCTTCATGCCCCCTACAGTGTTTTTCACTCATATACTGTCTAATTTCATTTAAGAATATTTCATGCAGCTTCACTTTCTTAATCTTTTTTATCATGAAAACATTACGTATACTGAATGTTTCTTCAGAATATACATGACAACTCACCTAAAATTCTGACCGATTTTCTTTTCACACAATTCTAAGAATTCTTTGCAGTATAGACAACAAAGAACCAATGGAAGCTTGTAAATAAATAATCTTAACTGTTTTAGAAAGCATAGTTTGTAGGTGGAAGCAACTACTTAGCAGACAATGGTATAGGAAGATGAAGGTCGGCCTTAATTTAGTAGAGGTAAATGCTGAAAAAAGATAATGTATTTGGGAATAAATACAGTTCACAGATATTAAAGGAAGTGGCATTAAAAGCAAGTTTGAGAGTGGATATGAGGCATTTATTTTAAGCAACCAGGTCTATTATGATCTTATTTACCAATATATAAAAATAGAAAAGACATTTTGGGCACTGATGGAGAAGTACTTAAAATTATATTTAAGGCACATATATTTTGAACAGTCTGTGTAATCTCCTACTAGAATTGTCTTGTAGTTAATTAAAATATTAGCCAGAAGCTCAGTGTAAAGATGGAAGATGATAATACCATAATTTTAGCTTAAGTTAAATACATGAATACAATAAATGGGAATGAAGCATAGAAAACAAAGAGGAGAAGGCTTACAAATATTTATGAGATAGCAAAGGGAATCAAAGGGAGAAGGGGAAAATTAGGCAGTAAAAGGAGAGCTTATGTATTTTAAGGATAAAAGAGAAAAATCTAGCTTTTAGATTTAAGATACTGCCAGTGGTACTGGCTACTACTTTGATTAAATAAATGGGGGCATAATCAGAAAATTTAATGAGGAACATAAGTTTCATTCATTTGTTCCTAAATGACAGGATGTAGAGTCCACAGTTCAGAGTTGAGAAGTTGAGGGATAACTGTAGTTGAGAATGGGAAAGATCAGAACTTATATGTAAACAGAAGCAAAGAGAAACAGAACCAGAGGAAGGAGGTAAATCTAGAAAGGAGAGATATCAGTATGGGCAAGTTGGGACAAGCTTTAAAAGTAGAAAGGGAGAAAAAAGTATATATGGATGTATATAAATTTCAATTTTGAAGTGAAAAGGAAGGAAGTAGAACTGGTTTGTTTTATTCTACTTTCATCATAAAGCATAGAAAACTGGTTTTAAACTGAAAACTAAGTGGGGTAGGAGTCTTACTTCTAGCAACTTCATCTCTAAGTCCTAGTTTTCTCATCTACAAAATATGGGTATAAATATGTGAGATATTTATTTCTAGAATTTATGAAGACATCTATACATTTACTTTAAATTTGAGTGCTTACCATATTTCAGATACTGTCTTAAGTTTTAAGAATACAAAACCATTAGGAATTGGTCACTGTAGCCAAGGAAGAGACCTGAAAAATCAATGATTATACTAAAGGGATAGGTATTAGAAGAATTCTTAAGTCTATGGAGTGTGCTCAGTGCTGCCTGGAGAGGTTATGAAAACATTCTCAGAGGAGGATGACATTTAAGCTAACTTTGGACCATGGTAGAAAGGGTTTAAACAGTGATGGACGAGATATGCAGGTAGAAGAGGATAAAAAGAGTGCACGATGCATTTGAAAAACCACTAGTGAAAATAAAACCATATACAGAGCAATCTATTCAATACAGGTTGAAGGGCAGACAAGTGTGTATGTTTAAATCATCAAAAAGAAGCATTATGTCACTAGAATAATTTTTTACAAAAAGGTCCAAAGTTCGGGTTTTTGTTTTTTAACACAATCCTAACCAGAAGATCATTCATTCTTATAGAGTCTGACTAGCAACAAAATGTTAAAGTTCCAGACCTTATAACTAACATCAGTATGTTCTGCAGAAGTTCATTCATAACCTGGCTAAAGGGCTAAAATGTCATTAATATCTTCAGTCATATGGTCCTCGACAGATTTCCCTCTAAGGTGATAATAATATGATAATGAACAGTCAAATAACTGTCCATAATGAGTGAGTTCCATATTTAAATATTATCCTGAGATTTGTATATAGAATAGTTTGCTGTACAGCAACCTGTCATAAAATGCTATGGAATGTTCTACAAACCAACATACTGGAGTAGGGGCTGTAATTACCGTGGAGTAACCGGCACACCTACTGACTGAGTGGCACCACATGAGTCTGAAAAGTTGTAGAGAGAAACCTGTATAGATACAGTTTGTTTCTCATGAAATCTGAACCACATCCTTAAGTGGGTGAGAAGCCAGTGGAGTTTACAGAACTGAATGTCATAACCAGGTTTGTATTATAAGTATCAAACTTCTATCTAATATAATAATAAATAAGACCAATAATTGAAATAAAATCAAAAGTGAAAAAGAGGATATAAATACATGATGATCCTTTACCTCTTTGATTAGGTTTATTCTTAGGTTTCTTATGGTTTTGGGTGCAATTGTAAATGGGATTGACTCCTTAATTTCTCTTTCTTCAGTCTCATTGTTAGTGTATAGAAATGCCACTGTTTTCTGGGCATTGATTTTGTATCTTGCCACACTGCCAAATTGCTGTATGAGTTCTAGCAATCGTGGGGTGGAGTCTTTTGGGTTTTCTCTGTACAGTATCATGTCATCTGCGAAGCGGGAGAGTTTGACTTCTTTGCCAATTTGAATGCCTATTATTTCTTTTTGTTGCCTGATTGCTCAGGCTAGGACTTCTAGTACTATGTTGAATAGCAGTGGTGAGAGTGGACATCCCTGTCGTGTTCCTGATCTTAGGAGAAAGGCTTCTAGTGTTTCCCCATTGAGAATGATATTTGCTGTGGGCTTTTCGTAGATGGCTTTTAAGATGCTGAGGAATGTTCCCTCTATCCCTACACTCTGATGAGTTTTGATCAGGAATGGATGCTGTATTTTGTCAAATGCTTTCTCTGCATCTATTGAGAGAATCATATGGTTCTTGTTTTTTCTCTTGTTGATATGATCCATCACACTGATTGCTTTACAAGTGTTGAACCAGCCTTGCATCCTAGGGATAAATCCCACTTGGTCATGGTGAATAATCTTCTTAATGTATTGTTGGATCCTATTGGCTAGTATCTTGTTAAGAATTTTTGCATCTGTGTTCATCAGGGATATTGGTCTATAATTCTCCTTTTTGGTGGGGTCTTTGTCTGGTTTTGGAATTAAGGTGATGCTGGCCTCATAGAACGAGTTTAGAAGTATTCCATCTCTTTCTATCTTTCAGAAGAGCTTTAGCAGAATAGGTATTATTTCTTCTTTAAATTCTTTGATAGAATTCCCCTGGGACACCATCTCATCTGGCCCTGGACTTTTGTGTTTTGGGAGGTTTTTGATGACTGCTTCAATTTCCTCCCTGGTTATCAGCCTGTTCAGGTTTTCTATTTCTTCCTGTTCCTAGTAATAAACCTAACCAAAGAGGTAAAGGATCTATACTCTAAAAACTACAGAACACTTCTAAAAGAAATTGAGGAAGACACAAAGAAATGGAAAAATATTCCATGCTCATGGATTGGAAGAATTAATATTGTGAAAATGTCAATGCTACCCAGGGCAATTTACACATTTAATGCAATCCCTATCAAAATACCATGGACTTTCTTCAGAGAGTTGGAACAAATCATCTTAAGATTTGTGTGGAATCAGAAAAGACCCCAAATAGCCAGGGGAATATTGAAAAAGAAAACCAGAGCTAGGGGCATCACAATGCAGGATTTCAGGTTGTACTACAAAGCAGTGATCATCAAGACAGTGTGGTACTGGCACAAAAACAGACACATAGATCAATGGAACAGAATAGAGAACCCAGAAATGGGCCCTCAACTCTATGGTCAACTAATACTCGACAAAGCAGGAAAGACTATCCACTGGAAAAAAAGACAGTCTCTTCAATAAATGGTGCTGGGAACATTGGACATCCACATGCAGAAGAATGAAACTAGACCACTCTCTTTCACCATACACAAAGATAAACTCAAAATGGATGAAAGATCTAAATGTGAAACAAGATTCCATCAAAATCCTAGAGGAGAACACAGGCAACACCCTTTTTGAACTTGGCCACAGCAACTTCTTGCAAGATACATCTATGAAGGCAAGGGAAACAAAAGCAAAAATGAATTATTGGGACTTCATCAAGATCAAAAGCTTCTGCACAGCAAAAGAAACCGTCAACCAAACTAAAAGACAACCTACAGAATGGGAGAAGATATTTGCAAATGACCTATCAGATAAAGGGCTAGTATCCAAGATCTATAAAGAACTTATTAATCTCAACAGCAGAGAAACAAACAATCCAATCATGAAATGGGCAAAAGACAGGAACAGAAATTTCACAGAGGAAGACATAGACATGGCCAAAAAGCACATGAGAAAATGTTCTGTATCACTTGCCATCAGGGAAATGCAAATCAAAACCACAATGAGATCCCACCTCACACCAGTGAGAATGGGGAAAATTAACAAGACAGGAAACAACAAATGTTGGAGAGGATGTGGAGAAAGGGGAACCCTCTTGCACTGTTGGTGGGAATGTGAACTGGTACATCCACTGTGGAAAACTGTGTGGAGGTTCTTCAAAGAGTTAAAAATAGATCTGCCCTACGACCCAGCAATTGCACTGCTGGGGATTTACCCCAAAGATACAGATGCAGTGAAACGCTGGGACACTTGCACCCCAATGTTTATAGCAGCAATGTCCACAATAGCCAAACTGTGGAAGGAGCCTCAGTGTCCATCGAAAGATGAATGGATAAAGCAGCTGTGGTCTATGTATATGATGGAATATTACTCAGCCATTAGAAATGACAAATACCCACTGTTTGCTTTGACGTGGATGCACCTTGGAAGGGTATTATGCTGAGTGAAATAAGTCAATTGGAAAAGGACAAACATTATATGGTCTCATTCGTTTGGGGAATATAAAAATTAGTGCAAGGGAATAAAGGGAAAGGAGAGAGGATGAGTGAAAATATCAGTGAGGGTGACAAAACATGAGAGACACCTAACTCTGGGAAATGAACAAGGGGTAGTAGAAGGGGAGGTGGGCGGGGGGTTGGGGTGACTGGGTGATGGGCACTGAGGGGGGCACTTGGCGGGATGAGCACTGGGTGTTATGCTACATGTTGGCAAATTGAACTCCAATAAAAAATGTTAAAAAAAAATAAAATAAAATAAAAAGGAGAGGAGGACAGTGGGAGTGAAGGTGGTATCTCTAAGCTGGAAAATTGGGGATACACAGGCAAAAAGCGGTAGATAACTAAATGAAATTTGGAAAAATATTTTGCAAGTATCTTGGATCTACACATACATTTATGTATGTATTTATGTATGTATGTATTTACACTTGCATTGAGAAAACACAATCACATACCAATTAAAACCTAATGAAAAAAATGTATTGTAGATGCATCCACAGGATAGGACTTAATTAAAATATCTGAGATACTGGTATGAACAATAGAGATTACTTGATAATCTTCTGATGGAGAGTTGGAGCTTCTAGGGACTACCTGGTCCTGTCTGTGTACCTTTGTCTTTAGATATGCTATTTCACAACTCTGAAAAGGTAAGTTCTAGAACGTTAACAGCAATGCAAGTAAATCTTGTCCGTAGAAATGGAAATTATTTGTGGTCTGGTGGGATGCAACTGATCACTGCTCTATATACATACCAGTTGTGGCAAATCCATTCCAAAATTCTTTTACCGCATATAAATTTATGGTTCTCTGAAATCTTCTCTAAGCTAGTTTTAACATGTCTTCCTTCCAGTTCCTTCATTAGTGAATTAAATGCATCTTTGACATGTGTACATTTTGTATCTTTATGACTCATGAGTTTTTTAACATTATGCTTCAGAACTACATTTACTATAATAAAGTTAATCAATGAATACTTTAAGATGAGTAAAGTAATTTTTTAAAAGTTTAAAGGAAGAAATTACAATAACCTACCTTTGGTTGGATTTTATATTCTAGTCAATGCTTAGTATCATGGTGTTTCAATCAGAAACCATGTGAACAACAATATAAAGACAACTTCACAGCAGTTAAATAAGAAACCAGTGGGACTACAAAGATGCATAGAAAAAAGTCTATTTCCATAACATTATCATCAATAAGAGGTAGGTGTACTTTGAGACATTAGGCCTTTCTCTGAGCTTTCAAAAGGCCAAGGCATCGTGCTTAGAGGAATGGTGGCTGGGATGCAGCTTCCTTGATAAAGGTCTCAATATCAAGGTCATCTGAAAATGATATAATCATCCTTTACAAAGTCCAGACTTGCTTAGTGTAACCAGCTACCCCTCAGAAAATCCCTAGTACAAACTGATGGTCTGCAAAGAGAGACATCAAGAAATATAAACAAAGGTGATTAAGAGTAAAAATGCCTGTGTCTGAAGTACAGCTCAACTTCTTACCAACTGTATAACATGTACACAATAATACTTAATATCTCTATACCTCTGTCCTCTTATATGTAAAGTGTACAAGGGAACAGTCTCCACCTCAGAATATTATTACAAAAAATTAAAGACAATAATGTATGATTAGTATTAAACATTGATGCTTAGAGTCGGATGTGTATTACCCTTTATTATTAAAAACCACTGGACATTTTATAGGACTATGGTGCCAACTATCACCTTAGCTGAATTAACCATATGTAGTAATTCCAGATTTAAACTACTGGGAATTATTGGGGAAAGGGAAATATTCCATATGCTACCTGAAATTTCTGTAAAACTCAATATAACTCATACTTGTTTGGTGACAGGAGAAAATCCAGTAAACGGATGACCTAGCTAAAATGGAAAGTGCACTGTGCACAAGAATAGAAAGCATAAACAGAAACACTACATGGTTTCCATCTTCCACTTTTCTAATTCACCTTTCTTACACACTTCATATTCATCATGCCCTCCACTGTAATTCAGCTTCAAAGCTCATATTGAAGAAACTTTTTGGGTTCCCAAGTCAGCAGATTGGATGAGGCCAGTGACAAAGCCAGGGAAGAAAGCAAATATATTCCATCATCGGTCTTGTGGACTATCAACATGATCCTCCCTGAGTGGATTTGCCCTCCTTTATGAGCTCTTCCTGACAATATATTTAATGGGTAGTTGGCTAAACATGACCCTTATCACATTTTGGTTTGTTTAAAATTCAACATATTGAAGAAACTTACTGCAGCTCTCAAGAAAATGTGGCTTTATGTTAATCAGAACTCCATCTTTGATGTTTGTTATATGTGGCAAAGTTTTTTTAAATTCTATTTTTCCAATTCAACTCAATGTAGCCAGAGCCATAACAAGTTGTGAGGAGAGTAGAATACTGGGAGAATAGCTAAGGCTCCATCTTGGGGTCACATGGGGAGCTTTCAAAGAGACTGATGATCCACGGACCATACTCTGAAAAGCAAACGTCTGAGCAATTCTAGTTTTTAGAGTTCCCTCTGGCAGGGTTTCTCAACCCCACTGCTATTAACATGTTGGGCCAGATAACCCTTTGTTTTAGGGGGCTATACTGTGCACTGTAGGATGGGTGGCAGCATTCATAGCCTTTACCCACTATATTCTTGTGGTACCTTGCCCAAGTTTTCACAAGCAAAAATGCTTCCAAAGGTTCCCAAATGATCTGTGGCACAGATGGCATCTCCATATCCACAGATCATGGGAGCAGTCAGAATGCTGAGCTCTAACCAACAGAAAATTCAGTTCTAAGGTCTACGAACAAAATACAATTAATTAGTGATCTTTTATGAAGGTGCTCGGTAGTCACCCCTAGGTACTACACAGTGAGAATCTGACCACCAAAGTTGCCAGGAAAAGAAATATAAGCATTTGTCCTATGTGCCAATAGGTCATTAGAATTCTCATAAAGGAAACAAAAAAGACTGATAAAGCTTTGTACTTCTTAAAAAAATAATTGTTAAAATTGAAAGACAGTGAATGCATTTGTGCCAGACAAAATAATGGCTCCCAAAGATGTCCATGTCCTAATACCCATATTCACTGAATATGTTACCCTTTGTGGGAAAGGGAAGTTTACAGCTTTGATTCATTTAAGGATCATAACATGGGAAAGATTATCGTGGATTCCAAAGTGGGTCCAATGTAATCACAAGAGTCCTTGTAACAGGGTGACAAGATTATTAAAGTTAGGGAGATGGCCATGTGATAACAGAAGTGAAGATTGGGGTGATAAAGCCATGAGCCAAGAAATGTCAGCAACCACTAGAAGCCACAAGATTAAAGGAATAGATTCTGTCCTGGAGTCCCCAGAAGAACCAGCCCTGAAGACGCCCTAATTAAAAGCCCTGTGATTCACATTTCATACACCTAACCTTCAAAAACGAAAGAATGAATTTGTGTTATTTGTGCCACAAAGTCTGTGATAAGCTGTTACAGCTATAACAGAAAGCTAGTATAACACTGAAAAAGCCAGAAACATAAAAGAAAAATTCTGTTTATCAAAAACAACTATTAACCTTTGTTGAATACTTACTAAATGTCATGCATGTATCTGAGAACTTCACATAGACTATTTTGTTAATCCTTACAAATTTTCAATCACATAGCTGCTACTGATGTCTATATAAAGCTCTTTTCCCAAGCTAATACAACTAGAATATTAGTTTGCAGGTCTTCTATTGACAATATTTTAAAATGGTCAAAAATAAGTAAAACTGAGTTCTGAGACCTCTGATGCAAATGTATCCACAAATAAAAACATACAGGATTCATATCCAATGATCCACTAGCACGCAGTGCTACTATTTCTTTGTACAGTGTCTGCTTACAAAATCCCTGCATGGAGTGAAACTCTATCTGTGTATATTTATGTAGTTTTTAACTAGGCATTTGCTATAATTATTCAACTCCTAAGTTTTCACTATTTGAGGCTCCTACTTCTCTATCACAGGAGCTACACTATCTCCTCAAAGAGAATATACATTGCTTTATGCCTGTCTCATCTAGTTACTTCTTAACTCCCTAGAACGTGGCATATAGCTTTACTTGCTTAGGGTTCTTCTGAGAATTGTATTCTAAGATTGACTGTTCTTGTTCCCACCACATCTAGAAACACTTTGCTTCCACAAGTTCAGAAGATCAGAAGTCGATCGGCATTTGATATTGACAACTTTCCAGAATCTATCTAGCAGTTCTGTGTATCATCTTGCTCTTTGAGGTTTTAATGGATACATAAACTTGTTAACCAACATATGCCATATACTATGCTAGACACTGGAGTACTAGAGACATGAAAGGAAATAAGATCAAGAACCTTCCTTCATCAAGCCTACATTTTTGCCAGGCAAAACACAAGCAAACAATTACTATATTTAATGATAAATGTGAGGAAAATTAAATAGTAATACAAGAAAGAGAATGATGTGGTATAGAAGTTAGTGTTTTCTCAAAGGTCTTATCTATAACTTCGGACTTAAATCATGAGAAAGCAGAAGTCACATGTGAATAAGGGGAAAACATCCAGGAAAAGGACGAGCATATGCAAAAGCCATGACAGAACAAGTTCTTAATAGTAGCACAATGGAAAGAACAGTAGCACAATGGAAAGAACATCAATATGATTGAGGCAGAATAGACATGAGGGAGATGGGAACTAGATAAAGCATGAACGGGTTGGAACCAATAAATGGAAGGACATGTGTTTTATTTGGACTGAAAAGTCATCCAGAGTTTATACAGTATTGTTTTGGGTTGAAATATGCCATCCAAAGAATATGTTAAACTACTAACCCTGGATACCCATATACATGACCTTTTTTGGGAATACAGCTCTTGCAGATGCAACCAAGTTTAGATGAAATCACAGTGGATTTGGGCAGACCTTAAATCCAATTACTGGTGTCCTTACAGAGAGAGACATACAAGTACTCACAGGGAAGAAAGCCCGATAACAATGGAGGCAGAGATTGGAGGAATGCATGTACAAGCCAAGGAGAGCCAAAGATTGTTGATAACTACAAGAAGCTAGAAACAAGGAAGGATCATCTTCCCAGAGCCTTCAGAGAGAGCATGGACCTGCAGACACCTTGGCTTTGGACTTCTAGCCCGCAAAACAGTGAGAGAGTAAGTAAGTATTGTTTTCAGCCACCTAGTTTGTGGTAATGTTGTTGATGCAGCCATGGGGAACTAATATTGTTACTAATAAGATAATACACATTATTTAAAAGTTTGCCTTGACTACCACATTAAGAATGGACTCTAATGGAACAAAAATAGGAAAACAGGATACTAATTAGGTTGGAGGCTAATGCAGTGGTTCAAACAAGCACTGATACTGGTTGAGAACACAGTTTTAACCAAGGTAATGCTGCAAAATCATCAGACTTGATGTACAATTTAGAGAAAATAACAGTAAGAGTCACTAATATGTTGGGTATTCCTGTGAGTTGAAATGAAATCAAGGATCATTCCTGGGTCTGGCCAGGAAGTAGAGGTATACTGTGCTACCATTAACCGCGACGGGGAAAGCTAGGGGAATAGTAAGTTTTGGAAGTTAAGACAACACGATCCATTTTGGACGCTATAAGTTTGAGATGCCTATATCCTATCCAAGTTAATTTGATATATTACTGCTGTAGGCCTCTAATAATCCTTGCATCTTGTTATTCATGACCTTGTGATCCCCTTCCTTTGAGTGTGAGATGGACCTACAGACTTGTTAATAAGGCAAAAGTGATGGGATGTCACTTCTGAAATTAAGTTACAAAAAACTGATTTCCTACTGCACTTCCTCACTGCTCACTGTGATAAAGCCAGCTACCCTACTGAAAAGTCCATGTGGCAAGAAATTGAGGGTGTCCCCTGGCCAACAGCCACAGAAGAACTTGGTCCAACAACTTTTAAGGAACTGAATCCTGCCAACTACTATTGCATGAGGCTGAAAGCAGATCATGCCCCAATTGAACCCTCAGATGATTGATGCCCTAGCCAAAATCTCAACTGCAACCTTTAGAGTGACCCTGAGCCAGAAGACCCAGCTAAGCAATGTCCACATTCCTAACCCACAGAAACCATGAAATAATGTTTCATTTTAAGACACTAAATTCTGGGTAATATTTTTATGTAGCGATAGATAACTAATAAAGATGGGAAGGATGTGAGAGAAATCTGAGCTGCAAACATATATTTAGTAGTCACTGATTTTATATAGATTTTATTTAAAAGGAACTAGATGTCATCAAGTATGGAAGGGAGATAGACAAGAAGGCTCAAGATTGAGGCCATCAAACTAAAATACAATGAGATGGGCAGCCTGGGTGCCACCTTCAGCCCAGGGCATGATCCTGGGGACCAGTGATCCAGTCCCATGTCGGGCTCCCTGTATGGAGCCTGCTTCTCCCTCTGCCTGTGTCTCTGCCTCTCTCTCTGTCTCTCATGAATAAATAAATAAAATCTTAAAAAAAAAATACAATGAGGCCAGAGAAATAGGAATCAGCAAAGGAAAGTAATAATTAATTAGGTAGGAAGAAAACCAGGAGAAACTATTTTTCAGATGATAGCTGTAGCCAACCGGGTCAAATTATGCAAAGAAATCAGGGAAGATGAGAAGTGAGAATTGACCATTGGATTTGGTAACACAGCATTCATTAGTAACCTTAAGATAGCCGTTTTACAAAGAACAAAAACCTCATTGGATTTGGCTAAGGAGAGAATGGAACGTGAGATAGCAAATAGCAAAGACACCGAATACAGAAAATTCTTAAGAGTTTTTCCGTGAAGTCAATAGGGCCATAGCTCAAGGGAATGTTTTCTGCAAGGTGTGTGAATAGAAGCTCTATTTGTAGGCTCATGGGAATGATTATACATTGAGAGATAAAATGGTGATATAGGAGAGTTGACAATTGAAGGAGCAGTCTTTGAGAGAGTATTAGAAAACGTAAATGTCGGGGTGGACTTTAGATAGTAGCAGGCAGATTCTGACTACTCTAAATGGAAGAGTATGCCACTAAATGAAGTGATAAAATGCGAGTATGTTCTACTCCAATCCATCATTAAAAATTAAAAAAAAAAACAAGTAGCAAGAAAGGCAAGTCTTTCACAGTTGAGTGTGAAAAGTGTGGATAGAGGGTAGGAAGTTTAAAGATAGAGAGAATGGACAAAATAGTATCTCAGAGCATGATAAAGTGAATGAATGTCCTAGATAAAGAGGAAGATTACATAGCACTGTTGCAATGTCCACTAGGGGGGTGTGATCACAAAGATAAAGTCAGAAAGGTAGTATGATTTATTTCAGCAAAGCTCAAAAACTCAGGGAAGGCAGAGAAGTGGATTTAACTTGGTTTGGAGTTGTTTCCAAGTGAGTATGAGAAAAATAGAGAGGCAAGTGTTTTAAGAGTTTAACAGATTGTAACAGCGTTGGACCACGAAACTGCACCAATAAATTGTTCATGTATATGATGTCCATGCCAGAACCATATTTTTTTCTAATAGTTTAGACCTGCCAATATAATGTCATGCTAATTGAAAGCTAACTTGCTTCAAGTAGTCCCACAGAACTGTTTCATGATAATGATTAAGAAGCAGACGCATATAATTTGACAGATTGAAAAGATCCAGTTCCCTTTAGCTGCCTGTGTTTTAACTCCCTGGGTAATATAACCAATGTTTGCACTTAAGAAAAATGCTTTCAGGCATGATGGGGTCTAAATACTCTCACATTGCTTGCCTGGAAGCTAGTCTACTATTCTCTCTCTGTTAGCTTCAATGCAAGCTATGGGCTTGACACAGCAGTTTAACAGGATTTACAACTTGTTCATGAAAAATATAGGCACAATTTTAAACTCCAGTAGGTATTATTGCAATCATGCCAGCAGAAAACTTAATTTTGAGAAACCTATAGGCTTCAAGCAAAATAGATAAAGAAAAAAAAGTTTCTCATCAACATCATGCAGAGAGCCATGTCATCAACTATTTACTAGACAAAATATGTACCTGAAATGTTGTATGAGGTGACATGATGAAAATCCACACTGATCTTATCATCTCAAAAGCAGAATCTCACCTTCCCTGTTGAGGGCATTTCTCAGTAGACTCCTCCATTCCTCTAATAACCATGTGGCAATAATAAAATGCTTTAAGGGGTAGAAAGCCCTCTTAATCCATGGTTGTCAGTACTCCTAAAACCATTGTGGTTTTTTTTTCACCTAGTAACCTAGTATTTAACATTTATCTTCTGTAACAGTTCTAACAGCTAAACTATGTTTTATTAGCAGTAGCCAGCCCTTTAGAATGCTTTAATGGTACTATCATGAATAATGATGAACCTAAATTAATTTGATTATTTTAAAATGTGATATATATTAACTACTGCCTTTAAAATCATACTTGCTTAATAGAAAAGCTTTTCAAAACATCAAGTTTGAAAAGGAGTGTTTAAAGGTGCCCTTGGAGGGCATTTCCCAAGATGATTCTACCAACACAGGCCCCGCCTCTGCTTCTAAAAGTTCCTCCATTAAAAGATGACAGGTTTGGGAGAATTCCAAGTATTCCACATTATCATATACATGCCTTGTTCCATCCCATTCTAGTTTTTCAGGCCACTTGACTTAAAAATGTAATTCATGGTGACTGACACTCCCACTGAAATTTGTCTGCAACTAATATATTCTAACAGCTACTGTCATGCATTCCTTCTCTTCTATTTGCTCACTTTGACTTTCTCCCCTATATACAATGCTTGTTAGAAATATGCTGGGTTGACTGTTTTCCTGCCAAAAGTTGCAGATTCTAATTAAATAACTCAGAGAAAAGCAGTCATAACAAAAAGCTAAATTACAAGACCTTGGGAATGCAATTGTTTCCAGGTGGGGAAGGTATAAACTTCCGTTGGCCTCTAGGAAGAGACAGAGTGGCATAATGAAAAGCCTGCTGCCCTTTGTGTCCTAATGCTGGGCTTGAATCCCAGCTATGTTACTTCAGGGAAATAAGTTCATAACCTGCAAGTGATTTTCTTTACAAGAATATGAAACATAATAACGGCCTTGCCTATCTCAAAACACTCTGTAATGTAAAATATTACCCTTATTTCCTCTGTGCCTATCATGCATTCCATGTGTGGCATATTAACACTGGACACTGACTAGAAAATACTATCTTGTATATGCATCATTCTCTGAATACTTCAACTGATCCCACTAATATCAAATCATTTTTCAACAGATATGAGAAGGTATCCTCATTTATCCTCATATACTAAATGGATAAATCAAATTGGAATACTTTATAATTAGATGACTTCCAAAAGATATACAATCTTGCTTTTAACATGCCAATTTAATGCATCATTCATAAGTCTTCAGCCTCCAAAGATCAACAGCACTGCTTCCTACCTAAATGTTGGTAGCTGAAGGTTTATAAAAATCAAGGCCACATGTCTAAATCACTATGTGAATAAGTGCCATATTACTTAGAGCTTCAAAGCACTGCCCGAATGTCCTTGTGTATGTTCATACATGTAAGCAAGCCTGCACTTAAAATCCACTGTAAATGTCAGAAGAAAATCACTTTAAGTGCAGAGAAATGATCATCCTTCAGCTGTGCTTACTAACAACACTGTCTAGGGGGCGACATATTCATCCCAAAGTCCAATCAAAACTCTTACTTCAATAAAACTAATTGACTCACCACCAGAAGCTTAGGAAGCCGAGCTTGAGGACCCTTAAGATACACAGGCCTCTTTTTTTTTTTTTTTAAGCCCTGCACTTAGTTTTGAAGTCCTAATTTTGCATCCTGTTATCCTGTAAAGTGGGGCCAAAATTGTATAAGCTTCAATGTACGCCAAAACTAGATTCTCCTCAGCTCACCACACGTACTTGAACTCACTATATACTGCCTGTCAAGGTGACTAAACATTTTCACTTTTCTAGAGACCTCAAAACATTGGAAATATAATGAAATAACAAGCTCTTATTCACCATTTGGTGAGACAGTCCTTCTACATGGATTACCAGATGGTAATTTATAGCACAGACTTTTCGAAAGGAGTGTGGATGTATGCAATAATAGGAAGAGGAGTAACTTGCCAGTTGAGAGACCTAGATTCAAGTCCAAAGTGCGACACAGCACTAACATTAAGATCTTTGCAAAGTCTAGTTTTCGTACCCTTACCTTTGTGATGAAAAAATTGAAGAAGATTATCTTCTTCAATTATCTACAGTTTCTTCTTGGAACATTTAGAATTATGTAATCTAGCGCTATTTTTCAGTCATATCATTTTAGACTTAATCTCACATTGCAACAAAGAGAGGCAATATGCAATAGCAATACAGAACTCTTCCTAATGCCCACCTCTATCCAGGACCCTCAAACTGGGAATTATCCCCAGAATGATGACTTTGGTCTGCCCACTTCATCGACCTGAAACACAAGATATACTCACTGTGTCATAGTTTGCTTCATCAAATGATAAAACACGGTCTATATGTATTACTTTAATTGTGGGGATAAGAAAGCCAGATTTTATATGTAAATTATTTCAATATTTCCTTACTTGTTCTCATGAGAGTGATATTCAATATATCCAGGTCCTGATAAATATTTACTTCCTGGATAGCTATTTTTAACATGCCTCATCAATTTCATCCTTTCTGTACATACATTTATTATTCTGATGAGATTTAGAATCTATTGCTCCACTCCTCTGGAATCTGAGCTGCCCTTTTGGCTCATATGATCAGTAGAATGAAACAAAAACATTCTATGTTACATGTTATGCAGCAGTAGTAGCTAGAACATTTCTTATACTAAACCAAATCTTTTTGTTTTTTTCCCCTAAATCTATCTATATAATATAAATACAGGCTATAATTCAACTCAGATTCTTATACTATCATTTCTTTTCACATCAAGTATAAAGAAATGGGTCTCCATGGTATTTCACTTCACACTCAATGACCTCATTCAACATTACAGTTTTCTTTTTTGACTAGCTGTGACACTCTATTGATTCTTTTGTTGTTGTTGTTGCTTTTTTCCTTCCCCCTTAGGGCTAACTTCTCAGTTTTAGGTATCAAACCAACAAGCGAATATACACTCTTTATATTCAAAGAAATAGCTATTGTAGTTAAACTACCATATACAACAAGAAAGGCAATTCAATATAATACACAAACTTTATCTTAAAAGCAGTGTTAGATTGATTAGGAATTTCAATGACTTGAAAACTTAACCTTAGGCTGCAATTATGTAATTTCTAATCACTATATAAAACTGATACTGACACTCTGGGATTGAAGAAAATACAGAAAGATCACGTGTTTTTCTTATATCTTCTCACAAACACAATTTTACTTTATACACTAATGCTACATGAGAACAAATGGAGTTTCCTTCACATAGATCTTGGAATTCTTTTTTTTTAAGATTTTATTTATTCATGAGAGACAGAGAGAGAGAGAAGCAGAGACACAGGCAGAGGGAGAAGCAGGCTCCATGCAGGGAGCCTGATGTGGGACTCAATCCTGGGTCTCCAGGATCACACGCTGGGCTGAAAGCGGCACTAAACCGCTGAGCCACCCGGGCTGCCCGCTCTTGGAATTCTTCATAAGTTTTATCACTACAAATGGACAAGAGGAGCACATAGTACCAATTCTCAGTGTCCTAACTGTGCTTGGAAAAATAGCCAGTTTAAAATAACTACTATCCAAGCAAGCACCAGATGTGTTTGTAGATCAACATATTGACTTTTGTATAACACAAAATAGAGATCAAAGTGCACAAAATCAATGTAGTCAAGATGATGAAAATCAGAATTTTGTAGAACTAGACCTGTAGTTAGAACTCCCAACTAAACTGAGTTATATTTTCATGAACATTAAATCAGAGATGATAAATAAAAATCTACATCACTAGTTTAATATGTATGGACCATCTAGGGCACTTGAGAATCTAGAGCCTACTATGTCTTTTTAAATACAGAAAATAAAAATGCATCAAGAGATTTATTCAACAACATTATGATCTTCTATTTAACACACATACTCTAGGGTATGTGTATTTGCATGATACTAACAGTGAACAATACTATTCAGTTAATGCAAAATGACGTGTAATCAAAATCCTCAGACTCCCAGAAGAGAGTCTATATTTGATCACTGATTTTTTAACTCTTTGCACTATATTTTTTAAGGTTCCTCCATGTCTTTTTCTATTCAAGTATAATTAACGTACAGTGTTGTTAGTTTCATGTGTATAATGTAATGATTTAACAGTGCTACATATTCCTCAGCGCTCATCAAGGTAAGTGTACTTGTAATCTCCTGTAACTATTCCTTCCACCAACTCACTCGCCACTCCTCTGGCAACCACTAGTTTGTTTTCTGTATTTAAAAGTCTGTTTTGTTCTCTTTTTCTCCTCTGTTCAATCACCTGTTTTGGTTGTTAAATTCTGCACAGGAATGAGATCATATGGTATATGTCTTTCTCTGATTTATTTCACCAAGCATTATACTCTCTAGCTCCATCCACGTTGTTGCTAATGGCAAGATTTCGTTCATTTCTGTCGCTAATACTCCATTGTGTATATATATCCATCTTCTTTATCTGTTCACTATATTCTAGATAACTTCTGACTTATAAACCATTCCATAGACCATTTCATAAAACTTATGTTTAGCTCTAGAATATATGTACACACAGGCATATGTGCATACATACCCCACATAGCCAAGCAAAATCCATACATGTACATATGTATGTATGTGTACATATGTATATGTAGGCTATATATGTGTGTGTGTATATATATGTGTGTGTATGTATGTGCGTGTATATACACGCACACATACACACACACACGTCCTCAGTGCTTCTTCCTCAGGCAATTCTACTGAGACACTGAAATGTTCATATAATTATTCAATTATTCATGTATTTTTCCGTATCAGCCATCTAAGGTGTCATTTTAAAGAAATGTGTCAAATTGGATCACTGATGATGGTGGATCTTTACAATAGAGAAAAGAAGGCCATATCACAGATTGGGCAGCCAATTCCAATGACATTGTTACACTAAAGTCAAGAACAGGACATTTAAACCTATTTAACCTAAGATAAACTACTTGTAAAGGAAGACTTAGGGATTGTAGGACTAATCTATAATTGATTTGATTTCTAGTATTTGGGTTGTACAGACATGCAAGTGCACATTTTTGGACTCAATATCACTCCAAACCCTCCCCCCCATTTTTTTAAGTCTCTGTTAGAGGACGGAGTCTCTAGAAACCACAGCTTTCTGTAGCTTCTCTGTTAAAAAAACAAAAACAAAAACAAAAACAAAAACAGAATTCAGTTTTCCCTGACCCCATGAAAGGGTCAATTTGGAAAAAAAAATCACAAATGGTCCTGGATCATTAAGATGTTTCATTTAAAAAATGTACATATAGGCATTTGTTTTTCTCCAGTGTACAAACATGGTACTTTATAGTGGTGAGATCTTCCCTTCCAAAGAAATATGCAGAAATCCTAATGGCAATTTCACCTACATACCAACTTATAATTTTTAACAGTTTTAAACAACTTTATTTCAATTGTCCTCAAGTATGCCAAAAAGGAAGATAGGGAAAAAGAGAAATTATATAAACTTGCTCAGATGTTTTTCAAATTATATTTTATAGAATCTTGACTGTCCAAAAAAATCTAGCTACTGTTCCATGGTATTTTTCAATATGAAGACAGAGCTTATATAACATTACCAACACTTTATCCTAAAGTCAGGATAAGAATATTAATTTCAAATATCCAAATTACATTCTCATCTTCCTCTTAGGAATGTACATATTCTCCAAAAAGCAAAGGAAAATACCAGAAAGTGGTACCAATTAAGTACTGTCAACATTAGTTGTTTTTCCATTTATTTCATAGGTATTTTCTTCTAAAAACATGATCACTGCATCAAATAGTTTAAAAATTTCCTTCAAAAAGACCACTAAATTATCAATGTTGACCAATCTTACATACTTTATGTATTTACAATTACCTTAATTATAAAAACACTGGAAAGCTATGTTAGAGCACAGGGTCACCAAATGACAGCTCACAGGCCACATCTAGCCCAATGCCTTGTTTATAAGGCCACAAAATAAAAATGTACTTTACATTTTTAAATAATTGGAGGGAAAAAAGAATATTTTGTGACACATGAAAATTATATGAAATTTAACTTTCAGTGTACATAAATAAAGCTGTACTGAAATATAAACATGCTAAGGAAAACTTTCCATTTGTGAATTTAAAAAGTATTCTGGGGATCCCTGGGTGGCGCAGCGGTTTGGCGCCTGCCTTTGGCCCAGGGCGTGATCCTGGAGACCCAGGATCGAATCCCACGTCAGGCTCCCGGTGCATGGAGCCTGCTTCTCCCTCTGCCTGTGTCTCTGCCTCTCTCTCTCTCTCTCTCTCTCTCTCTCTCTCTGTGACTATCATAAATAAATTAAATAAATAAATAAATAATAATAAATAAATAAAAAGTATTCTGGTCCTTTAATACTATCCACAATTGGTTTTCTAGATGAATAATTTTCAGAGGAAATGCAAATCATGCAAACAGGATGTCCAATAGCTTCATGACTGAGACAAATAGTGGGTTTTTTCACATATTTGCATACCTAAAAATTTAAGTGATTTTTAGAAATGGCATAAACTTTAAGATAAAGGTTTATTTATGCAATATTAGGTAAGTAAATTACTGAATATATTCAGCATCTTCTGAAGTGTCTGTATTTGGTAAGTGAGGAACACATGGCAATCTTGAAAGCTACTAGATAAAGCCTTTTTTAATTTTAATTCAACCACCTCTATGCTAGTAATTTAAGGAGTAAGAAGGTGACATCTCTGATTTTCAGCTTGACTTCAAATAAAATAATTTGGGACATTGTACTGCAAAGTCCTTCTTGAATAGATATGACTGAGAATTTGACAGTTTTCTGCCTCAACAGGTTTTATCTTTACAAGAGTACATTTCTCTATTCATGTCAAGCCACAAATCTATCAAAAAACAAAATTGTTATAGATCATAATCCTTAATCTTCAATCTATGCAATAGCTCAGAGGAAATCATAACCACTCAGAATAATACAAAACAACTTTCCTGACACTATGTCCTCCCCTTCCCCACAAAATGAGGTATTTTATTTCCCTCAGTAACAAACTTCAGATTTCAACAACGGTCTCTCCAGCTCTGACAATACATATGCCTTTCTCAAAAAACTTCCCCCATCCATAATAATCAAGGCAAAAGTTCACTTTCAAAACTTTGGAGCTGTCTTTTTCTTTCTTGAAATAATACAGTGTCCAGTGGTTACTGAACTCAGCCTCTCTTGGTCTGAATCTACTTGCATTTAGTGTGAACTGCTTATATCCACTAAGGTGGAGATAACAAACCTATATCACAGGGCTACCATGAAGATTAAAGGAGTTAATACAAGTATATAAATAGTTTATAAATAGTATATAAATAGTTTCTGGCACTTGGTAAATACTCAATATGTGTTGGTTATTACCAGCAATTATTATTTTCTTTTTTTTTCTTTTTTTTCTTTTTTTTATTTTTTCAATTATTATTTTCTAAGAAGTCATAAAAAGTCTTCCTAAAATGGAGTTATTTATGCAATTTCCCTGTATCAATTAAACAAGCAAGCTCGATGTCCCTTACTTTTTGCTAAGGAGTTGACCCATTTTTCCTCCAGGGAAGGCTTTATTCTGCCCATATTCACCTCTTACTTAATATATCATCAACCTAACAAATGCAGAGCTCTATTTAACCCAATGTCACACTCTCCCACAATAAAGAGAAAATGTACTTTCCTTATTTGGACAATTGTTGAGAAGGTAGGTATATTTGGAGCTCCAAATGGGAAATGAACAGGTGAAATGCAATAGAGGAGGAAATGGTTTCTTCTTCGTCTCTTTTAAAGGTAAAACTCTGTCATTTTTGTTATTTTATTTAGTTCAGCTTTATTGAACTGTGTGCTTTGTTAAACATCTGATATTTAAAAGAGTAAACTGGAAAACAGCACACCTTACTTTAAAATTAAATCAGTACCTATCTCTCCTACTTTAGTATTTTAAAATACCGAATACAATAATTATGTTACTTTAGTTGATTAAGTATACTGACACAGGCTCACCTTATCGCCACAAACAATACCCTATCAGAGTCATCTACAAATGAAAAGAATACCCTAATGTTGTACTCTCAATATTAAGATCATATTATGGACCCTAGAAAGAATTTTATAGAAGGGCAAACTAACATTACCAAATAGAAAGAACATCTACTGAATGCTACTTTAGAGTTTAACAATTTATGCAAGAATTTTCATCATATAATTAACATGCACATAACTGAAGCATCAGTTGTTTGCAAAGTCAAGTAATTACCTTTCCAAAGTTTATTAAATCTTTGAGGAAAAATGATAATGGAATCAAATTTGACTTTGGGAATTAAATTATGCTAAAATTTCCAGCACACTAGAAGGATCATGATGGACATGAATTAAGTACAGTCAATAAAGAATAGACCTTTTCTAGATTTTTAAAATTATTCCAGCACAAAACCCTAAGATGTTAGAATATTTCTGAGGATCTGATCCCTTTAAAAAATCAGTTTTCTCGATTATCTTGGTTCTAGGCTTCTAGGTGAGAAGAGATGAGCAATTTTACTTTCCATGTATTTAGCAAAGTAAAGTTGTGATTTACTATATTTCATAAAATTGAAATTTAGCTGACAAACCTTGTATTTGTTAATTATATTAACCAGTTCTTTTTCTATCAATTAAATATTTTTCAAGCCAGCTTTGGAGAGCTTTTAAACAAAATATGAAAGAATGGGGTGAATCATTTGATGGGTATAAATCATCTGATAATAATAATGTCACAAAATAGAGTTGCATCTTACATGGAGGGTAGCTTTAAAGCTGGTGTGGAAGGTGAATATCAGGCATACTCAAACTTATCCTTGAGAAACCACTTAACCTATCAAAAATATATAGTATACAGAATTGATAAGAATTCAGCCAGGTTTTCCTCTAGTATTGAACAGATTGCTGTTTCTTTTGGTGGAGTAGTAGATGAAGTGGTTGGCATGTGTTTAGGATCCATGTTGTACAAAAAAAGAAAATCTAACTTTAATCACTAGAATGAAATTCAACTAGGAACAATCTCACACTGTGAGAGGCATGCCAATGAGAACTGAGAGAACAGAGGACTACAGAATCCTAGCTCATGCCACTCTCTTCTGAGAGTAAGGCCATTAACTCAATGTAGGTCCAATTGATCTATTGAACTAGATTTTACTCTTCTCACTCTTGTTATCTCTCTCAGTCTTTCTCCATTACTGCTTTCTTGATTTCTCTTGTCTCTGTTTATTTCTGATTAGACATAGTTGAATTTGTGTAAGTATAAAAAAGATATGGTTCCGATCTATGTATTAAAAGCCTCAAAGATGTACACATGATTTAACAAAATAATTTCAACTCTAGTAAATAAATTCTGAAAAATAAAACAAAACTTTCAATAAAGCTTCATGTACTAGGACCACCATCCCAGCTTTAATTATAACATCGAATGGTTAAAGAACCTGCATGTCCAGAGTAGAAAAGGCTGAATAAATTGTGGGATATTCATATTATAACCATCATTGCTTTTTTTCACACAGGACCCTTCTACTCTCTTCATAACAGATCCTTATAGCTCATCCGTATATTGATACTATCTTAGCTACTTATCATATACCCCTGGCCACAAAAATGGTCCAGGAATAAGTAACACAAATGTCCAACAAACATCTTTCCTGGAATTCATCTAATTAGAGTTAGAAGGGAAAGTCTTTCCTTCCCTGAATATGAAGTCATGAGTATGACAGACGAGCCATTTGTGTCTATGCTCCCTGCTAATGCAAGAAAAAAACTAATGTGAGGCTGGCAAAAAAAAAAAAAAAAAGTTAAGTCCAAAAACAGTGACTTCATGATTTCGAAGTCCCGAGTTTATATAATCCTAAGGCCTCTTCTATAGTGTCCTGCCTCTGTTTTGGTTACATGAATCATTAGCTGTACTTTGTATTTTTGAAATCTAGTTCAAGTTAAGTTTCAGGAACCTTCAACCAGAAACCTGACTGATGTGGTAATATCCTACAGAGACAAAAATGTTTTGAAAACTATTTAAAGACAACAATGATCATGGAACAATGGGTAGCAAAAATGCAAAGAGTGTGTGTGTGTGTTTGTGTGTGTATGCACATGTGCACATATGGCCAAGTATGTGAATATGTCTGAAAGAAACCATCAGACTTTAAAAATGGTTGTCAATTAGGAGTAAGAGCACAGATAATTTTTTCTTTTGTTTCATTAATCCTCTTCTGAATGCTATTTGGCATTTTCTACTTTTGTCTTTTTTGTTATGATTATGTGCATGTTATAAAATTTTCATTTATGCCCTTTTATTTCTATTCTAAGTTTTTCATACTGGTTAGTAAGAATTCATTATATATCATGGATATACAGATTTGTTACTTTTCATTGCAATAGTATTTCTATTTAGTCATTTCGTGTTTTATGTTCATAAATTTTTACTACTATGCTTTTTATAAGGTCTTCCATCATTTACAATGTTCTCTTCCATTCATAGATAAGAAATTGTTAACATATGTTTTCTACAGGATTTTGTTATATTTTACTTCTTTATATTTAAAATTTAATTGATCTACAATTCATTATGATGATACAACTGAATCATAATAGCTAAAACTTTTAAAGTGTTATAATGTGTTAGGCACTATGCTAAGATGTTTACATATTTTTTTCATTTATCCCAACATCTACTTATAAGTTGGTACCATTATTAAAATCATTTTATAGATGGGGAAACTGAGGCTTAGATATGTAAAGTAACTTGTTATTAACTGGCAGAGCCAGGATTTAAATCCACGTATTACTAATTCCCACAACTACACTGTGTAGGATATGATCCAACCATCTCCTTTTTTCTGATTCACAAAATTCCTATTTGAAATTACAAATGGGGATCTATACTTTTCTGAACATATTGTAGTATATTTAAACAAAAGACAGACTTTTTTTTTTTACATTTTGTGATACTTTATTAGAACCATTCTTATAGGGCTAACCTGAAATTTCCCATATCACTGTTTTCCAGACTCAACCAAATGAGATGATAAAAGGCTGGTGTTGCTCACAACTGAAAAAAAAAAAACACAGGCATTTTTTCATTAAGCAACCTAAAATGACATTTGTTCCTTTCTGGAGAGTATAATGTTCTATAAATGAGAGACTTTTGGTTGGTTGATCTGCCAATTTTCAACAAATCCTGCTTCCTATTCATTTTTTCTGTGATTAAAGATTGTTGTATGAACCAGTAAAAACCATGATAGTTGGAGCTAGATAACAGCCCCAAGAGTTTACAGACCAGTTATTCTGTCAATTTCCAATTATTAGTCATTTCTGACTTATAAATATTTGGCTGCACTAATATTCAATATATGAACATAGAATTTTTTGTTTAGTTTGTCACTAAATAATGAGGATCATACTATCCTAATGGAATGTTAAGTTGGCTTGGCTTTTCTTCATTATGACCTCATATTTCCCATTCTATAAGCCCACCAAATGAATCAGGTTTTAAAAAAAACAAAAACTTTTCTCTTTCAAAATTATAATTTTTATCAGTTGAGTCCAAAAAGCTTAGAAACTGATTTTTTTAAATTTCTCATGAAAAAGGTAAGGTAAATATCAGAAAGGGAGACAGAACATGAGAGACTCCTAACTCTGGGAAATGAACAAGGGGTGGTAGAAAGGGAGGTGGGCGGGGGGTGGGGGTGACTAGGTGACGGGCACTGAGGGGACACTTGATGGGATGAGCACTGGGTGTTATTCTGTATGTTGGCAAATTGAAAAAAATAAAAAAACAAAAAGGTAAGGTAGCTATTGAAGCTAGGCTTAAAGATCTAGAGGATATTTATCCTTAAAGAATAGGCAAAAACACATCTTTGGTGCAAAACTTCATGGGGTCCCTGATTTATGGATGCATCTCCTTAGTGATGCCAAGATTCATCAATGATTCAGGAGGTTTCAGGCTGATATCTCCATGCTCAAACCCCACCAATCTTTACTATTTGTTGATCATCTCATTACTGACAGCACAACAGGGATATTCCCAGGTCTTCTGCATTCAATATTCATGTTTATTAATTACTGTTATTCAAAAATTGTCCTATTTCCAATAAGGTTAGTTTGAAATACCATTAGTACAGAAATGCCAGGCCATATGTGTGTTTTCCTGTGACTCATTTCAAAATGAAGTGGGTCCTAGCTACCTCCAATGATACTAACGAGTTATCTTTCTTTATTACTTTGTTTGTTTATTATTGTTTATTACTTTGTTTATTATGTCTTTATTATGTTTATGAACACATGAGTTTTTTAAATTTTTTTATTTACTTATGATAGTCACAGAGAGAGGCAGAGACACAGGCAGAGGGAGAAGCAGGCTCCATGCACCGGGAGCCCAACGTGGGATTCGATCCTGGGTCTCCAGGATCGCGCCCTGGGCCAAAGGCAGGCGCTAAACCGCTGTGCCACCCAGGGATCCCGAATACATAAGTTTTTTAATATCTGATGTGTCTCAATCACTGTGGTTCTTACTCTTATTGATGCTCAAATTATCTCAGCTTATGCTCTGTCCTCATTTTAAACTGAAGACAGAGAGCACTGCATCCAGAGCTCCTTCCCTGCAGGAGATAATGAGGTGCTGATAAAACCCTGAGATGTGCTTAAAAAAAATAAACAAAAAATTCAGTTAGAATAAGAAGAAAGTACATTTTTATACTTATAGAGAGTTAAATCAAACTTCTCTATTTCATAGAAAGAGGTCAGGTTAGAAAAAGAGGACATCTGGGAATCTAAGACTGAAGAAGAGATTTTAAAAAGATGTTTTGTTTTCAGTGGGTTCTCTTAAAATGTGAAGCTCTCATGAGGGTTTTAATTGATTAAAATACCAAGATACAGTTAAAATAAAGTTTGACAAATCACCAACAAAAAAAGAATATACTTAGAACAGTCCTCATTTCAATTTATGAGCAACAGTCAACAATCCTGAGAATTTCTTTTTTCTTGAGAATCTGTTTCCAAATCATGTGCTTGCTAGTCCATCTTTCTCCTAATTCTTACCTACAGGAAGTCCCTCATCTGTGGTACTCTGACAATACTAGCCTCTTTCTCCTTTGCTCTTAGAGAACTGTACCCCTTTGACATCTTTCAAAAGCATTTCTACTGAGCCACCTGTGATATTTTGTTCCATTGCTTATTTTATCCCCAATTTTCTGTCCCATCTTTCTATCATCTAAATGAGATTGGTACTCTAACTCTAGCTCTTTTCAACTATTTTCCTCTAAAATTTTCTTTCTCTTAATTTTTCTTCCTATTTCTTCTCACAGCACCATCATCATGCCAGTTACCTTGACTCAGTCATTTTTATTCCCCTTGCTCTCTTACAAAGAACCAAACATGTACGTTTGCAATTAACTTTTTCTATGAGCCTTTTATGTAAACCAAATCATCTCCATGATTAATTTGTGGTACATCAATCCAAGTTCTCATGGTCTCCTACAGTAGCACCTGCAGTAGCCTGAGTTGTTTTCATCTTCAGTCTAGCTATCTCACATTAACAAATAAGCTCCCTAAACTCTATCTTCCCATTTGTAATATATCAGGCATCCCACATAGTCTACAACATAATCACATGCAATAATGATTACGTGGTTTTTCAACAGCTTTATATGCTTTCATGTTGTCTTCCCAAATGAATAGTAAAGCACTTATTTTTTTCAATATGACAAAAAGAAAAACAAATGGTATACAGATCCTTTACCTCTTTGGTTAGGTTTATTCCTAAGTATCTTATGGGTTTTGGTGCAATTGTAAATGGGACTGATTCCTTAATATCTCTTTCTTCTGTCTCATTGCTAGTGTATAGAAATGCAACTGATTTCTATGCATTGATTTTATATGCTTCCATGTTGCTGAATTCATGTATAAGTTCTAGCAATTTTGGGGTGAAGTGTTTTTGGGTTTTTCACATGAAGTATCATGCCATCTGTGAAGAGTGAGCGTTTGACTTCTTCCTTGCAAATTTGGATGCCTTTTATTTAAGAAACAAAAAGTGTTGTCTGGTTGCCGAGGCTAGGACTTAGAGTAGTATGTTGAACAACACTGGTGAGAGTGGGCATCCTTGTCGTGTTCCTGATCTTAGGGAAAAGCTCTCAGTTTTTCCCCATTGAGAATAATATTTGCTGTGGGCTTTTCATAGATGGCTTTTATGATATTGAGGTATGTTCCCTTTGTTCTAATGCTGTGGAAAGTTTTAATCAAGAAAGGATGCTGTATTTTATCAAATGCTTTTTCTGCATCAATTAAAAGGATCATATGGTTCTTGTCCTTTTATTAATATGATGTAACATGTTGACTGATTTGCAAGTGTCAAACCATACTTGAAGCCCAGAAATAAATCCCATTTGGTTGTGGCAAATAATCCTTTTAATTGTATTGTTGGGTCCTATTGGCTAGTATTTTGGTAAGAATTTTGGCATCCATGTTCATCAGGGATACTGATCTGTAATTCTGTTTTTTGGTGGGGTCTTTGTATGGTTTGGGGATCAAGGTAATGCTGGCCTCATAGAACAAGTTTGGAAGTTTTCCTTCTCTATTTTCTGTAACAGTTTCAGAAAAATAGCTATTAATTCTTCCTTAAATATTTGGTAGAATTCCCCTAGGAAGCCATCTGGCCCTGGATCTATACTCTAAAGACTACAGAACACTTATAAAAGAAATTGAGGAAGACAAAAAGAAATGGAAAAACATTCCATGCTCATGGACTGGAAGAATAAATATTGTTAAAATGTCTATGCTACCCAGAGTAATCTACACATTCAATGCAATTCCCATCAAAATACCATCGATATTTTTCAGAGCACTAGAATGAATAATCCCAAAATTTGTATGGAACCAGAGAAGACTCCAAATAGCCAGAGGAATGTTCAAAAAGAGAACCAAAGTTGGTGGCATCACAGTGCTGGACTTAAGCTCTATTTGAAAGCTGTAATCATCAAGACACTATGATACTGACACAAAAACAGACACATAGATCAATGGAACAGAATAGAAAACCCAGAAATGGTCTCTCAACTCATTTCTCAACTAATCTTTGACAAAGCAGGAAATGATATCCAATGGAAAAGGGACAGCCCTTAACAAATGGTATTGGGAAAACTGGACAGCTACTTGTAGAATAATGAAACTGGACCATTTTCTTATGCCATCTGCAGAGACAAACTCAAAATGAATGAAAGACCTAAATGTGGGAGAGGAAACCATCAAAATTCTAGAGGAGAACACAGGCAGCAACCTCTTTGACCTCTGCTGCAGAAACTTCTTGCTAGATACATCTCCAAGGGCAAGGGAAACAAAGGCAAAAATGAATGATTAGAACTTCATCAAGATAAAAAGCTTCTGCAAAGCAAACATCCAACAAAACTAAAAGGCAAGCTATTGAATGAGAGAAGATATTTGCAAGTGATGTATGAGATAAAGGGCTAGTGTCCAAGATCTATAAAGAACCTATCAAACTCAACACTCAAAAAACAAATAATCAAATGAGCAAAAGACATGAACAGATATTTCTCCAAAGACAACATACACATGGCCAACAGGCACATGAAAAAATGCTCCACATTACTCAGCATCATGAAAATACAAATCAATACCATCTCACATGGGTCAGAATGGCTAAAATTAACAAGACAGGAAATAATGTTGGGGAGGATGCAGAGAAAGAATATCCCTCTTATACTATTGGTGGGAATGCAAACTAGTACAGTCACTCTGGAAAATGGTATGGAGATTTCTCAAGAAGTTAAAAGTAGAGCTACTCTATGACCCAGCAATTGCACTACCTAGGTATCGACCCCAAAGATACAAATGTAATGATCTGAAGAGGCACCTTTACCCCAATGTTTACAGCGGCAATGTCCACAATAGCCAAAATATGGAAAGAGCTGAGATGTTCATCGACAGATGAATTGATAAAGAAGATGTGGCATATATATATATATATACATATATATATATATATATTACACACACACACACGCACATAGTGGTAAATATATATATACATATTATACACACACACATATATATATACACACACACATGCACATAATGGAATACTACTAAGCCATCAGAAAGGATGAATACTTAGCATTTACATTGATGTGGATGGAACCAGACGGTATTATACTGAGTAAAATAACTCAATCAGAGAGACAATGATCATATGGTTTCACTCGTATGTGGAATATAAGAAACAGCACAGAGGATCATAGGGGAAGGGAGGGAAAACAGAATGGAAAGACATCATTGCTAACTCATGTGTGTCTGACTGGCCTTACTTTCCAAATATGTGAAAGAGATAAAGTAATTGCTACTCTGATTGCTTCACTTGATTATTGCAGAGAAAACAGTAGTAAACAACCCAAACTAGTGTGACATACAGGCTGGAAAGAAATCAAGGTATGATAAAAAAAACAAAACTTTAAGAACATTTGGAACCACAGGAATTAGCAAGTGCTAATATGTCTGTTGTTATGTTTGTGTTTTTTTTTAATATTTTATTAATTTATTTATTTATTCATGAGAATGAGAGAGAGAGAGAAAGGCAGAGACACAGGCAGAGGGAGAAGCAGGTTCCATGCAGGGAGCCCGATGTGGGACTCAATCCCAGGACCCCAGGATCACACCCTGGGCTGAAGGCATGCGTTAAACTGCTGAGCCACCCAGGGATCCCCATTATGTTTGTGTTTTATTTTGTAACTGCTTTGTGCTGTTTTGTCACTCATAAAGTGATTATGAGAAAAAGAAAAGCTATAGAAACTGAGATAAATAAAAGGCAAAAGTTACTATTGGTAAAATAAAGATTAGGAAAATCTTTCTTAGAAATTTATCTACTAACTTGTCTATTGCACCTTCTGTACGATAAAGAAAAGGAGGAAGAAAAAACTTTTCTCATGGGAAGACATAATTATATTACAATATTAATAACAGCCAAGGATTATCATTTAGCATGAACTGAGCACTGTGTGAATTATCTTTGTTAATTTGTTCTTCTCAGTGATTTTTTTAAGAGAGATGCTAATACTAGCCCATTGTGTAGATGAGAAAAATGAAAACCAGAGTCAGGATGTGAAAACAGATTTTCTAGCTCTAGAGGCCCCTCTTTAACAATACAAGGCTGTATCCTGAAGAGTTACTTCACAGGAGATGAGCATTGCAGTCTAGCAGGAAAGAAAATTGAGATGCACTTATTAATTCAATTGGACTGAATCCAAGGTACACATATGCAGTAATTCAAATGCTAGGAAGTAAAAAGCTTGATGTACGTTCCAATTCAACATGAAAACAAAAACTTTTTTAGAGACTATACAGTAAGAAAAAAGGTCAAGCTTTAGGAACAAACTAGAGATACTGTGACACTGCTTTAAAAGGTGATTAATCGGAGCGAGTCTAGTAAAAGTTGGAGACAGTTGGAGACTTGGGCTGCAGAACACAACTGTGAAAGAGAAAAGTGACAAAGTAGGGAAAGTGCTTACCACCTGCCAAGAGATTTTTATTATGTTACAGAGAGATGTTACTGGTACTATATGAAAGACAGCTAAAGACATGATATAGCTGTCACTTGCCAGGTCACTTAAGTGTAGAACAGTTAAGGAAGGTGGTTTTAGTCTGGAGTACATGAACACAACAGTGCCTCCTGAAAGAGAGAATATTTTTATTTAAAAATAAAAAGTAAATCACCAAATACATGTCATAATAAAAGGGAGGAAGGCACAGTTGTTGGACCACCTTCAAGACCCCACATATAAGGCAAAGAAGAAAGAAAACAAGAAACACCTGTACAAATGAAATAGTGAAAGACTCCCAGGGAAGGAAGAGAAAACAGAAAACACAGTGGATGTGGGGAGACTTAGGTACAGTCAAGGGAAATGGATTTCAAGTTGTAGGGGTAAGACAGGAGTATTTTTTAAATAAAATTTAAAAATAAACAGAGTAAGGAATTAAGAAATTGTATAGAAAAATATTGAAATGTGTGATAGGTGTACGAACAGCTCGGTATATAAGAAAGCAGAGGGAAGGAGAAACCTTCCCCAAGCATGGGTTCTGAAAGTGGGATCCTCCAGACCAGTCACATTAACACCTTCTGGGAACTTGATGGAGATGCAAATTATAAAGCTCCATCCAAGACTTATTCAGTCAGAAACTGGGAACTGGGGGGTAAGGCCCTTCAATCTGTGTTACAACATACCTTCCAAGTGATTGTAATGCACATTCAAATTTGAGAACAACTGCTCTAAGGAATAGATAGGAAAATACAAGAAAAGGGAATTCAACTGAATTAAATGACAAATGCAGGGATGGGGAGGACAGAAAGAAAAACACATAATACAAAGAACAAATGACCACTCAAGTTTACAGTTGCAGCCCACGGATTCTCATAAAAGAGAAATCAAATTTCACACAATCTTGTACAAAAAAGAGAGCTTAGTATGATTGGGAAGGAATGTAGTGCAATTCAAAGAACTACATTCTTAACTATTTAGCATATCTAGCAAAACTTCATGAGATAATGGAAATTTCTGTACCTGCACTGTCCAGTGTGGCAGCTGCTAGTCACATGTGGCTATTCAGCACTTGAAATGGGACTAGTTCAACTGAAAAACTCAATTTTTAATCTTAATGAATTTTAATTACTTTAAATGGCCACATGCGGCTAATGGCTACCACATTTGGCAGTAACAATTTAAAGCTAATTTTATATCAGTCAATGGGACAAGAATAATGCCAACATGGACTTGTATTTGTGAAGATATTTAATAATACAAAATCTACACTGAAAGATATGTGATCATGTAAATGAACTGAAGTTTGGGAAATGTCACATATAGCTGCCTCATCTCCAAAGAAACATGAAAGAAGGAAGCATTTAATATCTGTGTTTCAGTGGTTCAGTGTTGGGAAGGTTTTCATTGTTGCCCCAGAAAAAGGTAATAAGGCCCAAAGTAACTGCATATTATCCAACAAAATATCCTTAGAATCACTTTGCAAAATATATCATTTGAGATTATATTTAGATATTTGTTATCAAATTTATGGCCAAACCAGATACAGATGGGGTTGGTCCTCAGAATGACTGGATAAATGTGTAGGTGCAAGCAGATACAGTGGCATTCAAAGTGAAAACCTGTATCTTGGTAACAGTTAAATTAATTCCTCAAAAAATTAGTAGATATTTCAACAGTGTGGACAGGGAATAAATTCTTATTAAATGGAAAAATCTAATAAAAATATATATTTGAGAAGGAAAAATGAACTATTCTTCTTTCAAGATTTCAGACTGTGAAGGAGCAAGTTAAAATAGCATAAGTAATATACTCAAGGTTAGGAGAATATTGAAATGCCTTGAAGAACAAAACGGATACTTCCACTGTAGAAGCATTTAATGATGTGGAGAGAAGACTTTTAAAAATAGAGGCTAAGAAATTCTAAGAATTGGAGCAAAAAAAGAGTAGAAATCAAAGAGCAAGTGAGCAGAGTATGTAGAATAAGAACCAAGGTGATGAGCAAAAAAAGAGGTCATTCAAGAATAAAGCACTACCTAGAGACAAGTTACAATGTTCGAGTAGAAAGCATTCTGCTTTACAAGATTAAAAAAGACAACTGAAGATGCTGAAGGAGAAACAGTCGATAAGAAATAAATGATAACAGCTGATATAAAAAAGGTCCTTAGCATTCTCTCTATCCTCCCCCTCTCACACTCCCTCTTCTTTAATCAATGAGTTCAAAGATAGGAAAAGATACAGAAGAAACAGAAGGAAAGATGTAGGTGAATCTTCAGGTGACAAAGGATGAAAGGCTGTGATATTAAAACATTGTCTCCATGGCTCAAAAGCGACCAGTATGATCCACTTACTAGTAAGATCTGATACTTAATTACTGGAAGAAAAACAGACTCACTAGCATATTACAGTTTTAAAAATGTTTTAAAGAAGTTATTAAAAAGCAATGACCATTGGTACCACTCAATGGTGACTATAAGTTTTCAGAAAGAATAGGGCTACCCTGTTAGTAGTAGGCCATGTAAGAATCAAGATGATATGGTGCACTAGTATTAGAAAATAGATATGCAAAGAATTTAGGTGAAAGAATAATCCCTAACATGGGAGGAAGATTTGGAACATATTCATTGTTTGGGGTCAACAAACACATTTCTGACGGATACGTGACAGTTTTATTCTTAAGATCATGGATAGAGTTCCACATGAGCCACTGCAATTTGATAAAGTCATATACCCATGAGATCAAAAAAGTCTATATTCAATGAACTAATAATGAAGGAAATCCAATAGGCAAATAAGTGAGAAAAGCCACCTGTCGTGTTCCTCTTCTTTATATATTATCTAGACCAGTGGTCAGCAACCTTTTTCTATAAAGGGCTAGATAGTAAACACTTTAGGCTTTGTGGCCTCTGTTGCAAATAATAACAGTTGGGTGTGAAAGCAACCACTAATGGTATGAAAATAAATGGGTATGACTATTTCTCAATAAAACTTTATTTGCAAAACAACCAGCAAGTTTGGTCTGTGCGCCATAATTTACATACCTCTGCTCAAGAAACTTTTTTTTCAACAAAAGAAAATCAAATTTAATAGATGTACATACAATGAGAGGATAAGTTTCTGAAAGAAAGGATATAAAGATGTGAGACAGTAGTATACATGATAAACATCAATCAACCTCTGTCTTGAAGCTATTTACTTATTCAACAATCATTATTGCAGTAACAGGAAGAATGGAAATTAGAATTCCAAAATAGAGCATGCCTGAGAAATAAGAGTAAGAATGAACAGCCATATACAGAAAAATTGTGCCAGCTTGTGTGTTGGCCACTCAAAACCATTCCTCCTGCTATGCTCCTTCCCTGTATCACAGGGACCAGAAGCCTGGGTACCTAACACATTTTCCAGAATCTTTTATCAGATTTGAAAGCCAGGGAGAGGCTGAAGACTTAAGATAGCCTCCCCAGAGGTGATAGGCAGAGGTGTAGGCTTCTGCAGATAAGAGATTTTTCTACAGCAGCCACTGGGCATTTCCCTAAAAATCACCTGCTTGGATGATACAAGCAGTGATGAAAATTGCTGGTGGTTTCCTGTGGACTACAGGACTTTCTGACTCTTTGAAAGATCGTGGTCAAATGAGGAGTAGTGGCACTTTCCCCTGAATTTCATTTCCTCAGTCTTTCCAAGTGGTTCAGTAATTAATTCTTTAAATCAAATCCCTTCACTGCTTGAAATATGTAAAGCAACATATCTTTTTTGACCAATCCCCAATTAATACCATATTATTATAGAACTGAGGGTGTCACATTGGAGCATGAGCTAAGGAGAATGTTTACATATGCTTCAGAGGTAAGAAAGTTGTGCAAATAAACTATGGAAATAAAAATTAATGTAGAGGGAATGTAAAAAAGTGTATCATTAGAATATTAAGCAATGGTGAGCGATTCCTGAAGCTAGTATTTTTATAAATTTGTTATTTTTAAAATGTACATGCTGGTTTGGAACACATTATTTCACACTATAAAATAGAAAAGCTAATGGTATATATTGAGCACCATCTTTGGGCAATGCAATTTTTTTCCACAACTGTTAAAACCATCCTGCAGTAGACAATGTTATTCTCTTCTTTCCTATGAAAACCATTTGGCAGAGAGAAGTTCAAGAACTGGCTTAAGGTTACACAGCCATTAAATGGCAAGACCAGGATTTGAAGTAAGAACTGCTTGGCTCCAACACTGGCATCCTTTCTGCTCTATCATGCCCAGAGGGCCACTTGCATTTTTGCAGCTGGATGCAAAGAAGTCTGGGCTGAAGAGCACAGAAGAATTTCAGCCAGATATTATTTGGAAGACACATGGTGAGATTGAAGTTATTCGTCTCCTCTTTTATTCACAAAATTTAGTTATTCAAAACTAATTCTGTACCAAGGAGACAAGCCTGACACAGTCCCTGCCCATATGGAGCTTATATTCCAGCTACAGCTGTAACAGTATTAATGATAATGGAGTATCTCCTGATGTGACAATAAATGCACCAGGAAATAAGCGTGTATATAACTTAAAAGCAAGTAAAAGTCAAATAGCAAGGACTAAAAAAGAAAGACCAAATATTCTCGTACGTGGAAACTTTAAGGGAAAATTTTCTATTAAGACATACATGTGTAAGCAAATTTCTAAATACCTATTTAAGTAGGAGACTCTATAGGCTTATTAATGAGTAAACATACTTGCAAAGAAAACACTTATAAAAGCTTATTAAAAGAAAGGTAAGAAGGCAAGTAGCAAGAAGTAACAGGTATGTTATTGCTAATGATACACTGAGGTGGTGTAAAAAAAATCTATAAATATTTAAGGATCAAAAGAACCTCTGGGAGAATGAAACATACTATAGAAAAGAGGAAGTAAAGCAGGTGAAAGAAAACAATGAAAAATTGAGGATGTCACACTTATAAGAAATTGATAGGCCTGTGGAAATAGTGTCTTAATGTATAATGTAACAAAGAATCACAATTGAAGTCTACAGCCAGAGTTGAGAACTCCCCTAGTATGTGTATCTAGAGGCAGAGTTCTCTCTTAATCCTCTCCTGTGCTGAGACAAGCCTCTGACTTACAGACTGGCAAAGCAATAAATATCATTTCAGTATTTAAAACTATTGCTGCCAAACTTTGTTTGGCTCATTTTAGATAAGTATTCTCCTATGTACATAACTACTTCTAAACTGATTTGTCTTAAATCAATATACTTAATCTAAGTATATGCATCATGTTGTAAAGTTTGTCATTTAGTTATTTAAACTAAACAGAAAATGGTCTAGCTTTTCCTTTTTAAGTACAGAATTAGTTGTCTGGGCTTCATAAAAAAGAAACCATGGTTTTTAACTACTAAAAGGTTAGTAGTAAGTGTGTAGAAATGTCTCATTCCATCATTCAGCAGCATAAGATGTGCAACCTAACAATGGTCTATGATGAAAGCTAACACTGCAAATGTGACATAAATCTAAATTAATATGCTGTATAAAGAGCTGTACAAAAGCCTTCTTACATTTACTAGCATAGCTGAACCGTTATATACTGTGGCAAATGGGAAAACAACACATACTTAGAAAGATTAATGAAAAAAAGAGTGAGGGAAGAATTAGGACATTATTTTTTGTCATTTTACATAAAGCTTTTAGCTTTTTTAGCTTAAAAGAGTATTATTTCTTTTGAGTTTTATAAATTTGAACATGCTAGGAAAAATTAACTGGTGTCTGATAACTTTCCTTAGTGTTTACTTTCTTCTGATGTTTTAACAAAGTGCTCTATCAGCAGATGCATTTGAGTTTTCAACCAAATTTCCCTAGTCTACTACTTTCTGCCACAGCAAAGTGCTGTACATACAGCTCTGGACAGAGTTACCTATGGCCTGTCTATATGCGTGTATGTGTGTGCTTTTAAAAATTATCACTATGGGGCAGCCCCAGTGGCTCCACGGTTTAGCGCCGCCTTCAGCCCAGGGTGTGATCCTGGAGACCTGGGATCGAGTCCCACGTCAGGCCCCCTGAATGTAGTCTGCTTCTCGCTCTGCCTGTGTCTCTTTCTCTCTCTCTCTCTCATAAATAAAATCTTTTAAAAATTATCACTATGATAAAAAAATTTGAGATCTACCCTCTTAAAAACTTTTAAGTGCACGAATGTAAAATATTGTTAATTCTAGGCACAATGTTGCACAGCACATCTCTAGAACTTATTCATCTTGCACAACTGAAACTTTACACCCACTGAATAGCAACTTCCTATTTACCCTTCCCACCAGCTCCTGGCAACCACCATTCTACTCTGTCTCTATAAATTGGATAAATTTATATACCTCATATAAGAGGAATTGTGCAGTATTTGTTCTGTAACTGGCCTGTTTCACTTAGCATAATGCCCTCCCAATAAATTCATGTTGTTACATATGGCAGGATTTCTTCCTCTTCCTTTTGAAGGCTGAAAAATATTCCTCTGTGTGTGTGTCTGTGAGGACCCACCATACTGTTTTCCCTAACATATATTTCCACCAACAAAATAAAAGGGTTTAAATTTCTCCACATACGTACTAATGCTTCCTTTTTTATTGTTTTTAATAATAGCTACCTCACAGGTGTGACTGGATTCATTGTGACTTTGATTTGCATATCCCTAATGATTAGCAATGCTGTGCATTAGTGATGCTGGCCATTTCTAAGTTTTCTTTGGAGAAATATCAATTCAAATATTTTCCTCACTTTTAAATCAGGTTTTTATTTTTGCTATTGAGTTACAGGAATTCCTCATATGTTACAGATATTAGTCCCTTATCATATATATGGTTTACAAATATTTTATCCTACTTCACAGGATGTCTTCCCACTGTTAACAGTTTCCTTTGCTATGTAGAACCTTTCCAGATATAGTTTACTTGTCTAATTATGTTTTTGTTGCTGAATTAAGGCATTTTAATCTCAGCTTTACAATTTTTAAAAAGATTTTATTTATGTATTCATGAGAGACACAGAGAGAAAGGCAGAGACACAGGCAGAGGGAGAAGCAGGCCCCATGCGGGGAGCCTGGTGTGGAACTTGATCCCATGACCCCAGGATCATGACCTGAGCCAAAGGCAGATGCCCAACAACTGAGCCTCCCAGGCGCCCCTCAGTTTTGCGATTTTTAAATTGTGAGACCCTGGGCAAGTCACAAAATTTCCTTATCTTGATCTTCCCTTCTTAAGAGAGGGTGCTTTATGACATGTAAGATCTCTAAAAATGCTAAAATTTAAAAAAAATATATATATATATATGTTGCCATGATTTAGATACAACTTAGAAAGTGATTAGTTTTCAAATGTTAGGTATTCACTGATTAACATCTTAAGGAATTCCTATGTATAAATCATAGTGAGATGAACTATTTATCATACATGCAGAGATCAAACTATGTACGCTTTTCCTACATAAGTAAACAGAACCTGCTCCTCAAAGAAAAACCAAATGGTCTTTAACTTCAATTCAATTAGATGACTTCACCTTCTCCAGCTAGTCTGATGTAAAATTCACATTTGAGAAAGATAAGAAACATATATAGAGATACACACATATAGGCATACACATATAGACATATATTTGCAATATAAAACGTATTGTTATATATAGTTCGAATATGACATGAATAATTTCACTTTAAAACTTTCACTTTTTGGATATATAACCTCTTATTGATACAGCTAAATTTAAAAATAAACATTCTTGGGATGCCTGGTTGGCTCAGTCGGAAGAGCATGTGACTCGATCTTGGGGTCATGAATTTGAGTCCCATATTAAGTACAGAGATTACTAAAAAAATAAAAATAAACAAATAAACTTCAAAGATATATAATAAAAATAAGCATTCTTTGTTCCAAAATAATTCAACTTTTGCTGTTTTTTCCTGAAAACTATTTTCTGACTATATTTCAACAGTTTAGACTATTTGGGCAGTTGTATTATGGTGACTGGATATCTGCCTATGTAATAACCCTAAAGTTTTCTGATAAAACTTTATTTATAGTTACTTTAACTGAAAACTTATCAATAGAATACATCACGCCAAAAAAATCCATCAACATGTTGTATACCTTAAACTTATACAATGTTATGTGTTAATTATATTTCAACAAAAATAATTTTTTAAAAAATCCTTTAAAAAGATATGGTCTATCTCTGTAATGGAATATTATGAATCTATCAACAAGAATGAAATCTTGCCACTTGCAATAATATTGTTCAAGCTGGAGTGTCTTATGCTAAGCAAAGTCAATCAGAGAAAGACAAATACAATTTGATTTCACTCATGTGGAATTTAAGAAACAAAACAGATAACCATATGGGAAAGAAAAAAAGAGAGAGGGAAGCAAACCATAAGAGATTCTTAATGACATCACAATGCCAGATTTCAGGTTGTACTACAAAGCTGTGGTCATCAAGACAGTGTGGTACTGGCACAAAAACAGACACATAGATCAGTGGAACAGAATAGAGAATCCAGAAGTGGACCCTGAACTTTATGGGCAACTAATATTCGATAAAGGAGGAAAGACTATCCATTGGAAGAAAGACAGTCTCTTCAATAAATGGTGCTGGGAAAATTGGACATCCACATGCAGAAGAATGAAACTAGACCACTCTCTTTCACCATACACAAAGATAAACTCAAAATGGATGAAAGATCTAAATGTGAGACAAGATTCCATCAAAATCCTAGAGAAGAACACAGGCAACACCCTTTTTGAACTCAACCACAGTAACTTCTTGCAAGATACATCCACGAAGGCAAAAGAAACAAAAGCAAAAATGAACTATTGGGACTTCATCAAGATAAGAAGCTTTTGCACAGCAAAGGATACAGTCAACAAAACTCAAAGACAACCTACAGAATGGGAGAAGATATTTGCAAATGACATATCAGATAAAGGGCTAGTTTCCAAGATCTATAAAGAACTTATTAAACTCAACACCAAAGAAACAAACAATCCAATCATGAAATGGGCAAAAGACATGAACAGAAATCTCACAGAGGAAGACATAGACATGGCCAACATGCATATGAGAAAATGCTCTGCATCACTTGCCATCAGGGGAATACAAATCAAAACCACAATGAGATACCACCTCACACCAGTGAGAATGGGGAAAATTAACAAGGCAGGAAACAACAAATGTTGGAGAGGATGCGGAGAAAAGGGAACCCTCTTACACTGTTGGTGGGAATGTGAACTGGTGCAGCCACTCTGGAAAACTGTGTGGAGGTTCCTCAAACAGTTAAAAATATACCTGCCCTACGACCCAGCAATTGCACTGTTGGGGATTTACCCCAAAGATACAAATGCAATGAAACGCTGGGACACCTGCACTGCGATGTTTATAGCAGCAATGGCCACGATAGCCAAACTGTGGAAGGAGCCTCGGTGTCCAACGAAAGATGAATGGATAAAGAAGATGTGGTTTATGTATACAATGGAATATTACTCAGCTATTAGAAATGACAAATACCCACCATTTGCTTCAACGTGGATGGAACTGGAGGGTATTATGCTGAGTGAAGTAAGCCAGTCGGAGAAGGACAAACATTATATGTTCTCATTCATTTGGGGAATATAAATAATAGTGAAAGGGAATATAAGAGAAGGGAGAAGAAATGTGTGGGAAATATCAGAAAGGGAGACAGAACGTAAAGACTGCTAACTCTGGGAAACGAACTAGGGGTGGTAGAAGGGGAGGAGGGCGGGGGGTGGGAGTGAATGGGTGACGGGCACTGGGGGTTATTCTGTATGTTAGTAAATTGAACACCAATAAAAAATAAATTAAAAAAAAAAGAGATTCTTAAGGATAGATAACAAACTGAGGGTTGATGGAGAGAGGTGGGAGGGGGATGAGCTAAATGGGTGATGGGTATTAAGGAGGGCACTTGTTATGATGAGCACTGGGTTGTATGTAAGTGATGAATTACTAAATTCAACTCCTGAACCAATATTACACTATATGTTAACTAAAGAGAATATAAATAAAAATATGAAAATAGAAAAAAATTAAAAGTATAAGTCTTTATATGCATAATAAAAGTAATAAGTAACATAAATATCTGTGGCTCTGGATGGACTTCTGTGACTATAGCTCTGGATACACCAGAATCAGGTGCATCAATAGGTCTAAAATGCTTAAACTTACTCTATTTTAATAATAGTTTATTTCTTCAGAAAATAAATTTCAAAATTTAAAAAGTAAATAAAAATAAACATAAATTCTTTAAAATAAGCTAAGTTTGGGCACCTGGGTGGCTCAGTTGGTGAAGTGTTCAACTCTTGATTTCAGGTCAGGTCATGATCTCAGGGTTGTGAGATTAAGACCAGCATCCAGCTCTGCCTTGGATGAAAAGCTGATTAAAATTCTCTCTCCCTCTCCTTCTCCCCCGCCCCGAACCCCTCTCTCACCCTCTCTCTCTCTCAAAAATTAAAATAAAGTAAAATAGGTAAGTGGATTTATTGTTGTGAGTTAGAACTATATTAAGAATTAAATAGCTTTTAAAATTACATTTGAAGGTTTACTTTAAAGTTATTCTTACTAACTCATAGATCATTTTATATTTATATAATATTATTTGTGGAAAAGTTTGTTCAATCAATTTTAAAAACAATTTGTTGAATATAGAATACTAACCAATTACAAAATGACTTCTCCTGGGCCATACTCATAATCTCCTTTATCTTTCTTTTTCAAACATGAGATTGAACTGATAAAACCAAAGTAGAATTGTGGTTGCCAGAGGCTAGGAATTAGGGGAAAGAGGGAGATGTTGGTCAAAGGGTATAAATTTTTACTTAAAAGATGACTAAGTTCTGGAGATCTAATATACAGCATGGTAACTACAGTTAATAATAATGTATACTTAAAATTTGTTGAGTACAATTAAGATCTACTCTCCTATCCTTAAAGAACTACAAGGTGACAGGTGTGTTAATTAATTTGATTGTAGTAATCATTTCACAGTGCATACATATATTAAATCATCATATTGCACACCTTCAGAAAACAAAAAACACTGTACACCTTTACAAAACAAAAAAAAACATACTACTCAAACATACACAATTTGTATTTCTCAATCATATCTCAATAAAACTGGAAAAAAGGGTGATTATTATTTCAAATGGTTAAAATCAAAACCAAGAAAAAGAAACACCAAGGTACTATTTCAAATCCATCCACTTATTCTATTATTTTAAATGGCTCATTCTTTCTTATTTGTTTCCATCTTACTGAGTATCACATGGCTTTTAATCATATTTTAATTTTATGGATACTAGTAGAATTAGGATAGAACAATGTTTTTCATATTATTCATATCCTTCCAACTAAAATGTCCAAAGTAATAAAAAATTAAAAAGTACAAATTGCACTATATAAAAGATGAATATTTGAAGAGAACCAAAGATGTGGTATATGTATAAAATGGAATATTACTCAGCCATTAGAAACGACAAATACCCACCATTTGCTTCAACATGGATGGACCTGGAGGGTATTATGCTGAGTGAAATAAGTCAATCAGAGAAGGACATGGTCTCATTCATTTGGGGAATATAAAAAATAGTGGAAGGGAATAAAGGGGAAAGGAGAAAAAATGAGTGGGAAATATCAGAAAGGGAGACAGAACATGAGAGACTCCTAATTCTGGGAAACAAACAAGGGGTGGTGGAAAGGGAGGTGGGCGGGGGGTGGGGGTGACTGGGTGACGGGCACTGAGGGGGGCACTTGATGGGATGAGCACTGGGTGTTATTCTATATATTGGCAAATGGAACTCCAATAAAAAAATAAAAATAAAAAAATAAAAAATAAAAATAAGAAAAAATGAAGAGAACCAAAGAGAAATTCTAAAAATAATAAAAAAGAATTTAGAAAAGTTCTCAACAGATGTGATAAACCATAGACTAGATATAGCAGAAGAGAATTAGTGAATTAGAAGGTACTTATGAAATTCCTCATACTATTTCAAAGAAAACTAAAGAGAAGAAGCATATAAACCCAAATCAAAATACATGGTGATATAAAAAGAGAATATCCAGCCTACATAAAGTGGAGTTGCAGAAGGAGAGATTAGATAGAATATGGGAAAGAATATTTGAATGATAATTGTAGAAAATGTTCTAGAATTATAGAAAGATAGGAATCCTCAGTTGAAGATCCATATCATGGTCCAGTATTTAAATATTCATATCACATTGTTATGAAACACAACATAAAAGACAAAATCTTAAGAACAGGAAAAAGAAAAAAAATGGATTATCTGAAAAAACAATACAATGTAATGAGTACAATGCCCAGCTAAACTATTACTCCAAAATAAGAATGAAACAAATTACAGAAATAATTACTAACGTGTACTTGGAGGATCTTCAATCCAGAACGAAGGATTAGAAGCCATAAAAACAAAGTGGTACACTAAATATTTTACTACTATAAAAAAATAACAATGACTAATGACAGGGCTAACAATGTATGGAACTAAAATAGCAGGGAACAATAATATGTTCTTAAACTATTTAGAGAAGAATAATGACTTAATTATAAATGATATAAATTTATGGATAAAAGCTCAGAGAAAAAATAGAACACATAACTACCCAGGCAGAAAAGAGATGGAAAAGAGAATAAACATGATTGTTCATACAGTAGAAGGCACTAGGAAGAAAGAATGGCACTGTAAATAAATACTAAAGTGAATAAAATTAGGTTAGTAATTAGGGGAAATTGAAAAAACAAAACTACATAGATATATGAACCTAAAGTTCAACTATAATAAGAATTTTGCAAAAGTAAAGAGATTTGATATTAGAAAATATTTTGACCTTCTACTAAGATCATCCTTCACTGTGAGTACATATGTTCCATTAAATCACTTCTTAGAACATGTAGAAAGCACTGCTCTTCACACATGGGTATTGTAAGTCTTCATCAGGTATAATAATTGTGTTAAGGAAACTAACCTACCATGAACATTCACTTGTAAAATTTTTGTCCAACAGAAAAAAAAGTCATATTCTGTCAGAATAATCATGTCTACTGTCTACTCCAATCATGGCTTCAAATCATTTTTTTAGAAAAGGAGGTTATGGGGGGCAGCTGGGTGGCTTAGTCTGTTAATTGTCTTCCTTCAGCTCAGGTCATGATCCTGGGTCCTAGGATTAAGCCCCAGGTGGGGGCTTGGTGGGGAGCCTGTTTCTCCCTCTTCCCACGACCCCACTCATGCTTTTTCTTTCTCTCTCTCTCTCTCAAATAAATAAAATCTTTTTTATAAACTTTAACTAAAAGCAGGTTATAAAACAGGATATCAAAATTAAATGACTAGAACCACTCACTGAAATATTCCACTTCCTTAAACAATGTATGGTATACTTATTGCTCATCAACTGCACCATTTCAACCTATCATACCACTTGTAGAAACCTATTTATCACCTGTAAAGAGTTTCATAAGTTTACTACCCATCGGTTAAAATGGAACTTCCTTTTATTTTGTCTTCAATATAATTCTTTCACACTTCAGGAAGTATTTCTTAACTTTTAGTATTCTGACTTTGGTAAATAAGAATGTGTTGACCCTTCTCATACAATTTTTTATTTTATATGCTTCGATCATACATTCTCTTAGGCCTCATTTTTTTAAAAAGAGGGTTTTAGGTTTGTCTTAGTATGGAAGTTTTTTTTCCCCCAACATGTTCACTCCACTTTATAATGTACTAGATTATTCCCAACTCTAGTTTTTCTTTTAGTTACAGTAGAAATGCAATGATTTTGTGTAAGCAGCGTGTTTTCCAGTAGATTTCTAAGATATTCATGTCAAGAATTCATGTCAAGAATTCACATTACTAGTCTGCTCTACTTCAAAAAGTGTCTAAAAGCTCAGTCTTAAAATCATTTCTCTCTGCTGTCTACCTTTTTTCCCTTGGTAATTGTATTCAGCCCACACCTCTTAGCAGCGTCTTTATGCTGATGACTCCCTCATTTATGTTTCCAAAATAATGCCCTCCTAAACTCCAATCTCACATAGCCAACTACTTTCTTATCTACATGTGCAAAACTATTAAGTTTCTTAAACTTTACATGTCTTTGGGGGAAAAAAACTTCTTGACTCTCTTCCTTTTACAACCTGCTTTTCCTCTGCCTTTTCCTGTATTAGTAAGTGACATCATCAGCCAACATGTAACTCAAGCTAGAAACAATGGACTCCTCCTCAGTTATTTTCTACCCTACATACCTCACACTGTGCTGTGTACCAGTGATCCCTAAGTTTTTTAAGTCATAATGAACTGAAGTAAACTAAAGAAGCTGCTCAAGACTGGAGGTAAACAGTCTCTGAATTTGGGCTGCCACAGGTCCCACTCAGCCACCCTTAAGACTGAGATGATCAGTATCATGGTGTACCCTTAACCTGTCTGTTGCCACTGATTGGGAAACTTTATTATAGACTTCACCTATAAAACCTATCCTGAACTTAAGCCCATTTTACCATCTTCATTGCAACCACTCTAATAATCATTCAAGTTCAAGTGTCTTAGGAAGCTGAGGATAGTACCCCAAACATCAATACTAAGTGGTTTGTGGTTTCTTGATGCGCTTAGGTGTTTTCCCCAGGAATGTGATTCTTGGGAGTTCTGAACCCTATTGTGAAGCATCCAGGCTTATTCTAGTACTCCTAGTAGTTCCATGAGTCATCTAAGTAACTCTAGTAAACTTCCTTTTGCTTAAACTAACTAGAATTATTTTCCTATACAAAGGTCTCAGCTGAGCAGTCACTTACCTAAAACAGCCCTTCCTGACCAACCAAAGTATAAACTCTAATCAATTCAATCCAGTACCATGATTTATTTTCTTTATAGGACTTATCAGTACCTTATGTTTCCTAATATATTTATCTGTTCACTCTCTCCCCAACTAGCTTCGTAAAACAATATTTTCTTTTTCATAATTTCATAGAGAAGTGTCTAGAAGTTCTTGTTAAGTGAATTAATAGTAATCATTATCACCATTTTAAGCAAAGAAATATAGATCATCTTTTGAAAACAGTACCAGTATCAAAAGGACCCTTTATGAAGCTACATCAGTGTAGCTTGGTGGTTAGGAGATGGGCTCTGATATAAATGTGCTTGGCTTCATACTCTGCTTATACAATTTACTATCTGCGTGACCTTGGGCAAGTTACCTAACATCACCAATCCTCAACTGCTACATCATAGGATTGCCATGGTGACTAACTAAGTTAACGTAAGTAAAGTTCTTAATTAGGGCTTGGAATACTGAACACGTTAGCTTTTTTTAATGCAACATCACAGAGACAGCTTACTACTACTGAATCACTCCATCTATCTGTCACAGGTGCATGAGAAGATAGAAATTCATTTCGTCCTTTAGGAACTTCCTGAGGCTGAAAAGGGAAGGGCAAATTGAGCAGTATTTTGAAAGGTACATCCAGGATAAAAAAAAATTTTAAAAGCCACATATAAACAGTTACAATTCTCCATGAATAATTATTTTCTTCTCAGGAATAGTACTTTACAGATTCCAGTGTTTTGTAATGTGTATTATCATATTTGATTCATACCAAAACCTTCAGGTAAAAGAATTACTGTATCCATTTTATACACAAATAAATTGGGTTCCTAAAAAGTAAGAAGAAACAATAGAATCCAGGTCTTCTGATATTACTATAGTCTTTCCACTCTTCAAGTTGCCTCTGTCACTTAAACTGTGCTTGTGTTTACCCTTCTTTATGGTAACAGCCATTTGTAGTATGTACTGTACACCCCTTGGCAAAGAATGTTTCTCTTCTTCTCCAAAGACAACTCAGATGGACTCCATCAATTAAATCTAGAACATTCATTCTGTATTCCAATACATAATGTAGTCCATCTAATTTTACTACCTCCAAATAAAATTTGAGAGTTTTCCAATGAGGACTATAGGAAATAAAATTAGGAAAATACATTTTTATCTTTCCATTCCTCGCATCAAATACAGTGCCAACATATACAAGTACTTAAAACCCACTGAATTTGAACCGAGGATCTACTGTCTCTGCCCGGGTCTTGGAATACACAGCATTATTACTGATACCATCTTTGGCTTCCATCTTGCCCAGAATTAGCCTTAAGAAATCAATAATGGATTTCAGAGCCCTTTATTGGCATTTTAATCTGTTTGTCCAATACTTCCTAAACTATCTTCAGCTAGTTGTTATCCATCATCATCTCACAAGACTAGTTATCCTTTTTGGTAAATTTTGCTTTTCCATCATGTCCCAGTGAGATTTTCTATCAGTCTCTGTGAAGAGAACTGAAATTTGCCATTACTACTACCCAATCTAATTGTTCACGTACACCAAATGAATTTCAGTCTGAATATTCTGATCAGGTATTCAATCCCCATTTTAGAAACAAAGAATATAAACCCCCCATTTAAGAAGCAAGACTTTGTTTATTCAAGAACTGTGTTGCAAAATTTCTTTCTTTGTGCTGAGAAAGCTAAAGGACACAGAATACCTATAAAGCAGGGCAAAAAAACAAAGAACCTATTTGCTAGGTTGAGGTAAAAATTTCAAGACTGAATTTGACTGTTATATTTTATATCTCAAGTTACAGATCTTCATTTTGCTTTCTTCCAACAAAATGAGATAAGGAATCTCTTGGCAAATTGTTTTACTAGACTCTGTTTACCCATCTACAATATTTGCATAGAGATCAAGATTTGTGAAGCATATTTAGATAAGTTCCTGAAGGCACAAAATATAACTCCCTCTCAGTGAGATTGTCCTTAGTCACTTTACAGAACTATAACAATCCTGCCTGGATATTCCTTATCACTCTCACTTTCTTTTTTTTTTCTTTTTTGTCCATAGCAATTATCATCACTTATCTACTACATACTTCATCTATTTCTTTGTTTACATCAGACATTGTGTCAGGAACCTAATTTTGTTCTCTAATATATGTCCAAAGAGTTCCTGACACATAGTAGGTACTTAATAAAAAGGCTTACCAAATAGGTAGAATAATGTTAACATAAACTAGATTTCTGAAACTGAGTTTTGAGAGCCCAAATTTTATATCTTGTAGGACATTCTCAATCTCATAAACTATTTTTATGATGTTCTACAATTTCAAAAAGTTTGGATATTTGGAAGAGTTCAATATTTGGAAACAATGTAAAAGCAATAATGTATGTAAATATAACGTTCTGGCTCTAAAATGCTACTCACAGCACCTTCTTTGCTTCTGCTCTCACCATTATCTAAACAGGTTTTTTTTCTTCCTTTTTTTCTTTTTCTTCTTTTTCTCTCTCCCTCCTTCCTTCCTTCTTTCCTATTCTGGCTCTTTTTAAAAAAAATTCTTACAATTCCACTTGAATATGAGCTATATGAAGACATAACATGATCTGCCTCATTCAGGTTGTATAACCAGTGACTAGCAGAATGACTGGCACACAGAAGGCATTCGATACATTTTTAAATTGTTTTATTTTTTTAAGATTTTATTTTTTTTATTTATTCATGAGAGGCAGAGAGAGAGAGAGAGAGAGAGAGAGAGAGAGAGAGAGGCAGAGACACAGGCAGAGGAAGACGCAGGCTCCATGCAGGGAGCCCGACACAGGACTCGATCCCAGGGCTCCAGGATCACACCCTGAGCCGAGGGCAGGCGCTAAACTGCTGACCCACCCAGGGATTCCCAAATTGTTTTATTTATAATTGCACCAAAATAATAAAACATTTAGTAATAAACTTAGTCTAAAAACTATTAAAACACTGATGAAAGAAACTGAAGATAACCCAAACAAATGGAAAGATATACCACGTTCATAGACAAGAACAAATATTGTTCTAATGTCAATATTACCTAAAGCAATCTACAGATTCACTGCAATCCCTATCAAAATACCAACATCAGTTTTTATAGAACCAGAACACATAATTATAAAATTTGTACGGAACCACAAAAGACCTCAAATAGCCAAAGAAATCTTGAAAAAGGAGAACAATGGTGTTATCACATTCCCAGAGTTCAAGATACACTATGAAGCTGTAGTAATCAAAACAGTATGCTACTGGCACAAAAACAGACACATAGATCAATGGAACAGAATAGAGAGTCCAGGAAGAAAACTCTGCTTTTATGGTCAATTAATCTATGACAAAGGAGCCAAGAATATACAATGGAGGAAAAGATAGTCTCTTCAACAAATGGTGTTGTGAAAACTGGACAGTTCCATGCAAAAGACTAACACTGGACTACTTCCTTATACCACACACAAAAATACACTCAAAATGAATTAAAGACCTAAATTGACACTTGAAATTATAAAATTCCTAGAAGAAAACATAGGCAGTAATTTCTTTGACATCACCTGTGGAAACATTTTTCCAGCTATGTCTACTCTGGCAAGAAAGACAAAAGCAAAATTAAACTATTGGTACTACACCAAAATAAAAAGCTTCTGCACAGGAAAGAAAGCCATCAACAAATTGGAAAGGCAAGCTACTGAATGGTAGAAGGTTTGTGAAGATGGTACATCCAATTTAAGAGTTAATTGCCAAAAATATGGAAAACTTGCACACCTCAACACCAAAAATAATCCAATTAAAAATTGGCTGAAGACCTGAAGAATCACTTTTCCAAAGAAGACATACGGATGGTAACAGACACATAGAAACATGTTCAATATGATTAATCATCAGGGAAATTCAAATCAAAACCACAATGAGACAGCACTTCACAAACATCAAAATGGCTAAAATAGAAAAAAAACACAAAAAATAGTGTTGGTGAAGATGTAAAGAAAAATTAGCCCTCAAGCCCTTTTGGTGGGAACATAAATCGATGCAACCACTGTGGAAAACAGCATGGAGGTTTCTCAAAAAATTAGAAAGATAATTACCATAGGATCTAGTAGTTCCACTACTGGGTATTTACTCAAAGAAATAAAAACGTGAATTCAAAAAATGTATCCATGCCAGTGTTTACTGCAGCATTATTTATAACTGCCAAGATTTGAGAGCAACCAAAGTGACCATCAATACATGAATTGAGGGATCCCTGGGTGGCGCAGCAGTTTGGCGCCTGCCTTTGGCCCAGGGCGTGATCCTGGAGACCCGGGATTGAATCCCACATCGGGCTTCCGGTGCATGGAGCCTGCTTCTCCCTCTGCCTATGTCTCTGCTTCTCTCTCTTTCTCTCTCTGTGACTATCATAAATAAATAAAAATTTAAAAAAATTAAAAAAAATACATGAATTGATAAAGAATATCTTTTAAGTACATACAATGAAATATTATTCAGTCATAAGGAATGAAATTGTGATATTTGCTACAACAGGAATAGACCTGGAGGTCTACCTAATGAAATAAAATAAGTCAGAGAAAGACAAATACCATATGATTTCATTCCCATAAGGAATTTATGAAACAAAGAAAAAAAGATGAAGAAACAGACTCTTAACTATAGAGAGCAAAATAGTAGTTGCCAGAGGGGAGGTGGGTGGAGAAATGGTGATATAATTAAAAGAAATTAAGAGTATGTTTATCTTGATGAGCACTGAGAAATGTACAGAATTGCTGACTCATTATACAACTAAAACTAATATAATTATATGTTAACTATACCTGAATAAAAAATTGTTTTATGATGGAGTTGTACATCCAATTTTCAATATTACATATTTGTCTCTAGGAATCAAAAGAAAAAAGAAAAACTGAAGAAGAAATCAAATATTGCACCTAAGAACCTCTACATAGGAAAAAAAGTAAACCGGGACACCTGGGTGGCTCAGCAGTTGAGCATCTGCCTTCAGCCCAGGGTGTGATCCTGGAGTCCCAGGACTGAGTCCCACATCGGGCTCCCTGCATGGAGCCTGCTTCTCTCTTTGCCTATGTCTCTGCCTCTCTATGTGTTTCTCTCATGAATAAATAAATAAAATATTTTTTAAAAGTTAACCTGTTGATTTTGTGCATTATTACAGCTTAAGTTGTTCAATATTTAGAGAAATTAAAGGACACCAGAGGCACCGAGGGCTCAGCGACCCCTCCATATCTCCTCAATTTCTCTGAAAATCCAAGTCTCTTTGGTGAAATGTTTCATAAAACTAATTTTTCACAATATTCAAAGAAGTTAATAGGAAAGAAGAAGTCATGATTTTGTAAAAGAAGAATTAAGACAATCCTCTGGTGAACATTTATCACAAAATATTGTATGTGCAAAACTCTCCTGAAAGAAATAAATATTTCAAAAAACTAAAAATGTCTCCATATTCTATGAAAAAAATGTAACCTGACCTCCTCCAGCACTGATATGTTGAGCTTGTTTTGCCTATTTTTCGCCAGAGGATAGTTTGTGCTCCTAGGATACTGAATAATCGTACAGTTTGGCTTAATAGCAATGTTCATTAAGCACAATGGGAAAAGTTAAAGGTCCAGCATTAGTACAGACTATATTTGTTTTTTTTTAAGTTTGGGACATAAATTAAGCCATTTTAATGTTTAATGTGCATGTGTTCTATGCATCTGTACAAAATGGGCTATGCAAATTAAAAGATAAGTAGAAAAGTGTTGGAAGGCAAGCACATCTTTCCATGAATTTCCTCTAGGAGGCACCATTTAAAAAACAAGAATTAAAAAAAAAAAAAAAATAAAAAAAAAAATAAAAAAAATAAAAAAAATAAAAAACAAGAATTGTATGCACTTTAATTGGTCATCACTTCTTTCCAGTTTGATAACTCAATTCAGGAAATATGTGAATGTTTTCTTGCCATGTGATACCTTATAATTTCTAAAAGCATAAAAGGGCATATTATTCTATGGATGACAAATAGCTAGTATTTATTAAATCCAAGAAAAAAAAACTTGATATTCCACATTGCTCACCCATAAGGAAGACACACGAAAGAGAAAATTCTTTAAATCATTAAATCTACAAAAAAAAAGAAAATTTGAGGTAGTTTCCTATTACATATTACATTTTTTGGTGAAACTATTTAGTTGAGCTTGTTTTGTCTTTTAAAGCAATTTACTCCAAAAGATTGAGGAAATTTCCTGAAAAGTTACCTCTAAATAAAAATATTCTGATGAATAGATTGAGGTATGAACACTTCCTTACATGGCTTTGCCAGAAAGCATAATATAAGACTTCTGCCCTTCAAGAAGCTTGCTAAAGCAAGCTAGCTGAGGAGACAGAACTTATTCATATGAAACAATGAGACCTAATATAAAAGTTATGGTTAAATCATATAGTAGAGAAAATAAGTGCTACCCTAGTTCTGAGGAACTAGAAATCGCTGTGGGCAAGAATGATCACGAAAGGAAAACTTCATAGGGGAAGGCAGAGCTTGATACAAAAGCAATGTTGAAGGAGATTAAGACAAAACATTCCAAACCAGAACATCAACACTGGATGCTGTGGTACTTTCCAAGTAGAGCTATGCCTATTAAATTAGCAAATGAAAGTAACAGATTATGTTCACTGTCTATGGCAGGTATGTATCTTGCTTAAATGTGCATTTATGGAAAACTCTCTATAATATTTGTAGGAGAGAGGGGAAAACCAACAGACTACTCATTCATTCAGTCATCCATCCAACAATATATTTTATTGGGTGCCTACTATACGACACATAATGATTTAACTAGTAAATGAAACATGTTCCTTTTCCTAAAGGAGCTTTCTTTAGTGGGGTGAAGAAAGATAAAAAATAACAGACACAATAAATAAGTAACCTGCATATGCTTATGGAAGATATGCTAAACTCTAGAGCAGAGTAGGGGAAATGAGAAGTGCCAGAGGTGGTAGGGAGGGAGGAGCGTTACAGTCTTACAACTAGAAAATGAGCCACATTAAAAAGATGACATATGGGAAGAGATCTAAAGGAAGTCAAGTAATTATAGTTTTATACATGGGAAAATTGTTTAAGCAGAGCTAACAGTAAGTGCAAAGACTTAAGGTGGAGTGCATCTAAGATGTTTTAGGAACAGGGCACTCTCATGACTAAAGTAGCATGAATGATGGGCAAAGTAGGTGGTGACATAAGAAAAACAATGGAGGCCAGTTCATATAATGTCATGGACTTTGACTTTTACTCTGAGTGAACTGGGGACCCACTGCAGGATTTCACGAAGACTAACATCATTTTACTAATGTTTGGCTTTTGTATTGAGAACAGAACAGAAGGAAGGAAGAACAAAATCAAATAGACCAGCTATCACCACAGTAATCCTAGAGTGATTTAGAGTGGGATGGTAGCAGTGGAGCGAGTAAAAAGTGATCACCATCTGGATCTACTGGGGAAGTCAAGTCAACATAATATGAGGACTGTTTGATGTGGAGCATGACAGAATACGATGAGTAAAGAATGACTCTAAAGTATTTGTCCTAAATAACTAAGAGTGTATGACTGGAACTAGTGTTGAAGGGAATATCAGCTTCACAGCTTTTGGATATTTTAAATTTCAAGTGTCCGCTGGTCCTCCAAGTAAGAAAGCTGGGCAAGGAATTAGATGTACAAATATAGAATTTGGGAGAGGAGTTAAGAACACCTTTGAATGGAAGTATCAATTAGCCAGGTGTCATCAGTAGTATCTAAAATCATAGTACTGAATGAAATGGCCAAGGATATAAGTCGAGGAGAGGACCAAGGGATGTGTCTGGCTTCTTCCATCACTAAGAGATCTAGAAGAGGAGACAAAACCAGCAAAGGAGAATGAGAAAGAGTAACTAGTGCTTTTGGAAGGAAATCAAACTATGGTTTCTGAAAGGCAAATGAAAACAGTCTATCAAAGAAATGGGTGATCAACTGTTGTCAACAGGTCAAAGTAAAATAAGAACTAAGAATTAAGATTGGATTTAGCAACATGGAGGTCACTGTAGTCCTTGACTACAATAGTTTAGTTGGGGGGCACCTGAGTGGCTCAGTGAGTTAAGCATCTGTGTACAGCTCAGGTCATGATCCCAGGACCCTGGGATTGAGCCCCCACATCGGGCTCCTTGCCCTGTAGGGAGCCTGCTTCTCACGCCGCTTCATTGCTCCCCCTGCTTGTGTTCTCTCTTGAACTAATAAACAAATTTTTTAAAAAAGAAAAGTTTAGTTGGCATAGTGGTTTGACAAACCAGACTGCATTAAGTTTATGAGAAACAGGAGAACAAGTACAGGCAATTCATTTTTTACTGTACAGAAGAGAAAGGGAATAAGAGAACAGCTAAGGGATGGTATGCAAAAATATTATTAAGATTATTAATAAGATTAGAACTAGATTATTATTATTATTAGTATTAGTATTAGGAGTTTTGCTATCATACAAATATTTTGTTAGGAACGCCAATAATAACAAATATTTAATGAGCAGTTTCTCCGTTTCTGTTATTGTCCCAAGCAGATATATATACACAAGTATGTGTATGCATGTGTATATATGTGGAGATGCGTGTCTAAGAAACTGTTACAACCACTCTATGAAACAGGCACTACTATTTGACCATTTTATAGGTGAGGGAAGTGAAGCCCAGTGTCCTCCCACAGGTAGAAAATGGAAGAGCCATGGGATCCCTGGGTGGCGCAGCGGTTTAGCGCCTGCCTTTGGCCCAGGGCGCGATCCTGGAGACCCGGGATCGAATCCCACGTCGGGCTCCCGGTGCCTGGAGCCTGCTTCTCCCTCTGCCTGTGTCTCTGCCTCTCTCTCTCTCTCTCTGTGACTATCATAAATAAATAAAAATTTAAAAAAAAATGGAAGAGCCAGAATTCAATCCAACTCATTTGGCTCCAAAATTTCTTGTGTTTAAACTATACCATCCTGCTGTATTCTCAAAAATAATTAATACAAATGAGGTATCATAAAGGATAAACTGTTTAGAATATCAAATTACTCCAACTGCCTGAGTTAAGAAAACAAGTGTTTGTAAAACTCCTTCAATATACATTACACTTATCTATTAAATCCTCCAAGAAATAGTGCAAAGGAATTGACACTTTATAGAAGTATAAAAGGTTAATCTGACCCTCTTTATATGTTTACAAGAAGTAAAACTATGTGCCTCTTTCAGCATGTTAATGGATTTAGAATTTTTTTCCACAAAGTAGTCTAAATCAGGTTGTACCATACAACATAATGCAAGTTGAAATTTGATATATGAAGAACTCTTCCCCAAATAAAACTTTTTAAAAACACATCTAAGAAGGAAATATTCTTGCATATGACCACTTAATTTAATTATCTCCTCCTAATTCAGTATAATTACAATTTCTTATGGACTCAGAACAACTTCCATTCAGACAAACGTAACCCACTCTCAAGCCTCCTGAGCCATTTCCCCTCCAGTCCAAAGTTGGGCTGTTGAAAAGATCTTTTTCTAAGTAGGTCACCCTCTGCCTTAAACCTCTTAACTGGCCTTGCCTTTTTTCCCTGCCTCAGACTCCAGCTCCTTATGATTATCTTCTAGGCCCTGGTTACTTCATTCCTGCCTGTAGCATTGCTTTGATTCTTGCCCCAGTTTTCTGGGCTTAACTTCTAAATAGTACCTTTATCACCCTCTTCCACTCTGGTCTCATGCTGCCCCTGTACCTCATTCAACAATTTCCTTTGACATTTTTCTTGAAAAAAATATATTTTCTTTGACATCTTTCTTGAAAATTCTTCTTATTAGGAGAGTTGTCTGGGGTTAGGAGGTAGGGGGGAAGAAGTCAGAAAAGAACATAGGCAGGGAATATTTGGAAAAGGGACAAAGACTCCGTAGTATTCTCATCTCTGCAACTCCATACTTAGCAGCCACCTCTCACTCTCTTGATCTAGGGCTTTGCCTGTCTTTCCCTCAGCCAGTGACCCTTCACGCACTGATATGAAATGAATGTGCCATCAAATGGGCTTTTCTCACCATTCACCATTTAGCTTCATCATATCATATCAGCTTTTTAACCCATAATTCAGAGTATTAGAAGCTCTTCAAAGGAGAAGAAATCTAATGGCATAATAGACCACCTTTCTCCTTTTTTTCCCTCCCAGATTTTACCGTCAAAGTGGAGAGAAGTTAACATGGCAACAAAAGCAGACTTCACTGACAGGGTAGGAAATGGAAAAATACTAACTAGCAATCAGTCATTGTCTTTTTAATACAGTCACTTGATTTTCCAGACCCAAGCCTACCAACACAGCTAGATGAAAATATTTCAAAGCATAAAGTAAAGCATTTATATGCATCCTCTAGGATGTTTTCCTTGGTCTAATTATGAAAAAGATAAAAAACCCTAAAATTAAATGGACAACAAATGAATGCAACAAATATTCTCTTAAAGGAATATATTTGACACAGTAATTGTATACAATTAAAAGCTTTGGAGTTCATGATCCTATTTTGAGACCTTTTACTATGGGGATATCATTAATACATCAGCCATCTACTAGTTTATCACTAATACACCAATTAATCTTTTTAGTGGTAAGCATTCTTACATCTAAGTCACTTCCTACTTGTCATTTTGCCAACCCTTAAATTGATCTCTGTGGCCCTAAGATCAATTACACTTAAACCAATGTGTAAAGCCTGGCATATTCATTAATTAGAGTCAAATTTACACTTCTGTAATTGAGACTAATTATTTGTTTGGTTTAAGTAAGTTGTTAGGCATTCATTAAAGCCATTGGTCATAGGCACTGAATGAACATGGTTTCAAAGACTATATATATGTTAAAACAACAGGCCTGTAATTTCACAGAAAGGATATCTTTCCAAACTGATACCTACCTATAAATAAGCCTTAGTATCTTACTCAAGTAATGCAGAGACATAAAAGAATGAAAATTATGACATGACACTTTTTAACATGAACATTAACACTAAAGTGCAACATGTAGAATTATAAAAAAAAACCCTGGAAATTATCATTAGTTCTTTCTTTGTTCATTTTACCTATATGGTCATTCTATCAATAAGACATATTTATCAAAAAAATATATTTATTCTAAGTTAGATCATATTGTAGAAAATATAAACAAAAATCTATTTAAATGTCCTTGTTCTAAAGTACTTCAGTGAATACCTAACAGTTGTACCCCCAGTAATAAAAAGAGAATATTAATTTAAAAATGAAAAATGTTTTGAGGTGCCTGAGTGGCTCAGTTAAGCATCCAACTCTTAATTTCAGCCCAGGTCATCATCTCAGGGTTATGAGACTGAACCCCACATCGGGCTCTGTGCTGGGCATGGAGCCTGCTTAAGATTTCCTCTCTCCCTCCACCTGCTTACACTCTTGTGCTCTCTCGAAAGAAAGAAAGAAAGAAAGAAAGAAAGAAAGAAAGAAAGAAAGAAAAGAAGGAAAGAAAGAAAAAAAGTTGTTATAACCCTTTCTACCTATACACAAGGCTCTAGCTGTAACAGACACCCATGTTCAAGACCTGATATTTCAGGTCATCTAAATTAAGGCCAATATGCTATTATTAAGGTATGCAGGAGAATTTCCAATGATAAGAACTGTCATTATTATGCTGCAATCTTCAAGTTCTTAAAGAAAAGGCTGAGACAGCAATATAAACTTTAGCAAATGGATGAGCTTTTTGAAATAGCAGTGTTTTACTAGCTTTATAAATGTCACAACAAAAACTGATTTTTAAAAAAACATCACAATTGAAACAAGTAAGAGAAATCACCTATTAGAAACTACCATAAAACAAATTCAAGTCACGACTGTGTTGTTTTTAAAGATTAATATTAAATAGAATGATGCTTAAGAATAAGAATTTGCCACTAGATTTGATCTATATTCACATAGCACACTATATCACATATATTTAATCTATTTTAAAATAAGTAAGATTTTATTTTCCCAAAGACACATGCACTTATTTTAAATTTAACTTTTTCCCTTTTCTTTTAAAAATCTAATTCTTAAAAAAATATATTCCATAAACTTCTATACTAAATTTACTCAAGATGATCATTGAAATAGAATGGATTACTACTGTAGTCAGTATTTGATTTTCCTATGTTCAACTTTCAAAGCATCCTCTTATACATTATGTAATATCAACCTAAAATGAACATTCATGTGCCAAACTTTGACTTTCACATATCATCTGAAGAACAAATATTTCAAGCCATGGCTTGCAAGTCTCACTTACCCACAAGTAATTCCACTGCTAGTGTTACCATTTTTACTTGAAAAGTGTTGATTTCCAATTACCTGAATGCTGTATTTCAGGATTTGCCAACTGTGACCTATTAAACATTGGATAAATATTTGCATAGAGACTTTGAGGAAATGATTCCACTGCCTTAAAAACAAACAAACAAATAAATAAGAGAAAAGAGAAGGGAAGAGGGAAAGAAGGCAGGAAGGAAAGAAAGGAACTTAAGCCTGATACATATTCTCAGAGTCTAGAGTTCTAGTTTACATATAGGCAGAAAGCCAGTACCTCATTGTTCTGGTATACCTAGTTATGTTGTACACAAAACTTATACACATCTAGTATCCCATCTGGTGGTTTATCCTGGTTGGTCAAGTCAAGCCATACCACCTGGTAAATATTCCAAATAATCCCTGTGGTTATGTTACCACAACTAACAGGGGGGAAATAATTGTATCACATTTAATCAAGGTGAAACAAACCACAAAACCTATCACATCCATTATATTTATTATTTTAATGATACTCAAAACAACATCATCAAATTTTCACATGGAGCAAATATTTCAAGGACCTAATATCTATTTGTATAGACTATTTTCATCTTTAGATTCTAAACTAAAAAATAACTCATCCTCTAAAATTCAGATGAGCTTAACTAGCTTCCCCTCTTCAGGTAGTTCTCTATAACATCTTTAATTGGAAAACCATACCTAGAATGTTAAAGGGTTTCCAAGTCTCATTACTCATCGGGTAAAGCTTCTTTAAAATTGGCCATTTCCTGGATGACTTAGTTGATTAGGTATCTGACTTTGGGTCAGGTCATGATCTTGGTGTCCTGGGATTGAGTCTTGCATTGGGCTCCCTGCTCAGCAGGGAGTCTGCTTCCCCTTTCTCTGCTCATCTTCTCTCTCTCTCAAATGAATAAGCAAAACCTTTTAAAAAATTTTTAAATAAACTTAGCCATTTCCTTAGCATCTTGGCATTAGACATATTCCTTGTTTATATGGTACTTATTATTATTAAGATCCATTAATCTTGACTAATTCATCAAAAATCAATCAGTAATAAATCAATTCCTTCAGTTGCTAAATAATTGGGTTGTTGCTTTATTTTCCTCTGGATACTTTTATGCTCCTCTATATTTCATAAGAGCACATGTAACCTAACTTAATGAAATCTTCAAATAGAACTACTATGTTTTTCCTTCTTCCACTAATTCTGGAATTCTACCTAGAAAAGCTATTAAATTTGTACTCAACTGCACTCCCTTGACTATTACACAATCATAATGAAATCAAACATTTCCCAATGGAAATATCATATACCTATAAATACTGTATCTGGGTGTGTGTGTGTGTATATATACACACACACACACACACACACACACACACCTCTCAATTTTTTAAAAACATTTTACTTATTTATTCACGAGAGACAAAGAGAGAGAGAGAGAGAGAGAGAGAGAGAGAGAGAGAGAGAGGCAGAGACACAGGCAGAGGGAGAAGCAGGCTCCATGCAGGGAGCCTGATGTGGGACTCGATCCCAGGTCTCCAGGATCACACCCTGAGCCAAAGGTGGCGCTAAACCGCTGAGCCACCCGGGCTGCCCCATATCTCTCAATTTATACATACATCTGAATTAATATAAGTATGGATAATTTATTTCTACATTTCTATATATTATATATAAATACATAAAAACAGTATATTTCTGATATGAAATAAATACACCCCCCCAAGACATTTTGGTCAGTCTGAGAGACAATTTACTAACTACAAAATATAAGTGATTTTACATTTACACAAATTAAAGTTTAGAAATGACATAATTATAGTCATTATAGTAGCATGGAAAACATTTGAGATGAGCAAATTAGAATATCTAATAAGGTAGCTAGATTTTGCTATAAGGTTCTCTTCGAGTTTAAAAAAATGTAAAACATTTTTTAAAAAAGACTTCATGAAACCTTCCTTAATGCCTGCTTACTCATGGAAAAAGATTTTTAGAGCAGCAAATATGCAAATATTTATAACAGCTAGAATATCTACAAGGAAATCAACTTAAGAAGTATGGAGGAGCATGATTCCTAAGGATTTGAGTGAGTTTGCTACTTAAGTTCTTTACATCTCAGTTTCTTCATCTTTAAAATGGGTTTTTTCATTGTGTGAATGAACATTGAGTGTTCTGAAGGCATTGCAACATACGAAGTTTCCAATATCCATTATGAGAGTAATTTTGGGAAAAATATATGTGATGCAATATTCATATTTTTCCAAATATTACATAATACTGTGTGTAAGGCTCTCCCATATGCTTTGAGGTTTGAGGCTCCTTCTTAATTGCTTAGAATAAAACAAAGTCATACGGTTTCCCTTTCATGAGAGGTGGAATGATCTTTCTTCCAAAGAAAAAAGTTATTTAGAGATGCCATCATTGTAAACATAGTTTGAATTTTTCAAGGGCCTACCTCTCTGGACTGTATGTTGGCTGTGGGTGGTAACCAGAGGGTATTTCCAAAAAATAAATTCTTCCCCTCCCACTCTGAAAAAAAGATACTGCCAGAACAAATGTACAAAACTTCAGATATCAATTCTATGCTATGTCCTTTTTGATATCAGAATGGTTTAGTAAACTATTGAAAACATAATCTCTCTGCTTACTTTGAAAGGAAAGGTCTTTCATATAATTAAACAGAAACTGATTTGTGGACATTTCTACACATCACAGAATAATAGTCAATAATAATTGTGCAGTATTACCTGAATTTACCAAAATAGTATAATTCTGATATAATAGGGAATTTTATCAAAACAATCTCATATATACCATAATGAAGACCATTTTCTTTATTAAGGGATTGGGGAAAACAGAAAGAAGAAAACTTATCAATTCTATAGATAACCCATAAAATAATAAAATTGAAAAAATAAGTCTTCTACTTTTTGCATTACTACTACCTTCACAAGTAGTTGAGTTATCTGTGTTTGCAAAAAAAATTCCTCTGTTTCCACAATATATCTAAGTGAAGAAGTATGGAACAGTGTTTAGGCAAGTTGGCTATAGAGCTCTAGGTTCAAATCATACTCTGCTTTTTAGGATTTTAGGATCTTAGGTTATTTCCTTTTTATCTCAGTTTCCTCATCTGTGAACTGGAGAAAATAACAATATTTACTTCACAGACACACTGTGAGGATGACATAGGTTAATTAATAGCTACAGAGCACATGAAACTTTTTCTGGGCATGGAAGCTCTAGGCAAACATCATTTATTATCCACTAAGTAGAAAACTTGGTTAAAATACTGTTTGAATTTCAGTTTCTAGGTCTATGAATTGTGAGGGAGTCTTATAACAGGCTTTGCCTTGAAGTTTTAACAGCATCATAGTGTTTTCACACAGTAGACAATACAAAAATATCGCCTGAATGAATGCCACCATCAAAGGAAGGCAGATGTTTGAATTTCAACCATCACAGTTTCCATCTCAAACAAATTAAGCACATTAACACTTGTGTGTAGTGATAGTAATAATCAAGTAATACATGGTATTAAATAAAATCAAATATTACCTTTGATTCTCCCTTGTGACGTATTTCTTGAGTATAATATATTTGCATAATGCTAAAACTCTGGTATCATCTCAGACCCCAGTTATACCTAAGAAGAGTAAAAACCTATGACCACACATCCTCAAAAGAAAAATCTCTAAAATAGTTTTCTAAATTCACCCAAATTCACTCTACAAATACCCATAACTCTTTCTTCCCATTGTTTCTAATAGTGAATCAAAATACCTATTGGAAACTAGTATTAACCACGTTTTCTTCACAAATTATAAAAAAAAATGAGCGAACTGTAATAGTCCTGAGCATTATCACTTCATCGATATAAATAACTAAAAATAAGCATAGACTTTAAAGAAAATTACCATCTGACATGGAAAAATCTTTCTCTTTTTTTTCCTTCCACTTAAATACACAATGCTTTCTGAATAAAACAAAAATGCACAAATGGCCTCAAATTTTTTAATGTGCTTTTAAATTGGTCATAAAAGAGACTGCCAGGGTATTCCCTCAAGAGGTCTGTGCCACCATATAGACTATCTTATAACACCATCATAATTTACTTTTGCTCATAATTTATTCTTAGAATAATCCACCCCACCACTCTTTCTTGCTGATTATCCTCATATTGGCATTTTCACCAAGGGATTGGTAACTTTCTAATCTTATGAGAACAGAACAAAAATCAGGGTCTTATGAGATTTTTCAACCTTTTAAAATGTGTATGAAAATTACTGTCATTAAGAATGATGTGTAGGAGAATTCCTGTCTTAGCATGGAAGCTTCCAATTCTTCTAAAGGTCTGGTCTAATCCAATGATTCCTTGGCTTTCTGCAGTAGTTCTTTGTAAATGTTTATGTACCTGACTGTGTTATTAAAACCAAATCTCATTTTGAATCATCTAAGCAAATTTTTCTTTTCTAGAAACACCCAGACATGGAGCTAGATGCCAAATTATGTTCCATTTACAGAAAGTTGAAAATATGTGTTGGGTGGCTTTGTATACAATAATAAGCAGTTTACCTTCTCATATTTATTTTTTCATAGAGGCATGGACAAGTCTCCAACAAATAGTCATTCTGACCCTAGTTTTATATGGGTCAGATAAAACCTCAAAACAGAAATTAAAAGGTACTATTTGCATTAACAAGTAGGTCATTTAGTATTAACATGCCATAAACTAGAGAAAGACTAAGAGGAAAAACTACCATGTAACTGAAAGGATATTACTAAATTCCTACATTTTTCCAAATCAGCAAACATGTATAGCTACAACTATTATCACAGCAGCACTGTTTCCCTGTGTTGTTAATTTCCAAACGGCACTTAGTGCTGACAGACTGACACTCTCTGCCGACTGTATAAAGAAAAGCATCAGGAGCATATGTGAGCAAGTTAGTTATCTTGGAGACAGCCATCAGTAGCTGGGTTGGTTGGACAAGAAAATTCAATTCTGGCTTCTTCTAATTCTTCATAAATATGCATCTTACAATTACATGGCAGGGAGCTTTAAAAAAAGAGAAAAATAAAAGATAATGATTGCAGGTGCAGGAATTTTTTTTATTACAAATGAATACATGTGAAGGGTTTAGGGGCAAGGAAAATCACAAATTACTTGGGAATACACAGAATGATTATTTGCATTTTTCTTAAAATTATTTCATCATATTTTCCAAGTAGTATGTGTTCATTCAATATGAAAAAAAAAAACCTCTACAACTGAAGCCACTAAATAAAATTAAGACATACACACACATTTCTAATGTTATGTTCTCTCTTGATTTTCATGAACAAAGTAGACTAAAAAGTACTCCTTCCCTCTCTCACATATGCTGGAATCTTCCTACTAGAAGAGCAAATCTTGCAGGCTGCTCTGACCTTTAATGTGCTCCACCTGGCAGCCACAAGATGGAAGATCTTTCTAATCTTCAAAGAGAAATTTAGTTGGCAAAAGAGAATTGCTTCCTGTTTCTGTTTTCTCAAGAAACTAATACTCAATACGAAGTTTATTGAAGATTATGAGTTTGGTTCTACTTAATAAACATTATACATGTGCAGTATTTATGAAGCAATTTATATTTTTTCCAGGACCATTTTCAATATTTATATAAAAGGAAATCTTAAATTTACATGAAATAAATTTGTCTATTTTCATCTATACCACTAGTTTTTTTAAAGATTTTTTTTTTATTATTTATGAGAGACACACAGAGAGAGAGGCAGAGACATAGGCAGAGGGAGAAACAGGCTCTTTGCAGGAGCCCAATGAAAGACTTAATCCCAGATTCCGGGATCATGACCTGAGCTGAAGGCAGCTGTCCAACCGCTGAGCCACCCTGGTGTCCCTATACCACTAGTTTTATTTCTAGTTACTACTTCAATGTCTAAGTCATTAGCTCTATAACTAGAAGTTATACTGGAAACCAAAGCCCAATTTAATACTCTGCGCATTATTCTCAAGCCAAACACATAATATATGCCTGATTATTTTATATTTTATTTTCCATTAAATTCTTTCCATCAGGCAGGTACAGTGCGGAGTTCTTTTTAGTTTCATTATCTTACTGATTTCTAAGAAACTGTGTACTAAATATTAGTATTTATGAAACAGTAAGAAAAACATAGCCAAACAGAGTAATCAGGAATGAAAGTCCATAGTAAGTGGGTGTACCTTTGTTAAAATCCAGTTCAGTGAGATTCAAAGCCTCTATTCAAAGCTATTATACCAATATTTCCTAAATTCCTGTGAGTATACATCCCTTTTTGAGAAAAAAAAATTAAATCATGCCTGATCCCACCTCCATGCAAAAAAAATTTAAAGGAAAAACAATTTTTATTTTTATGAAATTCATATAGCTACTAGTAGACGATTTTTTCCTTTTTTAAACAAGACTGGGCAGAAAAGGATTCACATCCTTAGTTCAACGAAGGTTCCTTCCTGAAATTTAGCACAGAAAACATCTCTAAAAGTCAAACTTGCTGGACAAAAGAAGAGTCAGATAAGTTAATTTTATAGATCTACATCTATCTATATGTGTCTTTTTTTTTCCCACTGTGTTTGCAAAAGACTACTTGTTCTTTCACTTAAACCACAAACTGCTCCAAGTCAACGAGCCAGCCAGAGAAGACTGTTTCATGTCTAATCAGATAAAATGGGAGATAATACATTCATAATGTTTATAAAATTCCTATAAATTGTGATTTACCAATGTCTGATTTTCCAAAGTTGTATGAAAATTTTGTCTCTCAAACTTATTTAAGAACTTCCTGTAACTTTCCCATGCCAAAAACCTTTCCCAAAGAACCACATAAAACAGCTTTTGCTTACAATGAAATCTCATGTGTGGACTGGCCATTTCCTGTTTGTGATACTCTTTTAACTCAAATGCATTGAAAAATCTCCATCGTTCACATAAATCCACTCTAATATTTCATGTAGCAAATGAAAGAAGACAATGAAATAAATTCTGTAAGAAATGATCAATATCTAATTTATTTTTAACTTCATAGAGTTAGACTCATTTAATTATTTAATTTCCTTAATTTGTTCATAAATTTTTATGAAGGATAAATATATGACAACATTGCAAGATATAAAAGAATCCAGCAACAATCAAGCAGAAGTTCCTTTATACATACTACAGATTTAAAGTCATGTATTAATGCATTTCACTGATATATCTCAAGCACCTACAACAGTACCAGGTATATAATAGGCACTCAAAAAGCAATTATGAGCAAATTAAAGCAATGAATGGGGACACCTGGGTGGCTCAGTGGTTGAGAATCTGCCTTTGGCTCAGGGCTTGATCCTGGAGTTCCAGGATGGAGTCCCACATGGGGCTCCCTGTATGGAGCCTGCTTCTCTCTCTGCCTGTGTCTCTGCCTCTTTGTGTCTCTCATGAATAAATAAAATCTTAAAACAAATAAAGCAATGAATGACTTTTTCATTGTTCTTGGCATTCTTGACTGATCATTCTATTTCTAAAGAAAAAGTACTAACAGTAGGGACTATTTAAGTTTATTTAGTGATTTTCTTACATACAGTTTCTAATATATTTTTAAAGAAATAATGTCCTTAACATTTATCTTTCATGTCAGTTCATTAGCATTGTCAGAAAACCCAAGAATTTCAGGGAGTTCTTTTTGCAAAATACTGCATTAGATTATTTTGCCTCTAAGATGTAATGAAATACAGCCTGAAAATTCTTAAAAGAAAGTGTTTTAAAGATCAGTGAGTCCCCAATTAACACACACACAAAAAAAAAATGGAGGGAGAAAATATGTGCTTTCTTTTACAGTACTAGCTGCTTCCTTATCAACTCAGAAAAAGCCCTCCACCCATCCATCACCTTCAATTTTTGATCCTGAGGCTCAGGTATCAAGATTTTATAAAACTCCATGGATAATATTACTAAGATCTAATGTTTGCAGCTGTCAAATATATGGTGATAACCATGGGCAGGACAATGAACAATATGAAGCACATTTGCAAAATAACCCCTTCTTTCCTAAAAATCTTAAGCATCCATGTCACTAATCATTTCTCACAGATTATTGTACCAGTGTGCATAAGATATTGCTGATTTTTGGTAGGTTTGACCCTCAGTATATTAAGCCTAATTTTTCTACTTGCAAAATAGTTCATGCCAAGGGAGAGTGTTTCTTTACATAAGGTTATTTCTCAGTAAACTAAAACTCCTACCGAAAATCACTATTAGATATTTGCACAGTTTAGCGTATACATGGGCTGCTGTCTTGCTTGGTCTGAGTATCTGATTTTTAAAAGAAAAATTATATATTATTATAAAGATATGACTCACTGATTTCATTTAGTTTTAGATATATAATTTCCTTTCCTCTTTTCCTCCTCCCCCTTTTCTTTTAATTTTATAAGTCTATACTTTGCTTGGCTCTCTCCATGTACTGGGGGCACAAAGACATGTTAGACTAAGTCTATTCTTCAGTTTCACAATTAAATAATCATATGTGGAAGAAGGTTAATGGCCTACATGTTGGGGATAAGTGAATGGCTCAGGAAGGCATCTGGGCTCCAAAAAAATGGAAGATAATTAGGCAAGGTCTAAGATGGGAAAAAGAGGTAGGTTTTAAGGTGGTTAAGTAGAAACAGAAAGGGAGAACTTCTCATGCAAAACAAGACTAACAGAGAATATAAAAACACTGAGAAACTTCAGTGTATCTTTAGTGAAGCGTTTTTAAGATAATCATAAAAATATAGCACTAAAGCAATAAAATTATGTATAAATGATAACATTGACCTACTTACTTAAAATGTGTGAGAATACTGTTCAGAAAGCTGTGAAAGCTCTTTGAAATTCACCTTTACAAGATATGTCTATTAAAAAGGATACTGGCAATTCCTGCTGAGTATGTTACTATGTTACTCAGCTTCCTGGAAGGTGAAACTTTACATCTCAATCAAGGTTCCTCTTCTAATCAATAGAGATTTCTAGGGAACAGTCAGAACTTGACACTGTCACAGAAATCCTTGTTTTGAGAGGAGGGAGTCATATTTAATCTATTATTTGATGCAATTGACTGCCTTCCTTCTACTTTTCATTTGTATGTGGACTGTCCTTCAGAGTCTGTTTTTATTAACCAAAGTATTATGTATAAATTTGGGAACAGAATGCCTTTGACTCATAACGATCCTCATGCACAGCTCATGAATAAAAGGGCTTTTGTTAGAAAATGAAAAATCTGAGGCAAAATAAAGAAATCCTAGATCCAATATTTCTTGCTCTAGGTTGCCATTCACAATGCAACATATGTAACATTTTGGGGCTTTAGGTTATTTTTCTCCCACAGGCAAAAGAAGTATTAGACACAATATTAAATGGCCTTTTCAAAGACATACAGAACATGCAGCAAAATACTTCTGAAGCTAAGGTCCTTTTAAGGTAAAATCTCTAGATCCTTATTTAATTAAAAGCCAATTAAGACTAGATACACATTAGACAACTAATTTTAGAAGCATTATAGAATAAGCAATTTTTAATCTCTATGGATAACAGCCAATAGTATACTAATATTAATATACCAAAAATAATATACTCTTACATATACTTTTTAGTAATATGCACTTAATTATAAAAATGGGTGGAATTATGCAATATGAATAGTTTCATGTTATTTTATGAAAATTATATAAAAGCATTAAAATAGTCTTAAAATTCTGAAACTTATCAATATGCCATTAAAAATAATCTCTACACTCACAGCTAATTCTATTATCTAATACTATGAACAAATTTCTTGTAGTTATCATTAGGTTTTGGGTCTTCTTATTGTTCCTATTAAGTAACTTTAGACACATGTTGGAGCCAAGGGTGAAAGTTCAGACAGCAGAAAAATTTTGCTGCACACTGCTACTAGAACAAAAGACAAAGAGCATGGTTTCTTTCAATGGGTAACTCAAATCACTCCACTTCTCAAAGACATCCAAAAGTTTTCCAATCTCTGTGTAGCATAAAATACCATATTTCATTATGCTGCTTTCAAGAATTGCCATGATTGCACCAGTAACTTTTTGTGTTTTTTTGCAAATAAAACACAGCTTAGGGGCACCTGAGTGGCTCAGTTGGTTAAGCATCTGCCTTTGGCTCAGGTCATGATCTTGGGGTTCTGGCATCCAGCCCCACATCATTGGGCTCCCTGCTTCTCCCCCTGCCTTTCTGCCCTCCCAACCCCAACCATGTATGCTCTCTCTCAAATAAATGAATAAAATCTTAAAACACACACACACACACCTTACTTCTTACATGTCCATCACAGGTTGGCATGGGGCTCTGTTCTGCACAGTCTCCTAGGAACTAGGTGGAATAAAAATTTTTAAAAACTCACCAACCCAGAATCCTTTATCCAGAGAAAATACCCTTTAACAACTTTTGCAATGACTAGGGCAGAGAAAAGGGGGTGGGTAGCTTTTTCTAAATTATCCCCAATTTTCCTAGTTGAGAATCTAGTGGGGTTCCTGGAAGAAAAGCCTGAAACCGTGTGAGCCTCCTTCCCCAATTATGACTGCAGCCCCAAGGAGGAGCACTTATTCATGCTAACCCACACTGAGCCTTCAGTAATTCATGAGAATTTCTAGTCCAATGTTCCTTGCAGGCCTGTATGGCCTCTGGAGGCTTCTGCTGCAGGTGAGCAACTGCCTTCAGTCTGTATCTCCCTGAAGGATAGAAGTTTGACCTTCAAATTCAGTTCACTGATGGGTCCCATAAAGTCATTGATACTTAGTTTGTCAAGCTTTTTCTTGTCTAAGGACAAAAGTAATGACTCCTCAGGTTCTTTACATATCTGAGTTGAAACTGAAAGTCTTTCTGTTACAGCTGGTACATTTTTCAAAGAACTATTTTACATCTATTATAAAAATAATACAGTTGGATATCATTGAAAGTCCCCCTTTTCCAGGCCCTTGAAGTGTCCCTACCTGGTGGTTATCAATATGGTGTAAATCCATCTAAACTGGACTTGAACTTCATAATATTGGAGAATTTCAAGGCTCAGTCCTCAGGCCTCTTTTCTTCCCCATTTACCTTCCATCCCTCAATGATCTCATTCAGGCCTACAGCCTTAAATATTTTTATTTATGCTGACAACTTTCAAATTTTTATCCCCAGTCTAGACTTCTCTCTCAAATTCAGACTCATATATCCAACTGGTAACTTGCCTCTCCACTTGGCTAATGGAATTCTCACACTTTAAGTTTTACCATCTGATCATGTCCCACCCCCAGAAACGTCCTTTCAAATGAAAGTCCATCTTTCCAGTTACTCAGGCTAAATGCCTTGGTATTATTCTTAACAATTCCCTTTCCTTTACACTGTACATTCAATCTCTCAAAAATCAGGTTAGCTCTACTTTCAAAAGAAATGTAGAATCTGACCACTTCTTCCAATTTCCACTGCTAACACCCAAGTCTGAGTTACCATCATCTCCTGCCTAGATTGGTTCAATAGTCTCTTAATAGATCTCTTTGCTTCTATTTATGTTTCCTCTCTCCCTCTACAACTTGGATATTCCTTAACACACCAGAGTGATACATTTAAAATATAGGTTGATCAAGTTACTCTTCAGCTCAAACTTCTGCAATGACTATTTTACCACATGTACAAGCCAAATCCTATCTTTTGGCTGTTCAGTAAAATGGCCACTAGCCACCTGTGGGCTAAGACTTAAAACGTGGCTAGTCCAAATTGAGGTGTGCTTTAGGTAAGAAATATGCACCATATTGCAAAGCTTTAGTACAGAATATTAAATATCACATTAATATAATGATTACATATTAAAATAATATTTTAAAAAATACTGTCCTAAATACAATATATTACTATTACTATCAATTTCATGTTTCTTTTCCCTTTTTTTTTCAACAGGACCACTGAAAACTTTAAATTGTATCCAAAGTTTCCATTGTATTTGTTTTGAACAGTCCTACTCTATATAATCCAGACTCCAATTTAACTTCCCAACCTCCTTTCATCTATTTTTCCCCTCACTTCCCCCACACTGACTGTACCAGGTTTCTGAGTGTTCTTTGAACACCAGGCATGTTTCCACCTTAAGGCATGTGTTTTAGCTGTTGCTCTTCCCTCTACGCAGAGCACACTTTCCTCTTAGTGTTTTCAGCTTTTCAGGTCTTTGTTCATTTCCCACCCTCTCCATGAGGAGACTCCAAGACTACACTATTTAAAATTACCTCTACCATTCCCATAAGGATACCAAATCTCATTTATTGCTTTTTCCTTTTTTTCCATGCATTATCACCTCCTAAGATATTAAATTATTTACTTATTCATGATATGTATTTTTTTGTTGTCTGTCTCCCTTCCAAAATGCAAGGCCTCACAAGGGCAGGGATCTTTGTCTGCTTGATTCACTGCTGTATCCAGTGCCCAGCTCATTAATGAAGGTCCCATAAATGTTTCTTATTTGATTACACATACTTTTTAAATAAAGTCATAGTATACATATTATTCACCAAATCACTTTTCTTTCCACTGCACAAGCTGTCAGTGTAAATAAAAATAGATGAGCCTCAATCTTTTTAAGTATCCCAGGGTAATGATAAAATAAAATTTAACAATTCTTTTGGAGGTTTTTAATGTCACTGTCATTTTTTTCACTTTTATAAACAATACAGTATAAGCCATTTGTAGACTACATTCCTAGATATGGAAAGGCTGGTTCAAAGGCCATGTGGGTTTTAAATTTTAAGGTGTTGCAAAACTGCTTGCCTAGAAAGTTGTACCAATATCTGTTCCTATATACCATCAACTAATCTCCTACCCAAAATTGCCTAGATTAGAATTGCTACTCACTCTTCTGCCCACGTGTACAGCTAATATGCCATTTTAATTTCCACCTGTAAGTTGCTGCTTAAAGCATTATCACTTTTTACCATCTCCCCACAACCCCACCCCCAGATCCACAAACTCCCAAGACCCCACCCATTCTCTTCCATTCATATACATAACATCCCTCATTTAAGGCTAGGAAAATTCCAACCTGTTCTGAGAAAACTGGCAAATCTCCTCCTCACCAGTTTGGACTACTATCTTAGCCAAACTATGAAGTTCCATTACCTAGGTTCAAATTCCTGCTGTATTGTTAAACTCCGTGATCTCGTATTTTTTAGTTAATCTATGTCCCAATTTTTCTCATTAGTAAAACAGTAATCAACAGTGTTTTCCACTAAATTTGTAATGATGATTACCTGAATTACCACATATGAAGCATTTAGGCTTGTGTATTTACCGTGTGTGAATCCTAAATGCACTCATTTTAAATATAACACACTTGACACACATTATCACTTTCATTTGCACATTTTTTAAAGATTTTATTTATTTATTCATGAGAGACATACATAGAGAGAGAGAGGCAGAGACACAGGCAGAGGAAGAAGCAGGCTCCATGCAGGGAACCCAACGTGGGACTCGATCCCGGGTCTCCAGAACCAAGCCCTGGGCTGAAGGCAGCACTAACCCCCTGAGCCACCCGGGGTTTCCCTCATGACACATTTTTTTAAAGTGCTCAGATAATAGCAAATTTGTCAAGGATAGGCATTACTCCTTTTAATTAAATGCCTCTTAGTACCTAACACTGTTCATTTTACAAAGAAAAGAATTAATGCATATCTGTTGATCAAGCGACTGACTTACGCTATTTTTGAGTCTTGCCATAAGGACATGCTAAGGACAATGCCTTAAGAACGTTTGTTAGGTAGGAAATATTGACACCTTTCATACCTGATCAAGTTCCTAAGTAGTTAGTGAGACTTTTCCTATGGAAATATAGGAATTCTGAGGTTTTACCCAGCAAAAAAAGCAACACAATATGAAATTCTTCATTGCTGGGACATCTCTCCCATTCTCTTTCACTGTAATTGCCATTGCAGTTGCTTGTCAATGCCAACTCCACAGCACCTTGCCTCAGTTCCTTAATATTTTGGAATGAATCCTAGTCCTAATGAAACTGTTAGGGATGTTGTGTGCATCCCAGGTCAATGGGCTTTTCTGGACACCACTATTTTAAATCTAGCTCTATTTCAAATATTCACTGAGATTTTAGGCTAAAACTTGATGCTTTGAAAAAAGACACTCTGCCAACTGCACTAACACATTTAGCCATACACATCTCATTAAAGTCAATGAAAAATGTGCTACAAAAATCTCTATTCACGGCACATTCTCCCCTCACTACGTACATGTCATTCCTATTTATACTGAGTCAATGGAGAGAAGCAAAGACCTTTAAATATTTCTCTTTTAGTCATCCACTCAGATTAGTAGTTTTATAAAAAGCCTTCTCTGTGACTTTGGACTAAATATGAGGCAATATACTGCAGTTAACATCATCTGGGTTGAGCTCACACACAGTAATGTCACCATTTCTCCTTGGCAGAACTGCCACCAAAGTGGAATTTCAGCCAACTGCCCTTTGAAATTATAACAGTTGAAAAAAGACTAGTCAGTTGTATGGTCTGTTCTATATACCCTGGGAACCTCTATGTAAGTTTAAAGAACTCCCCATAAAATGGTAAAAGATGTTTCTCAAGTATTAACTCATGTAGCAACCACGTGAGGTGATACACAGGCTTATTAAGCCACTATGTAATATGTACTATTTGAACAGGGCTGAGACACACAACATCTCACAGCCCTGAGATTATACTGTTATCATTTAAGGGGGGGGGAGGATATACTGTTAGAAAATATAACACTATGGAAAGATGTCTTAATTAATTGCACAAAAAAAAAAAAGCAACACATGCTGTGAGAGTCCTCAGGAAGCAGAGGGCAATTTGGCCTGAAGTATTTGGGCAAAGTATCAAAAAGGAGGGAGGAGATCATCTTGCTGGCCATTGAGGACTGGTGGAGACAAAAATAATTAAGAAGACAAAGTCCACTACTCAAGTAATAGAAGTGCAGCTATATAAAAGAGATGATGAAAGAAAAAGGGTAACAATGACATTTGTTGTTTGGATGTGGAGACAAAAATCAATAATTTTGGAAGTGATTAAGAAGAAAATTGATTGCTCAATTGACCCAGATAAGGAAGCAGGGGATAGAGGTACTTTGGAGGGTTAAAAACGTTTATTGTGAAACATGATTAACCATAAAACAGATGGAACTTATTTTCATAATGCTCCATTTTTCAATCTACTTGCTATTAATAACAAATTTGGTACTAACCAAAAGGCTCCTCCCTTCCTCCCTCTCTGTTTTTAACCAAAATTTTGATGTGAAACCTCTTAAGTGTCTATCCTTTATGTATGCTCATTTAAATCACCTTAGTTCAGGAGTTCTTAATCAGGGCAATTTTGTTGCCAAAGGGATATTCATCAATGTCTGATAACATTTCAGGCTGTCACAACTGGAGAGGGCACTGTTACCTGCATACAATGTACAGAGGCCAGGGATACTATTTAACATCCCACAATGCACAGGACCATCACCCACAAGAAAGAATTATCTGTCCCAATATGTTAATAATGCCAAGGTTGAGAAATCCTATACTAGTACAAGCTACCATCATCTCTGTTCAATCGATTCCTCCCAGGGTTGCCTTCCTTGTCTCACTGCAATCTTCTCTCCATAAAACACCCAAAGTATTCTTTAAAAGGTAAATCTGACCGTGTATCTTCTTTACTGATTTTTTTTTTTTTGGTTTGCAATTGCTCTTTGGATAAAAACCAAATTTTTCAAAATAGTCTACAAGACTGAACCAGACCCTATATATATGTACAGCCTCAACTATTGCCACCATTTTTCTTACTCTCTTCAGTGCCACTTCTTTTCCAAAATTGCTACACTCTTTCCTATTCAAAGGGCCTTTACACTGCTGTTTCCTTCAGCCTGGTATGCCTTCACCTCATTAATTCCTTCTCAACCTTCAAGTGACACTTTAGCCTTTACTGAATCCACTAAACCCACAGACTTCCTGTTAGAAATGTTTGTAGCAACCTTTACTTTTCCTCCACAGAATTTATCAAAATGTATTAACACGTGTCTTTGTTTGGATTTCCCAGAACACGTACTGGGACTATCTGAGTCCAAGTACTCAATTTGGGAAGTGATCCCAGGAAACACTGTTTGGGATTGAAAGTCAATAAAGGGTATCCTAGCAAGTAAGTTACCACCATGGGCAAGTGGAACCTAATTTCACTAGATAATTTAGACAGAAAGTAAAGAAAACATCTCAAAAACCATCCCAAATGAGGGGCAAGGAAGCTAGGGTATTTATCCACCACTCCTCATACACCACTGCTTAAGGATTGCTTCCACAGGGATGAATGCCTCAGCTTGTAGAGCTTCCCTTGTAAATGGTCCAAGTATGATCTCACTTCCAGAAATAAAAGCCCTCAGGCAGATACATACAGGCATTAAATGTAAACCTCCTTTACTTCACAAAGTACGAAGGGCAAATGGATGGGCACTGAAAGATCTGCCACACTGTATATTTAGTAATTATTTAATGAATGTTCATCTTCCCAACTGAACTTCGCAAAATATATTTGGTTTATTGCTAACCAATTATATACATTAAGGCTAGCACAATATTTTTTTTGTTTTTTAAAGATTTTATTTATTTATTAGAGAAAGATAGAGGCAGAGACACAGGCAGAGGGAGAAGCAGGCTCCATGCAGGGAGCCCAACATGGGACTCGATCCCCGGTCTCCAGGATCACCCCCTGGGCTGAAGGCGGCGACAAACCGCTAAGCCACTGGGGCTGCCCACAATATTTTGAACAAATATAATACTTCATTAATATTTGCAGATGAGAAAAATATTTGCAGATGAGTATATTATTTTATCAAGTGAATTGTTTAACTTTCGCTTGTATTATCAATCCTGGTTTTGACCTCCGAAATCTTACAACCAAATTTTTTAATATGATGCATTGTTTAAAACAGTTGACAGACATTGTATATACATTATGATGACTATTATCAAAATGACATAAAATACCAAGTGTTGGCAAGGATTTGGAAGAACTAGAATCCTCATGCATTGCTGGTGATAAAGTAAAATGGTGCAGGTGCAGCTACTAGGAAAAACAAGATGGCACATTACAGAACATTGAAAATGTTTACCATGAAAGCTGGCCATTTCAAGATCTTTTGTTGGCTGTGAAGAAACCCATGTCTCATGATTTCATTCATTTTTTTACAAACATGGATATTATTTATGAGAGGGACATAAAGAACTTTAGACTCATCCTTTAAATTAAAAGATACAGAGTAAGCATGGGACACCTGCTATGAGGAAAGGTGTGTCTAGGATGACCATGGTTATTTAGTGAATTATTAAAGCATTTCTGCCATGTGGTACTTAAGTGAGCTAAACATACACAACTCTGAAATATACTGCAGTAAAAGGACAAGATAAAAATAGGAAATAAATTTGAAAACTAATTGTATAAATAGAGTACTGGGATTAACAACTCAATCTACAGAATTAAACTATAATATTTTGGTTTTTTTTATTCCATTCAGAAAATAGGATACCATTTAAGTATTTAAGAGAAGTGTTGGTGATAGAAGTATGTTCAATTTAGGAATGATTGACATCCAAACAGTGCCAATTTACTCTAAAATCTGGAATAGGGTTTCCACTTTTTTTAACCTTTTGACCCCTTGACCCATTTTTTTCCTAACCCCATTCCTACCTCTGGCAACCACCAATCTGTTCTCTGTAACTATCAACTTTTTGGGGACTTTTAGGTGGGATTTTTTTTTGTTTTAGGTTCTACACATAAAAGAAATCATACAATATTTGTCTTTCTGTGTATGACAGCACAATGTCCTTGAAGTCCATTCATGATGTTGGAAATGCTGAGATTTCATCCTTTACAACTGAATAATATTCCATTGTATACATCTACCACAATTTCTTCACCCATTCATCCACAGATGGACACTTAGGTTGTTTCCCTATCTTGGCTATTGTAAATAATGCTGTAATGAACATGGGAGTGCATTTATCTTTTTGGCTTAGTGCTTTCATTTTCTCCAAATACCAAGTGGAATTGATGATTGCATGGCAGCTCTATTTTTGACCCCTTGGGCAACTTCCACACTGTCTTCCACATTGTCTACCAATTTACATCCCCACTAATGGTACACAATGGTTCCCTCTTCACATCCTAGCCAGCACTTATTATTGTCTATTTGATAACAGCCATTGTAACAGGTGTGATGTAAACTCACTGTGGTTTTGATGTGCATTTTCCTGACGATTAACGATGTTGAGCATCTTCTCATGTACATACTGACCATCTATATGTCTTCCTTGGGAAAATGTCTATTCTGATCATCTGCTCATTTTTCTAAAAGATTTTAAGTAATCCCTACACCCAACAGGGGACTTAAAATCAAAACTCCAAGACTAAGAGTCACATGCTCTACCAACTGACCAGCCAGGCACCCCATCTGGCCCATTTTTTTAATTGGATTGCTTTTTTTTTTGCTATTGACTCATATGATTTCTTTATATATTTTGAATATTAGCCTCTAGTCAGATTTATGATTTATAAATATCTTTCTCCCATTTAGTAGGTTGCCTTTTCATATTGTTGATGGTTGTCCTTGATTTGTAGAGGCCTTTTATTTTTTTAAGATTTATTTATTTATTTATCTATCTATCTATTTATTTATTTATTTATGATAGAGAGAGAGAGACAGAGAGAGAGAGAGAGAAAGATAGAGAGAGGCAAAGACACAAGAGGAGGGAGAAGCAGGCTCCATGCCAGGAGCCCGACGTGGGACTCGATCCTGGGACTCCAGGATCGCGCCCTGGGCCAAAGGCAGGCACCAAACCTCTGAGCCACCCAGGGATCCCCTGTAGAGGCTTTTTAGTAATATGGAGCCTTTAGTTAGACTCAACAAGAAGAAAAGAGAGAGGATTCAAAATAAGAAATCAAAGAGGAGGCATTACAACTTATATCACAAAAACACAAAGGATCAAAAGAGACTGTCATGAACAATTACATACCAACAAATTGGAAAACCTACAAGAAGTGGATGCATTCCTAGAAACATAAAACCCACTAAGATTGAAAAATAATGAAATAGAATATCTAAACAGACCAATTACTAGTAAGAAAACTGAAGCAGTAATCAAAAACTTCCCACCAGACAGCTTCACTGGTGAATTCTACTAAGCACTCAAAGAACAATTAATACCTATCATTCTCAAACTCTTCCAAAAATATAGAGGAGGAGGGAACTCTTCTAGACTGATTTTATGAGGACAGCATTATCCTGATACCAAAGCCAAACAAGGATGCCAAAGGAAAAGAAAATTACAGGCCAATATCCCTGATAAACATAGATGCAAAAATCTTTAACAAAATATTAGCAAAACCAGTTCAACAATTCATTAAAGAATCATATACCAGGGCACCTGGGTAGCTCAGTAGTTAGTGTAGTAGTGAGTAGTAGTAGTGTCTGCCTACTACTAGTAGAGTAGTAGTGAGTGTCTGCCTTTGGCTCAGATCATGATCCAGGGCTCTGTGATCAAGTCCCACATCAAGCTCCCCACAGGCAGTCTGCTTCTCCCTCTGCCTAAATCTGTGCTTCTCTCTCTGTGCCTCTCATGAATAAATAAAATCTTAAAAAAAAGAATCATATACCATGACCAAGCAGGATTTATTCCAGGGATGTAAGCATAGTTTAATATCCACATATCAATGTGATACACCACATTAACAAAACCAGGGACAAAAATGATATGATCATCTCAGTAGATGAAGAAAAACCATTTGACAAAATTCAACATTCATTCATAATACAAACTCTCAACAAAGTGGGTATAGAGGGAGCATACTACAACATCATAAAGGCAAAGCCATATATATGACAAGCTCACATCTAACTGCATACTCAATGGTGAAAAGCTGAAAGTCTTTCCTCTTCAATCAGGAATAAGACAAGGATATCCACTCTCCCCACTTTTATTCAATACAGTACTGGAAGTCCTAGCCAAGCAAGTAGGCAAGAAAAAAGAAATAAAGGGCATCCGAAATGGAAAGGAAGAAGTAAAACTGTCACTATATGCAGACGACATAATATTATAATAGGAAACCCTCAAAACTCCATCAAAAAGCTGTTAGAACACTCTGGGAAACGAATAAGGGATGGTGGAAAGGGAGGTGGGCGGGGGGTGGGGGTGACTGGGTGACAGGCACTGAGGGGGGCACTTGATGCGATAAGCACTGGGTGTTATGCTATATGTTGGGAAATTGAACTCCCATTAAAAAAAAAAAGCTGTTAGAACAAATGAATTCAGTAAAATTGTGAGATACTAAATCAATACACAAATATCTGTTGCATTCCTATATGCTAATAATGACGTAGCAGGAAGAAATGAAGAAAACAATCCCATTTATAATTGTAACCAAGAAAAATAAAGTTCTTGTTAATGAATTTAGTCAAGGGGGTAAAAGACCTATATATCAAAAACTTAATGTAAAACATTAAAGAAATTGAAGAAGATACAAACTAATGGAAAGAGATTTCATGCTCATGGATTAGAAGCATCAATACTGTTAAAACCTCCATATGTTACCCAAAGCAAACTAGACATTCAATGCAATCCCTATCAAAACGCCAACAGCTGGGACACCTAGGTGGCTCTGCAGTTGAGCATCTGTCTTCGGCTCAGGTTGTGATTCCAGGGTCCAGGCCCAAATCGGACTCCCCGCAGGAAGCCCGCTTCTCCCTCTCCCTCTGTCTCTGCCTCCCTCCGTGTGTCTCTCATGAATTCATAAAATCTTTTTTTTTTTAATGCCAACAGTATTTTTCAAAGAAACAGAACAAATACTTCTAAAATTTGTATGGAACCACATAAAACCTTGAATAGCCCAAGCAATCTTAAGAAAGAAGAAAAAAGGTGGAGGCATCATACTTTAAGTTCAAATGACACTGCAGTGATACAATAATTAAAACTGTATAGTATTGCTGCTACTCAGCCATAAAGAAGAATGAAATCTTGCCATTTGCAACAACATGTATGGACCCAGAAGGTAAAATGCTAAGGGAAATAAGCCAGAGAAAAACAAACACCATATGATTTCACTCATATGTGGAATTTAAGAAACAAAGAAACAAAAGAACACTTAGAGAACCAACTGGCAGCTGCTGGAGGGGAAGCAGATAGGGGTAAAACAGGTGAAGGAGATTAGGAGTATACTCATTATGAACACTGAGCAGTGTATAGAATTGCTGAATATATACTATATGCCCAAAAGTAATATAACACTGAATGTTAATTATACTTGAATTTAAAGAATATAGTATTGCCATAAAAACAGACACACAGATTAATGCAACAAGATAGAGAGCCCCAAAATAAACCCATACATATATGGTCAATTAACTTACAACAAAGGAGCCAAGAATATACAATGGGGAAAGTACAGTCTCTGCAATAAGTAATGGTAGGAAAATTGGACAGCCACATGCTAAAGAATAAAACTCAACCATTATCTTATACCATTCATAAAAATTAACTTACAATGTATGAACTTTATCTGGATCCCATTTCAATAAACTGTAAATTAAAGAAATTTTAAAACATTTGGGGAAATGTGAACATTGACAGAATAATGAGTAGTATTAATGAATTACTAATTTTAGATATGAGAATGGGATTACTGTAAATTTTTTAATCCTTATCTTCTAGAGGTGCATACCAAAATACATATAAAATGATCTGTTAATAAGGATCTGTTAAAAAGTTATCTATTGATGGGGTAGAAGTTTGATGAAATAAGACTAGCAGATAACTGCTGAAGCTGGTTATACTATTCTCTCTACTTCTGTGTTTCCATATAAAAAGATTTTGAAAGAGGCAAGAGGATAATTTAACAAAATGGACAAACTGCATGGTATGGACCTTATGTGCAACCTAATCCAACCAAACCATTAAAAAATGTGTATAATGAATATTACTGAGCCATCAAAAAGAATGAAATCTTGCTATAATAATTATTTTAGGATACCCCATTATAAACTCTATTTCCTACTTCTACTACTAGATAAGACTTTACAACCCCCACTACCCACTGCTTATAGTCCCTGAAGCATATCAAAACTTGAATGGACAGAAAAGCAAGCAAGCAAGCTAAGTACAGAAGATGGGATATAAGGAGGGAGGTTATAATGAAAATAGAAATTGGGAATCCCTGGGTGGCGCAGCGGTTTGGCGCCTGCCTTTGGCCCAGGGCGCGATCCTGGAGACCCGGGATCGAATCCCACATCGGGCTCCCGGTGCATGGAGCCTGCTTCTCCCTCTGCCTGTGTCTCTGCCCCTCTCTCTCTCTCTCTCTCTCTGTGACTATCATAAATAAATAAAAATTAAAAAAAAAAGAAATTGGAGAAAAGCTACTGGTAGTGACACTTATTGATAGTAGTAGACAGAGACAAGACTCCAGAAGTCCCCAATCTTTTCTTATGAAAAGAGTAGCAAACTGATTTACTTTAGAACAGACAAGGTGATTTTGATATTTGCTCTAATTCGTGGGGAAGCTGTGGTTGCCTAATAACAGAAAGCAGAGTACTGACAAAGGCATTTTAATTTATCAGCCACAGTTATAACTCATTTTAGAGTGAGAGCTGCTCTGATGGTTAAAAATCATATACTCTTGGGGGCAATAGATACAAAGAAAAGAACTGCATATCCCCTATAAACCCTCTACTATCAGTCTCCTATCCCAGGATCTACATTTGTACAGTAGAAACTTTTCAAGAGAAGTTACAACAATCCCACAAACATTGCAAAACTAGGATTTTCTCTGAAACTGTCATCTTTACCAAAACCTTTATCATCATCATCGTGGCTAACATTTACTGAACACTTACCATATGCTATTTTCATATAGGTTAGCTCCTGAAATATTTAAATTGACTTTGTGAGGCAGGTATTATCATTAACCTCCGAGGAAACTGGTCTTATTTTTTTAATAGTAAATTTATTTTTTATTGGTGTTCAATTTGCCAATATACAGAATAATACCCAGTGCTCATCCCGTCAAGTGCCCCCCTCAGTGCCCGTCACCCATTCACCCCCACCCCCCGCCCTCCTCCCCTTCCACCACCCCTAGTTCGTTTCCCAGAGTTAGGAGTCTTCATGTTCTGTCTCCCTTTCTGATATTTCCTACCCATTTCTTCTCCCTTCCCTTCTATTCCCTTTCACTATTATTTATATTCCCCAAATGAATGAGACCATATAATGTTTGTCCTTCTCCGACTGACTTATTTCACTCAGCATAATACCCTCCAGTTCCATCCACGTTGAAGCAAATGGTGGGTATTTGTCATTTCTAATGGCTGAGTAATATTCCATTGTATACATAAACCACATCTTCTTTAACTGGTCTTAAAGTGTGTTAACTTGCCTTAGGGCACACAGGTAGAAAGTGTGACTCTTCAGCTTGCTTTCCTAAGAGTTTCATCTTAGGAGATACCTTGAAAGTTAACCAGCTAAACTGAATCTAAGTGTGTACAGGTACCCAAAGTTCAGCTTATCTGACATAGGGGCAAGAGAATTAGGCATAAAGAGGAGACTCCAGGCTGATCAAATGAAATCTGCACTCTTATGATAAGAACAAAGTTATTAAGATAATTCAGATCAAATCAATAGTAGCTTTGAGTCTTAATTAGGTAAAAGATTGTTTAGGTCTCAATTCCATTTTCCAGAAAAAGAACTGCCTCCTGTGGCATATCAAAGCAAGAGCAATGCCTCCCTTACACACACATTTCACACATTCATATTTCAATCATTTTTATATTGTATAATTTTTCAAGCATACACCATGTTCCATGGATGTTAACTGAGTAGCTAGTCCAAGCACTGGAAACAGGTTCTAAATTAGGCAAAATCAATTCACTTTTAAACTAACCATATCCAGTTTAGTGTACACCTTAAGAGTCAGACTGGAGTTAAAACCAGAGCTTTCTAAGTTTCAGTAAATTACTCAATTTCTTTGGGCTTCAGTTTCCTTGTTCATAAAATAAGGATAGTGATAGTACCCACTTCGTAATAATAATGAGAGGATAAAACAAGCAACATACAAAGCACCTGTTAACTATATTGACAATTATCATAACTATATTACTTCATGACTATATAGGTTAGATATAAGCTTTAAACACCTCTCCTTAAATAGCTAACTTCTTCACCATCTCAACTTGTAGAATACTATACTCTTATTAGTAGTAAAAGATATCCCACAGAATCAAACAGTATTTTTTTAAATCTCCCATACTCCATTTCATTCCAATTTTAGTATATATGAAGGGAGCACCATACTCTTCATATCTATTTTTTTCTACTTCTGCAACTGAATTAAGAGACTCATCATATCTAAAAAAATATTTAAAAATTTTCAAACTAGTTGAGCTTGGCAATTAATTTGTTATTATTAATTGCCTTTTCATTAATGAAATAGAAAAAGCAGATCTCATGGGATATCCAGCCTTCCATGTCAGGTTTCTTAAGATCTCAGAAAGCAGAGTTTCTATTGGTACAGCTGCTTCAGACTCCTAAAATAACTGACGAAGGGTGATAGAGGTAAGGTATGATGACTATGACAGAGTTTTAACCATCTATTTTTAACTACCCTTTCTTAAAATCATTTTAAGGTTCTGACTCCCAGTCCAGCAATGAAGGTCTTTTGTTGTCTTCTAAACATTCATCTGTCACTCTGTTCATCATTTACATATGGTTCATCGACAGTTGATGGCAACTTTACCCATCATTGCATATGGTCCATTAACAGTCGACAGCTGTCAGTAAGACAAGACTACTCAAGCCCTTCTCCAACCATAAAGCTTTGACTAACAGAGAGAAGAGTCTGAACCAACCACCTGCTGAGGCCATCTTAATCTTGCACTAATTAACTTCTTTGGCTTGAGTCCTCTGCTACAAGAGAGAGGATACAGTTGAAAGGAAATGTTTGGATGAAATGTCTGTCAGAGTAAATCTAGTTATGCTTTTAAGAAATATCATCCACATCCATATGTATCAGCTCATTTATTTCAAAATATGTTTTCACCACTCTTTAGATATGCTTTTATTGGGGTAACAATTTACAAACCACCTCTCATTTTGGTAAAACTTAGAAAACCTAATGCCCAAATTTAAAATGGCAGCCAACACACTTACTGAACACCTACTTTGTATGTAACACTTTGCTGAGTGTGTTGAAGGTTTATTTTACACAACCAAAAAAACAAAAGGCATACTTTTTAAATGATTAAATGGAGTACAAAGTATACTATATCAGGTTAGTTTTCAGTTAGTTGTGAGAGTGAGATAGGTAATTTTCTTTTTAGATTTTATTTATTTATTCATGAGAGACAGAGAGAGAGAGGCAGAGACACAGGCATAGGGAAAAGCGGGCTCCTAGCAGGGAGCCTGATGTGGGGCTAGATCCCAGGACTCCAAGACTACGCCCTGACCTTAAGGCAAAGTCTCAAGCACTGAGCCACCCAGGCGTCCTGAGATAGGTAATTTCTAATGGAACCCAAGCAGGAACTCATTCTCTGGCTCAAGGTATTACATGATCTATTTAACATGGACTATCTGTGGCCTGCGTATTTATGCATAAAATCTTAAGATGGGAAAATGACACAATAGATTATACTCAAGAGACATCAGACCATTAAAATGGGAGTGAAACAAAGAATTTGGTCAATGCTTGAAAGCATAAACTCACTGGATAGAAAAGGTTGAGGATAAAATTTGTATTCTGAGATTCCTAATGAACTCTAATTTTTGTGCTTGAACTTATTTCTATACAGTATTCGGTTTTACATGACAGGAAAGCCTTTCCTTTATCTACATGGCTTATGTTTACTTATGTTTCTGTTTTTGTAATTCAAATATATGAGATTCTCACAAACTGTTATTTACACAAACTTGGATTTATTTCTGTATGGTGTTTTAATAGTTTTGCATGACAGAGTTCTTTATCTCAATGACTAAATCTATTTCAAATCTATGTCTCTGCTGAACATATATGCCTATAAAGTATTATACATATAATTTATGATGATAAAAGAGGCAGAGTATCTTTTAAAAATTGTTTTCCAATGGTAATTTTTCATAGTTTTTTGCATAATGCAAAAAAGTACTAAAATGAATCCTTCTGATCATGCTGATTATGTTTATTTAAATGAATTTATCACAAATAATCTAGCAAATTACTATTAAATCAAAATAGTGATTATAACACTTAACTTACACGTGTTGTATTTATTGTGATTAAATCCTGAATACCTCTTGTGAGGTCAAGGTGAGAGCTCAGGGGAGAGGTTTGTTTACCTGCAAAATGTCATGGTATCCATTTTAAGTAATTTGGTAGGTTTTTACCTATGAAGTGATTCACCTTTTCCATTAAAATGAGTTTTCAAATCCCTGTCCCATTGCCATAACTCAGAGAAGAAAGATGTTGGTTAGAAGCTCAGAGCAGGGATGCCAATCATAGCAAGAAAAAACACAACTCAGAGCCTTTGGTTAGTGAGACAGAGTTGAAGATATGATTACCACATTGAGGTTAATGCCAACTCTCCTTCAACTTTATTCAAAATTGGCTAAATTCAGTCTACACAACTATTTCTACTCATATTCTTTCTCTTTCTCTCCCCCACTCCCTTTTTCTTTCTCTCCATAAGCTATGGGCTTTTGTTCTAGCAGAAGCTAATCTGAAATAGCTGGGTTATACAAGAAACTGGACAACCTGCTGTCATGTTTAAGAACTAGAAAAGGCTTTGGCAATCACTGGGTTCAACTTCCTAATTTTGTATCAAAGGAAACTAAGCCACAGCACTGTTTAGTTGGTAAGTGCCAGAAATCCATGAGTGACAGAGCCATCAGGAGACTTCAGGCTTTTGTGCTTTCTGGTCCTGTTGCTATCATCACAAATGAATGCTTCATCTCTAGAAATCAGTGATCAAGTCAAAATAGCACTGCTGCCACCATCACCACTGCCGGAACCACCACCACTACTCCATACACACACTCCTTTCATAGCTCCAAAAAATAGGAGGTACTTAATATTTATAAATATATTACAACTTCTCCACATCTTTATATGGAGATATTTTTATCTATAAAATAGAGATCACCTTTAATAAATATCCTCAGTTTAATTCTGAGTGAAAACAATGAATTATGTTTTAAATTGAACTACCACAAGGGCTCTTGGGGAGCTCAGTTGGTCAACTACCCAACTCTGGATTTCGGCTCAGGTCAAAATCTCAGGGTCGTGAGTTCAAGCCCCCCAGTCAGGCTCCATGCTTAGCATGGAGTTGGCTTGAGATTCTCTGTCTTCTTCCTCTGTCTGTTCCCCTTCTATCCCCCTTCAATCAATTAATCAATAAATCAATAAATCTACCACAACTGTCCCTCCATATAGAGAAAACTCAGAAGTTACCTCTATTTTAAATTATTTTTTAAAAATCCTAAGCTATCCAATACTTACATATTTTTAATATTAAAAGATTATATCTTCTAGAAAGTCTAGAAGATATAAAATCTAAGAGACAAGACCTTCTTAAATGAGACCATAGATCTAGAAAACAGATTTACTATACAAGAAATTTTAATGTCATTTAACGAAAAAAGGTCCACTAAACAAATTCAAAGCAAATGACAGATATGAAAAATCCTTTCAAATGCATAAGGTTAAATCTACAATATATAAGTGACAACACAACAGGAACAGAATGGACAAGATATTTAAGTTGGATAATTTACAAAAGACCAACAAACTTATAAAAAGAAGTTCAATTGCCAAGTCATCAGGCCAATTCAAAGTAACAATGATTAATCACTCTACAACTATCTCATTAGCATAAATATAAACAAGTCTCTCACAATGCCTGCTTATGGAAATATAAGGAAATGTTCCTACATACTGGTCTTAACAGAAAATACTATACCTTTCTTTTAACATCTGGTGGGGCACCTGGATGGCTCAGACAGTTAAGCTTCTGCCTCTGGCTCAGGTCATGATCCCAGGGTCCTGGCATGGAGCCCCACATCCGGTTCCTGCTCACTGCTTCTCCCTCTTCCTCTGCCTGCCACTCCCCCTGCTTGTGAGCTCTCTCTCTCTCAAATAAATAAATAAAATCTTTAAGAATAAATAAATAAAAGCAATCTGGTTAAATAGGTGATGAGGATTAAGGAATACAATTGTGATGAGCACCAGGTGTTGTATCACTATCACTGAAATTAATATTACACTGTGTTAACTAACTGGAATTTAAATAAAAACTTAAAAAAATAAGAAACTGTCAACATCTATTTAAAATTTTTAAAGACTCATATCCTTTAACCAATCATTCTCACATTTTGGAATTTATTCCAAAATTTAAGGACATATATTTAAGGATGTTTATTGCAGCAACATTTGTAGTGCCAAAGCCTGGAAGTAATGTGCCTACAACAAATATGACACAAATTGTGTTGCTTCACCATGGAATATTATGTACCTATTAGCAATATAAATACATTAGGGTTAAGTCTGCTGACTTTTAGAGTCCCTTGAGTTATTACTTAATGAGTGAGAAAACCAAGATGAGGCAAAGCCACTATTGCATAATCCAATTTTTCTAAAAAGCAGTAAAATTGTAATTCTTAAATAAAAATTTAAGAGCATAGAGGGAAGAATTGGAGGGATACGTACTTCGTTATGAATATGTTCTGACTTTGTTGGGGGGGCACTGCAAGGGGTGGCTAATTTGCATGAAAGGGGAAAGGAACTGAGATGGAGGAGCCCAGCAGGAAACAAGGAAAAGGAAAAAGAACGTTGTAACTAAAGTCATGTATTTATGTAAAATTATATACCTATTAAGAAATTAAACAAAATATTTTGGTTAAATTTTAAAATAGCTTCCAATGAAAATCATACTACCATTTTTGTCATAGACTTTAAAGTATTGTTAAACTCTTTAGAATATTTAATCAAATTATTTGTAGCACTACCATTTATTGAGGGCCATAAAATGTATTAAACACTATACACACACACACACACACACACACATTGCTAGTGTGTTTTTAACAGTGTTTAATTTGAGGATCAATAAATTCCCTAAGTTATATCTAACTTCATGGCCGGGTCAATGTTCAGCTTATATATGTAAATGCCATTAAAGGAGGGTCCTTTTGATTTACTCTTGATTTCTCAGCTTTCCATCATTGCTTGCACAGAGTAAACAGCAAATAGTTGCTGAGTTTGTGGAATGAATGACTATATGTGATTATTCTTACGTACCATTACAAATCAGACTTTTGAAGATGATTAAGTTACATATGGTTTAGTTCGAATTTTCATAATCCTGGATTTTTTTTATATTCCTAAACCAAAAATGACAAATAGAAAACAAACAAAAACCTAAAAATTTGAAAAATTTGAAGATTCCAACTTACAGGGCAAAGTTAGCACCCTACAGTGTAAGTGTTTTATATATTTAAAAGCAGAGCCATGTGGTATAATTTACAGTGGATTACTGTCAAGGATAAAAATATGGGTTAGGCAGTCAGACTGCCAGGATTCTAATTCTTATCCCTCCACTTAATAACTATGACCTTGGGGAAGTTCCCTGTGCCCCCCTGTATAAAATACTTCGAGACTCATATGAGGCATTATAGACATACAGAACTCCCAACACAGGGTCTAGCATGTGGCAAAAGCTTAATAAAGTGTTGCCCAATACTATTAATAATGAAGCAAAAAGTAAAGATAGTAACAATAGAGTCTTTATCATCTGTTTCCCAATTGACAATGGCTTTTATGTTATGGGAAAGAACACTGTGCCAGGGTTCATATGGAGTACCTCAGTTAATCAACAGACATCTCAATGGCAGAGCTGAATACTGGGGCCAAAACTGAGTTCACATTAGAACTAGCCCAAGAACTCAAGAGACACACAAGTGGAAGCCAAGTTAAAAAAAACCTAACATTATATGTTCTCATTCATTTGGGGAATATAAATAATAGTGAAAGGGAATATAAGGGAAGGGAAGAAGAAATGTGTGGGAAATATCAGAAAGGGAGACAGAACATAAAGACTCCTAACTCTGGGAAACGAACTAGGGGTGGTAGAAGGGGAGGAGGGCGGGGGGTGGGAGTGAATGGGTGACGGGCACTGGGGGTTATTCTGTATGTTGGTAAATTGAACACCAATAAAAAATAAATTTAAAAACAAAAAAACCCTAACAGGAATGCACAGACAAGCATACACCAAAAATCAGGATGAAACAGTGGTTTAAAACCAGGCAGATCAAAAGTAGAATCCAGTAAGCAGGATACCCAGAGAACTCAGAACTGAAGAAAATCAAAACAGTGAGCTACAATACCTGGGAGAACTGACTCTTGATGGAAATCTTGGATTAATGAGAAAGTTCCTTGCCTTTCGCCTTCTAGCCAGCAAGACAGTCTTAATCAGCCAATTAAACCAGGATGTGGGTATTCCTGAATTAGTTAAGAAGTACAGGAATGAAATGAAGTATACTAAAAAGTCCCATAATATGAGTAACAAGTAACAATACTTTTAGTAATTGCATACCTATTTTATGTTAATTTTTTTGTTTTTTGAATTGTCCAAATAAGGTACACCTGTACCCTCCATTAATCTTAGATAATTAGCACAATTTTCATCAACTGCAGTGAATTCTTCAGACTCCAATTAATATGCTAAAAGCTCCTCAGTTCACACTGTCTATGTGTTGACCTGTGAAATCTTCATATTTTTTAAATTAGAAGTTGGCTTAGGAAGCAATAACCTCATGCCTGCCTGGTAGATTGGGCCAGAGTGAGTAATATGTTAAGTCAATTTTCAGTGGAACAAAACAAGAGTGGTGCTTAATTTATGAAATTAAAATACCTAGTCAGTCTCATTGAAAAGGAACATTATCAAAACTCCTGAGGCCTGAGAAGAAAGGACAAAGTCCAATAAAAAGCATATACTGTAGGACTGAAACAAAGATGCTGCTTGGCGGTGGCCTATATGAGAAGGCAAGTGCAGCTAGGGAGAATGTTCTCTGGTTTCCTGGGTAACAGGAGTCAAAGACTACAAAGGAATGGAGCTGAGAAAGGTGCTTCCAGAGGAAAAGCAAGAAACATGCCACTATACAAGACTCCCTGCAGAAAGACAACACTACATGTTCAACAAGTGTAGCTGGGCAGGTATTCAATCCCATGTTGGAAAGATGGAGTAACCCAGAAGTCCTGACAAATTATTTTTGGAAATCCATTTCCTCAGCAGGTACACACAGTTACTTAACCAGCATTCCTTGTCTTACATAATTGAAAATTCATTGAGAAAATGCATTTAGTGCCTTCAAAGAGAAATAGATGGGTGCTATACATAGGAAAGGACTCAACAGTTGAATCAGAGAGCAGGGCTTCCAGCTAACAAATGAAGGATACGAAGCATCTCTGGGTCAGTAACACTGGTCCTGCTGGTTCCTTCTGTAAGTCATCATTGTTATTCCAGACACAAACTGCCCTAATAATCCTATCAAATTCACTTGAACTCAATTCAGTAGAAGAAAATTAAAAAGATTCATCCAATTTGATACTTGAAATACCTGCAAATGGGCAAAATGTGTTTTATTGCCATTCTGAAGCGGAGCTTCATCAAAATGCTAGGATCAGTTTGGGCCTTGAGATGACATTCCCTGGAGTTAATTGCTACATGAAATAGAGACATTTTATAACAAAAGCATAATGACATAATCACAACAATTTCTAAAAATCAACAATTTAACCCTGGCAATTTGGATGGACAGCACATCTGCAGATGGCTTAAAAAATAGCACATCATTAAAGGCATATACTTTTTTTTTTAAGTGAAAAGGACTGTCCTGTTGATTTCCTGTTGGATGGCAAAACATAGTTTTGGCAGTGCTGCCTTGTGAAGGGTTGTTTACCGCTTGGAAAAGGGCTTCCTATTAGACATGTGCTGAATATGTTTCAATGTCACAGAACAGTGTCAGCTGTGTAGCTGCCAAAAATGACATCAATTCTCACCCCCACAAAGACAGACATTGTTAGGGGTACCATTAATGAGGCACACACTTTTTCTTTCCTCTACTTTTCCTCTATGGAGCAAGAGATCAAGGCGTTCTAGTGGAATTATCTTTCCAGAGAATGAGAAACACTTAAAAGAACTGAACCACAAAGGTTTTAAACAATATTAAAAGTTAATCGAAAAAAATGACAGCAATGGACAGAATGACAAAAATTTCCACATAAGAATACAGAGACATAAATAGAAATATTTACAGGCACATATATGTGTATATATACACACACTGTTCTCACAAAGTATTTACTAAATGAACTGTATTTTAATCCTCTCAAACTATGGTGCATTCATTATCCATTTTTTTATGTTACACTGTCTGATTTAAATGTTACATGTGAAGGTTTTCCTATCCTCTATGCTGTGCAATAGTAATTGATAAAATCTATGATTATTTAAATTATTTTTTAAGAAAGTCTCTATGCCTATAATTTAAGTAGTTTCTATCTTACAGGTCCTTTCATTATATATATAATTACTACAGTGTAATGCCTACAAGCTAGTACAATTATCCTCTTAGGGTATGTGATGTAGTCAGGGTGGTCAAGGCAGGCTTGCATGAGGATATGACAACAAAGAAAAAAACCTTACTAAATAGAGGTCAACGTGGAGGAAAAGGAATGTATTCCAAAGGTAACTACATGTTCAAAAGCCTGAGGTTGTATTAGGGGTTGAGAAGGACGGGCAAATGTAAAGGAGTAACAGCAGCTAGAGAAGCTAGGGTGCAGAGAGTGATACGGAGTATGGGGGAGATAACGCTGAAGAAGTAGTTGGTGTCAGGTGTTCTAAAATAATGTTAAGGAGTACTGTATTTCCCCTAAGAGCAATTGGAAGCTACTGAAGGTATTAACTATTTGAAGGTCTTTGAAAACTATTGACTTTAATTGTGAGGATATGACACTAATAGCAAGGTTAGGGTGCTACTGTAATCATCCAGTTAAGGGCAGGAGCTTTGGACTGGGGTGAGAGCAGTAGAAACATAAAGAAGTAAAGAAAATTGAGAGATATTCAGGACACTGTAGCTATGGTTGTGGTTATAGTTACTGGCTGTGGTTATAATTATGGTTATAGTGTGGTTATGCAGGCTGAGGGAGTAAGGTTTAAAAAAATGACTCAGGTCCCTTGCTTGACTAACAACACACAAGGCTGTTACTCATTGAAGGAAGCAATGGAAGATGAGACTTGCTAGAGTTGATCATGTGTTATGACCTTCACATGTAGAGTTCACTGTACCTTTGAAACATTCAAAAGCAGATATAGGTTAGGTAGTTGTTCTGTTGTATGGTCTCAGAGCTAGGCAGAGAGGTCTTCCTCACAAGAGGAAGATTGCAAGTCAAATGTAAAAAGGTAGTATGGCAGTCATGAGAGCTGTTTACCAAATCTTTCCAGCTCTCTGTTGTCCAGGTACATGGTAGGATTGAACAACCTAACCCAAGCTTATCACTCAGGGGCTCATAACAAAAAAAAAAAAAAGAAAGAAAGAAAGCACTTTAACATTTCAACACAGGGAATTTAATGCAGGAAATTTTTTTACACAGGAGTTTCAAGAGCTGAGAGGCCAAATAAAGGATGGAAAGCATCAGAGGACAACTCTCCAACATCCGCAGAAGCACAGAATCAAAGACAAAAAAGTATTACCAATGCCAGAAGCTACTTGTGGCAACTAGAATCACATCATGTCTGTCTGTTAGGAGCTGAAATCACAGAGAAGCTGCTGCTGCTGCTGGAGAGGCCCTCCAAAACTGAAAGGACAGAATGAAATAATCTAGTTTCTCTACTCCTTCCGCCTTCCATTCTCTCATCACTATCTCCCAATGGCCAAAGTACCTTAGAAGCCAAAGAGAAAGACAACTTGGGAAATAGGTCCCTTGCAAACCAAAGCCAGGTTGAGAAGGGATAAGAATGGACTCAGCAAACAGGCAAAAGACTGGCACAGTCTGGTCATTCACTAATTCTGGTCAATGAGTTGAGAGCACAAGGAAGATGATACTTTTAGACATTTAATTACCAATGGGAGATTCTCTAATGCTCTTTTGTCTTAATAACCAGTAACATTCCAGACAACAACTTCTCCATCAACCAGGGTCCAAGAGTAAGAACAATATGGAGGAGAGGCAACTCACAAAGGAAGTATAGCATATAACCTGTGTGAGAAACAAATCTTTTTCTCTTAAGCCACTGAAGTTTGGGAATTTTAAAACTGACACAGTAAAAACTAGCCTATACTGAGAGATACAAAAATTTCAAGTGGGGTGATGTCCTTTCAACTATAAAGGACTCACCGGTAATCACTAATAAAACTGATATTGAAAGCTAGTAGGATTATAATCTAAATCATGCAGTGTGGAATTATCGCGTAAATCATGTGTCAACAGCAATTTAAATGCAGATAATATGGGGCACCTGGGTGGCTCAGTGGAGCATCCACCTCAAATAATTCAAAGGGATAAACACACCCTTATATTTATAGCAGCATTATTTACAATAGCCAAGATATGGAAGCAGCCCAAGTGTCCATCAACTGAAGAATGGATAAAGAACATGTGGTGTATATACACAATGGAATGGTATTCAGCCATAAAAAGAATGAAATCGTGCCATTTGCAATGACATGGATAGAGCTAGAGAATATAATGTTACATGAAATTAACTGGTCAAACACAAATACCATATGTTTTCTCTCATTGTGGAATTTAAGAAACAAAACTGGAGAATCTGGCTGGCTCAGATAGTTAAGCATCTGCCTTCAGCTCAGGTCATGATCTCCAGGTCCTGAAATTGAGCCCCACATCCCCACATCTAGGGAATCTGCTTCTCCCTCTCCCTCTGCTTCTCCCCTTTGCTTGTGCTCTGCCTCTCTCTTCCAAAATGAATAAAGTCTTTTTTAAAAAGACACAAAATAAATGAACAAAGAAACAAAAAAACACTTTTTAATATTTTTCAGAGAGAGAGAGAGAGAGAGAGAATATGTGTGAGGGAGAGGGCGAGAGAATCTTAAGCAGGCTCCATCCCCAGTATGGAGTCAAACACAGGACTCAAAATCATGACCCTGAAATCATGACCTGAGCTGAAATCAAGAGATACTTAACTGACTGAGATACTCAAGTGCCCCAGAAATAGACTCTTCATTATAGAGAATGATGGTTACCAGAGGGGAAGGGTGGGGGGAAAGGGTTAAACTGGTGATGGGGACTAAGGAGCACACTTGTTGTGATGAGCACTGGGTGATGCATGAAAGTGCTGAATTACTATACTGTACACCTGAAACTAATACAACACAGTACATTAAAACTGAAAATAGGAATGAAAATTTCCATTGAATTTAGCAACAATATGGCCATGATAATCTCAGCAAGAAGTCTTCCATCAAATACGGAAGACAAAGGCCAAAATAATATGACTTGAAAAATAATAATAATATGACTTGAGGATTGAGTCGAAATTTGAGGAAATGAAGAGAGAATATAAACAACTCCTTTGTAAAGCCTGGATGGAGGAAGAGACTGAGCGCAATGGGAGAAAGCCCCAAAATGAGCTTATTGAAAACAGGTTTTTCCAGACTCATGCCCAACACACTCTATTAAAATTTTATAAAGTATCATCTAAAGTACAATTATTTGGAATTCTAGCTGGTGTGGTGGAATAACAAGCACCCTTAATGTGAAATCTAAAGCACTTGATATTTGTGATTCACTAAAAAAAAAAAAAAAAAAAAAAAAAAACCTGCTCTGTATTTGATTTTTTTTATAAAGAGAAATATATGCACCTACAAGTTTATACCTAAACCTAACTGTAAGAGATATTTGCAGATTTTAACACTATTGTTTAGATTTCCATATGCTTGTATCATGATCAAATGTGGTTCTACCAGGCAGAATGTGCTGTCTGGACAGAACACTCAGCTTATAAATGGAAAAAACTGTACTGATCCCATGTTGCAAAAAAAGTTACTGCATAAAAGCATTTTTTAGTCTTTTCATTTTTATATTTACAGTGCCTAGAACATCAACTGTGCACCCTTCCACTATTTTCTGTTGCCATCATTTCAGTCAAAAAGTATAGCTACCAATGAGCAGCTTGTTAGTTGCTGATACTACAGTTAATCCTTATAATTTCAGATAATTTCTTATTCAAATAATTTTTTTGCAACCATACAAAACAGAAGCCACTATCCAAATGAAAGATTTATACCTCATGTACAGCTTTTAATTTCTAATATGCCTCTTTGCACACATTTGCATTTAAGGGCAGCAAAGGAAATACTTTGAAGGTGACAATAATAATAGTAATTTTTCATCAAATGCCTCGAATACACCAAATCAGTGTTGGGTGCGTTACATACCTTAGCTCAAATCCCTCCCAAAACTTTAAGTGGTAGGTACTATAATTCCTGTTTTACACACAAATAGTGCGTTGCTGTAGCAGTTTAAATCTATACACGTAACAGGTGACCAAACCAGGACGCAAACCAAGCCCCCCAGATCACTAAATTGATGCACATAAAATTGCAGATATTTTTCATTACAAACCCAAATGTTCCACCTCTAGATTGTCAGGGGAATAGGCAAAGAGTTTCATTTAGCTGTGACAATTGTTGCATACTCCAGAAGTACATATTCTACTTATAGCTACAAGGTAGAATTCCTTTGAGAGTATGATAAAGATTGTTATTAAGGCCCTTAAGGAGAGCTTGATTAGATAACATTGGCAAAAGAAATTGTACAGGTGAAAAGTCTTACTGTCTGAAATGTTTTACCTATTTATTTTAAAGGACTTTTTGATTTCTCACACAGTGGGTAAAATAACAGTAAAAAGTTAATTTATTTTTATAAATAGTTTATTTTTTGAGAGAGGAAAAGGATGTGCAAGACCAGGAACAGGGTTGGGAGGGGGGTGGCAGAGAGGGACAAGCTGACTTTGGATGCTGAGCACAGAGCCTGAATCGGGGCTCAATCCCACAACCCTGAGATAATGACTTGAGCCAAAATCAAGAGTCTGACACTTAACCAAGTGAGCCACCCAGATGCCCCACAGTAAAAATAATTTTAGACAATTTTTAGTGAGGAAAATTAATGGGGGTGCAAAATCCTTTCCCATTCTCCCATTAATATGTATTGTTCTCTGTTAAACACTTTTGAATTTACCATTTGCTGAGCTGACCTAAATGTGAGACAACCAGTCTTATGTTTGTATACAGGACATATTCATAATTAAGGCTATTTTCTCCCCCATCCCAACTAATGTAAAATAATAAAAGTAGATCACACCTAGAATGCGGTTCACATCCTAGCTTTGTCAAGAACTTTCACACCATGGGCAGGACAATCAAAAATTTATTTTCAGTACTATTTTTCTAAAGCCAGGAGCTTCTTCTGAAATTCCAAAATTTAAACTGCCTTCAGAATGTCTGTGCAAGATTACTCTCATGTGGATAATATTAATTATTGTCCATTCTGCACAGACTATATTTAGTTAAAAGTCACAATTCCAAGCACCAAATAAGCAGCTTGATGTGGCATAAATGGTAGTACTTTTAAATATCAGAAAATATGGGTTAAAGTACTAATAATGTACAAATACAATTGTTTTTGACAAGCCATGGAGCCCCATTAAGCCCTACTTTCTATTTTCACAAATTAAATAAGGATGCCTAATTCAAAGAGTCATGATGGCAATAAGATGAAAAACCACCTTGCAATCTATAATGTCAACTTCAATAAATATGTGATGTATTATAACACAATAGATATTGTGCAAATGAAGGGTAGTTCCTGCAATAGATAGCTGTTACTATATTTTGTTGAAGTAGTTGTTTGCTGGCCAAAGAGAACATTAAGTTTTTTGTCTGTGCTAAAGCTGGTATTGTTCTAACAAATACAAAATACAATAAAATCTCAACTTTTCAAACCAAGGGAATTCAAAACAGAAATCCAGAGTTTAAATTTATTTTTGACATATCCTACATTTGTAATTCAGCAGATTTGCTTATGTAATAAAACTTTAATACTGTTACTGTGACTGTTTCTCTAAGTAAAAACTGAATGAGAGGGGTCTCAGAAAACTTGGAAAATGATTCTGGGAAGAAAAATTAAAAGCTGTGTGGTATTTATAGGTACTAGAAGAATAATTATGCTCGAATATAGAGGCTCTACAGGTTGATTTCAATGAAAGGCATATGTGACCTTATACTCTTTGAAATACATGACTATAAACCCTAAGAAGGAGTTATAATTACCTAAAAAGTCCACAGGCACAACTGTTTTCTTATAAAATCTAAAATTACTTGCAACGAAAATCATTTTATTATTTGAGAATGTGGGATTCCAGCCTATAAACAGCTCTTTTATATTTCTCAGACTTTCCTAAATTCTACAATTATAAATGTATGATGTAAATAAAAGTAAGTATTATTTATTAATTACTCTGGCTTTGTACACAATCTCTTTTACTGTCCCCTGGAAGGCCATTCAGATGACAGAGATGCAAAAGGGAGGGGGATAACCATGCAGAGAAATTACTCAGAGTCAAAAAACTTCCTTAACATTTAAAATGAGTAACTCGATGGACACCGAGGCTCCTTCCACAGTTTGGCTATTGTGGACATTGCTGCTAGAAACATCGGGGTGCAGGTGTCACGGCATTTGATTACATCTGTATCTTTGGGGTAAATCCCCAGCAGTGCAATTGCTGGGTCGTAGGGCAGGTCTATTTTTAACTCTTTGAGCCTCAGTGTCCATCGAAAGATGACTGGATAAAGAAGATGTGGTCTAGGTATACAATGGAATATTACTCAGCCATTAGAAATGACAAATACCCACCATTTGCTTCAACGTGGAACTGGAGGGTATTTTGCTGAGTGAAGTAAATCAATCAGAGAAGGACAAACATTATATGGTCTCATTCATTTGGGGAATATAAAAAATAGTGAAAGGGAATAAAGGGGAAAGGAGAAAAAATGTGTGGGAAATATCAGAAAGGGAGACAGAACATGAAAGACTCCTAACTCTGGGAAACGAACAAAGGGTGGTGGAAAGGGAGGTGGGCGGGGGGTGGGGGTGACTGGGTGATGGGCACTGAGGAGGGCACTCGATGGGATGAGCACTGGGTGTCATGCTATATGTTGGCAAATTGAACTCCAATAAAAAAAAGAATAAAATTAAGCATATTCAAATATCTGAGAAAATAAAAATAAAAATAAAATTAGTAACTCCATTTTCATTAGATAATTAATGCAACATAATTATATTTTTTAAATGACAAAGTAGTATATCAAATTTTCCTAAGGCTATTGAGGTGTTTATTAAAAGCTGAAAATAATTTTGATCATCTTCTACTATAGTAAACAGCATTATTTTTTATGCTGTTGTCTGTTGTGTTGTCTGTGGGTGTTGTCTGGCACAAGGGGAGAGGTTCTACAGCTAACCAACTGTCCAGATGCATTTTCTTTTCCAAGTGTTCACACTGTAGTCTTAGTATGGCAATCACAAATGACGACCAGTATTTTCAGTTTTGCTTGGCTTAGAAATCTCTCTAGAGAAAATTATAAAGGCTTAAAGGAAAGAGCTGTCTCTTTGGGGGTCTAGAAGGAAGCTACAACAATTGGGCAAAAATCAATTCTAGTGATTTTCCTTCACTGTTTATCTTTAATTAAAATAAAAATTATTTAGAATTTAAATATCTTTAAATACTTTCCTAGAATAAAAACTTTAACTCATGAAAATGTGTTTTTGTTTACTTCAACATGTTATAGACTTATTGAGGATGTACGATCAAGGAAGGCAGAGTTGGTATATAGATAGAATCGACAGTCCTGATCCACAGAACTTTCAGGCCATGCATAGTCAGTTAATTTGGTCAATTCAGTTCAAAAAACCAATTGCTGTAGGATAAGTGAGGTTCACCAAGACCAATGTAAACTATGTAAGAAATCTCCATTACTGTTACTGTCAGGATCCCACTGCATCTATTTAACTCTATCAAATGCATTCTCTGAATGTCACATCAGCTGGTTCGCTTGCATCTCAGTCTTATTCATAGCCATACTTTAAAAATAAAATTACATCAATGAAGAAAATCTTATGTAGGAAGAAGTTCTAAATTCTATGTTTGTAAACATTCCTTAAAAATTATGCATGTCAGAATGGAAAATGCTTCTGCTTAGAGTCACCTAAATGACCAGATTTCATGAAAAATAACTTGCGTATGAATGTTCGACAAACCACCATCTACTGTGTACCAGTAAGACAAAAAAAAAAAAAAATGAAAGGCTACTAAGACACATCACAGATTTTTTTCAAAGTTTCAGACATGCTATATGTATGCTTAGAACCAATGAAATAAAGTAGTTTTTTGTTTGCTTACCTTCTTCACATAGAACATCTAAAAGTAGACCCAAAGGAGGTTCACAGGTAGGCTCATTCGATAATTTAAACTCAGCCTAGTTCAATAAATTGGGAAATAATTTGTTAAGTATTACCTACTGGTACATTGTTGCTATGTATAAGCACAAGTGTGTTATGATTCTAAATTCTAAGTAAATATCAGCCTAAACAACTAAATGCAACATGGGGATTGATGGGATTGACTGGATTCTGGAGCTAAAAAGGCAGCTCGGGTTTTTCACGAACAAAGTAAAACAGTGTATGTCATAATTTAAAGGAGGAAGATTGTTGATCCAGTCATAAAAGTTGGTTTTTGTCAACTAGTCACAGTCTCATAAAAGCTAATATACTGTTTAGTACATGGTTCAGTTGGTAGAAAGTTAACTAGTTATTCTAACCAATTCCCTAAGTCCCCCAAGGTAAAAAGCACTGCCATTACCTACTATTTTATTTAGCTTAGTTTTGTTCCCCATTTTAGAGACAAGGCTAGAGCCTTTGGGAACTCATGAAATGTCTCATTTAAAAATAAGTTAATAACAATTGTGCTCATTAATTTAGAAATTAAATTAAAACCACAAATTTAAAACTTTCACTTTTTTTCAAAGCTTAATATTTAGCCGGTATTCAATAATTAAAATCATCACAAATTTATTAAAACCCTACTAAAATCCTATGGGGTGTTAAGTACTTAGCTAATAGTTAAGGACCAAAAATAAATAAAAGATAATTCCTACCATCAAGAATAATCCTAAATTTATGGACTGTTCAATAATCACATATGACATTATATACCATTTATACCAATAATTTGGCTTCTAGCAACTCACAAAATGCAGAAAAAGAAATCCGTTTCCTTGCTATCTTCTAGATAGACAAAGTGTTAGAATTCAATTTAGTTTATATAATAGTAAAGGTACAGCTGACATTTAATGCAATCCCTAACAAAATACCACCAGCATTTTTCACAGAGCTGGAGCAAACAATTCTAAAATCTGTATGGAACCAGAAAAGACCTCAAATAGCCAAAGCAATGTTGAAAAAGAAAACTTAAGCAGAAGGCATCACAATTCCAACTTTAAGCTGTATTACAAAGCTGTAATAAGACAGCATGGTATGGGCACAAAAACAGACACACAGATCAATGGAAAAGAACAGAAAACCCAGAAATGGACCCTTAACTCTATGGTCAACTTATCTTCAACAAAGATAAATTGACAAAAAAGAATATCCAATGGGAAAAAGACAGTCTCTTCAACAAATGGTGTTGGGAAAATTGGACAGCCACATGCAGAAGAATGAAATTGGACCACCTTCTTACACCATAAACAAAAATAAATTTAAAATGATTAAAGACCTAAATGAGACAGGAAACAATAAAAATCCTAGAGAAGAACAGAGGCAACAACCTCTTTGTCCTTGGCCATAGTAACTTCTTGCCAGACACGTCTCTGGAGACAAGGGAAACAAAAGCAAAAATGAACTACCGTGACTTCATCTGGATTAAAATCTTTTGCACAGCAAAGGAAACCATCAACAAAACTAAAAGGCAACCTATGGAATGGGGGAAGATACTCGCAAATGACACATTAGATAAAGGGCCAGTACACAAGATCTATAAAGAACTTATGCAACTCATCACCCAGGGCACCTGAGTGGCTCAGTTGGTTAAGCATCTACCTTCAGCTCGAGTCATGATCCTGGGGTCCTGGGATTGAGCCCCACATTGGGCTACCTCTTCAGCAGGGAAGCTGCATCTCCCCCTCCCTCTGCCTGCTGCTCCCCCTGCTTGTTCTCTGTCAAATAAATAAATAAAATCTTAAAAAAAAAAAGAAACTCAACACCCAAAACTCAAAATATCCAGTCAAGAAACGGGCAGAAGACATGAAGAGACATTTTTCCAAAGAATACCTACAAACGGCCACAGACATGAAAAGATGCTCAACATCACTTGGCATCAGGGAAATACAAATCAAAACCACAATTAGATACTATGTCACACCAATCAGAATGACTGAAATGAACAACTCAGGAAACAACAGATATTGTCAAGGGTTTGGCGAATGAGGAAATCTCTTACACTGTTAGTGGGAAGGCAAAGTGATGCAGCCACTCTGTAGAACAGCATGGAGGTTCCTCAAAGAATTAAAAAGAGAATTCCTCTAGGACCCTGAAATTCCACTACTATGTATTTCTCCAAAGGATACAAAAATAGTGATTTGAAGGGGTACCTGCACCCCAATGTTTATAGCAGCAATGTCCACAATAGCCAAAAATATGGAAAAAGCCCATGTATCCATCAACAGATGAACGGACAAAAAAGATATGGTATGTGTAATGAACACACAATAGAATATTACTCAGTGATCAAAAAGAATGAAAATTTGCCATTTGCAAAGACACGGAGAGAGCTAGAGTGTATTATGTCAAGAAAGTCAGTCAAAGGAAGATAAGTACCATATGATTTCACTCATATGTGGTATTTAAGAAACCAAACAGCATAGGGGAAGGGAAAGAAAAATAAAGCAAGATAAAAACAGAGAGGGAGGCAAACATAAGAGACTCTTAAGTATGGGAAACAAGCTGAGGGGTGCTGGAGGGGAAGTGGGTAGGGAGGATGAGGTTGTTGGGGGATGGGCATTAAGGAGAGCACTTGATGTAATGAGCACTGGGTGTTATATGCAACTGATGAATCACTAAACTCTACCCCTGAAACTAATAATACACTGTATGTTAACCAAACTGAATTTAAATTAAAAAAAAATTTAAAATAGTAAAGGTACAGTTGTAACACGGTAAAACAAGGACTTGTACAGTATAACATAAAACCAGAAGAAGCAGTGTTATTTTTGTGCCTTCTGAAAAGGCACTAGATATTTTTATAATGATGAAAAATGACTACAATTCAATCTATATATGACACCTTATCCATTTCTTCTGTCTGAAGGAATTAAGAAAGCACTAGAAATTCTTTTCATCAAATATGGGTAGAATGTTGTAAGCACTGAGTTTGGACCTAAATATGTGGGATTCATACCACAGAAGTGCCACTTATTCTGAAAATTCACTTCATTTTTCGAGTCATAGTTGTCCCTATGAAAAAGGTGACAAAGAAATTTTATAGTTTGCAAATATTACAAATTTAAGGTACCATTCTTCCATAAGTGAAAATACTTGTCAATAAGGAAATCTACAAAGTCCTCAGAAGAGGAATGGATTCCAGTACTTTTTTTCTCCCTTAATGTAAAGAAAGTGTTATGCTGTGGTACATAGAACAGTAGCCTCCAAAGATGTCCATGCCTAAATCCCAAGAGCCTGTGAATATGTTATACCTTTGCAATGTGATTGAGGATCTTGAGATTATCATGGATTATCTATGTGAGCCCATGAGGATCCTTGTGGGTAAAAGAGGGAGGGAAGAGAGTCAGAGAAGTAGATAGGTTAGGTAAAAGCAGAGGTCCAGATGATAGAATTACTGGCTTTGAAGATGAAAGGTAGGCCACAAGCCAAAGAATGTGGGAAGCCTCTAGATGCTGGAAAAAGAAACAGATTCTTCCCTAGTCTTCAGAAAAGAATGCAGCACCACCAACACCTTAATTTCAGACCAGAGAGATCTGTGTCAGACTTCTGACCTCCAGAACAGTAAAATAATACTTTTTTATTGTTTTAACTCATTAACCATGTGATCATTTGTTATAGGAGCTTTAGGAAACCACTATAAATCTCATGAGAGAGGGCATCATTGAGTTCTAGTCCACTGGGCTATAAGCACAAGTGTGGGGCTGTGTGACTTTAAGCCCATCCTTCCCTGTTCCAAGTAGGGAAGCAGAATGAAAGTCATCTCTCAGATCTCCTCCATCTCAAAATTAGAATAATTAAACACACTAACTTCTCCTTTGTTTCTTTTTCCTCTATATCCTATGCTTCCTTCCCTCCTTGAATTAAAAGAACTATTTCCTCTCTGTTGTATTTTATGCTTCAGGAAGAAGGTAATTCCTTCTGCTAGCTGGTCTGGTAGAAACTGCTGAGGGATAATGAGGCCCACTTACCCTGATGAGCCATGTCAGCTGCTTCCCTTCACTGACAATAAGTAAGGAAGTTCTCTTGCCCACTTCAATTTTCCCTCAGTCTATTTTCCAGGGCTCAAAATACACAGGCAGAAGTTACATAGGAATCCAATATGAACTCAAGGTCTCTAGAGAGTAGTTAGTTTCCTGGGCAATTATATGTAAAAATGTTCTCATCAAGATGATTCCCTTTAAAGACTGTCTTCAGCTCTAAGATTTTAAAAATTCATGATTTGTCATCCCCAATTATATTCAGGGAATTTATAAGAATCTGTGGGGGGAAAAAACAATCTGTGGTTTCTCTCAATAAGGCCACTAACAACACAGTTAACCTTGAACTAAAGGGGACACTAAGCCACATATAACAATAGTCAACAGCTAAGAAGTGTATTTGTGTGTTCTTTAACCCTAAATTTTAACAATTTTAACAGAAATCTTGAATTCTAGGAATGAGATGACTGGGGTGTTGAGATGTCAATTCTTTAAACATCAAACTTTGTCACAATATTAAAACAGTGATTATTCAATATTGAAAAATAAGAACTTGAAGTTTTTATTTTTAAATAATAAGGAAACATCCTATTACACTCATACCCTTGTGAAAGAAGGCTGCAAAAGTCCTATGGTTAAGGCGACCCAGAAATTCCACTCCTGGTTATTTACCCAAACTAACTAAAATAAGTATTCAAATACTGGTATATGAATGTTAACAGCATCACTATTCACAATAGTCAAAAAGTGGAAACAACTTACACGTCCACCAACAGATGAATGAGTAAACAAAATGTGGAACACCCATACAATATAATATTATTCGGCCATAAAAATTAAGAAGTACTGACACAAGCTACAACATGAATCAACCTCAAAAACATGCTAAGTGAAAGAATTCAGACTGAAATGGTCATGTATTATATGATTCAATTAATACAAAATCCAGAGTTAGTAATCCACAGAGACAGAAAGCAAATCAGGGGCTGCGAGGGACTGGTGGTAAGGAAATGGGGAATGACTAAAGGCTTGCAGGTTTTCATTTTGGGCTGATGAAAATGTTCTGGAACTAGTTAAAGTGCATGCATATGCTAAATTGTACATTTTTAAATGGTTAATTTTATGTTATGTGAATTTCACTTCAATTTTAAAACAAAGTTCTATGGTTAGACAGAACTGAATTGCCTTTTGGCCCTGCCACTTATTATGTAGCCTTTGGAAAGTTACTTAAACTCTCCACTCGACTTTCAGAGACAACATGAATGTTAAATGAAATACTGTATTTACAATAGCTGATGCATAACAGATTATCAGAGAATTGAAATTTCCCTTCTCTATGCCTTTTTTTTCTTTACAGACTACTGGGAATTTATAATACCAATTTATAAACATAAATGGGCAGTCATCAAAAAAGGAAGAGGAAGGAAGTAAAGTGCCATTGCTAAGCAACTTCCAGAAATTTATCCTGAGGAATTAAACAGATGAAAGGATGATCTCCGAATCTCTGAAAGTATGCATCACACATACTCATAGACATATACACATCCCAATGTTGTTGGACCATAGAGAAAATGTGAAAACCAAGTGCTCATTCATAAGAGATTGGCTAAGTAAATTAGACACATCAATTCAACAGACTGCTACACAGCCATTGTAATCATAATGTAGATATGTATTGAAATGACACTGAAAGATATCCATGCCATAAAGGGGGTGGAAGTAAAAGGTGCGAAATCGTTTACATCACATGATCCCTTTAATTCCACTTATAGGGCAGCCCAGGTGGCTCAACGGTTGAGCACCACTTTTAGGCCAGGGTGTGATCCTGGAGACCCAGGATGGAGTCCCATGTCAGGCTTCCTGCACGGAGCATGCTTCTCCCTCTGCCTGTGTCTCTGCCTCTGTCTCACGTGAATAAATAAACAAAATCTTAAAAAAATAATAATACCACATATAAACACAGGGAAAAAAAAGACTATAAGAATACCTGCACAAATGTAAACATTTTGAATGCTGGTATTAAGGATGACATTTATAAGAGATAATAAGAAAGTCAATAAAAACATCTATTTTGAAAAAAGGATGTAATGACATTTTATTAACATACTTTTTTCAGTAACATAATAAAAAAGTAGTTGACTTATAAATATATTCCCCTCTATTTCTGATGTACTAGATTTTATTCTTTTTATGGCAGAATTTTTCTTTGTAAAAAATATACCATTTATTAGCTATGTGGCTTCTGAAAAAATCACTTAACCTCTGTACATCAGAATGTTGAAAAGCTGAGTTAAATAACTGGTACATGAATATCAGTCTTGTCACTATATGTAACAGAAAAAGAACTAGGGTCAGAATTCAAGTCCTTAGACCTAGAGAAGGCTAGTAAAATCCTGTAAAAACAATACTAGCTCCTCAAGAAAAGTCAAAATTTTAAAGTAAGTGTTCTTGATATGCACACAGAAGATAAAAAGATCTTGCAGAGTACAGCACATCCATGTGAACTTTTAAACCCTTTCCTTCCCAGATATTTAATTTGGGATGAAGTTGACATCCTCTACAAGACCAGGAAAGTGTATAGAGATAAATGCAGATGCACATTCTTCCTAATGTCAAACCTTTAGTTTTAACTTTTTCTAAAGATGCCTTACAATCATTTTAGTAACCAAATTTAGAGGATGGACCAATGAAATGAAAATGCAGTAGATTAAAAATTAAATGTGGTGTGGCCATTATCACTTAAGGCATTTCAGCAGTCAAAATTTTGCATTAACAATCATGGAGGTGAGTTGTAATTGATCTCTTCCACCATAGTACTGTGTTTAGCAGTGATGATTAATAATTCAAAAAGTAGTAGGACATTACACAAAGTCCGTTACACTCACGCAACTGATGAATGGAATGTAGTTACCATAATGTACCCCAACCAATTAAACTTCTACAAGGCTTTGGGACTTGGAGGTGCCCATATACATATCCTGCATCATGAAGAGTCTAATCAACACAATCTACCGCTGTCCTTATATGATTTCTAGTTATTTTTGCACATGGCTGTTATCCTCAATGACAGTCCCCTTCCTTATACTTCTTCTTACTACCCTCTTATTTGATGTTGCCTCCACCATTCCATGCCCATAATTCTCCACAGTACTTGGCAAAATCCTGCACATTTGGTAGATGGTCCTATATATATGCACTGCCTCAGTTAAAAGAATGACACACCATAAGCAGCAAATAGGTCTCGTAATGTAACTCGTCTCTCAGCCCAAAAGCAATGCCTATTTACACCAACCCACTGGGGCTTGGCAAACACACATAGAACAGCTGACATGCTCAAGCAACCATTACATGACATGTTAGAAAAGCAGCAAGGGTTACCAAAGATGTTCTGAGGATGCCCTCAAATATTTTTTTGAATACTACTATAGAACTTGGAAAGATTAGCTGTCTCAAATATTCAGTGTAGGCTAAAGAAAGGAGAAATAGGGGGACAATTTCACTATCTGAAGACCAAAAGTGTATAAAAAGGAAAAAAATACCAAGAAAACAACTGCTCATTCTTGCTACTATAGGTTAAAAATTATCTTTACCAAATGGTGGCATATATTATGATCAGATATCTAGTTATTTCAGCTACACCCCATGCATACCCACCACACACACATGCAAAAATATGCCCATCTTCCCATTATTTTCAATCATTAGTTATGAATTTCCCAAATATACCAAGCAGGTTATTTTTTAAAAATATATGTATTATGCATTAAAATTAAAAAGAGGATACTATTTATGTTTTCCTTGTTTTAAACCCATATTGCCAAGCATATTGACCTAGAGATTTATCTGCATATATGATGTAAAAAATGGAACAGTTTATTTTTCAAGTTCAATGAACTAATTTGGGTCTAAAAAACAAATTCTTAATAAAACATGCACACCTCATAAACTTATGTATTCTCCAACTTTAAAAATATTGTTTTGAATTTTTGTTTTTTAAGCTATCAAAACATAAATTTACTTTGATCTTAGAAAAAAGTAAAATTCTAAGGTGGTTACTTTTTTCAAAATAAATATACCTCTAATAGGACCATATCTTCCCAAGCCAAAATTAGGACACATCGCTCGAAATGTAGGTAGATAATTCAGACTATCTGAAAATCAGGACAGTTAAAACAAATCTAGGATAAATGGCCATTATACCTCTTTTAACTCAGACAATGAAAACAATTTTTTAAAATAATTTATATATAACATTTTCCTCCCTCAAAATATTTTGTTGGCACAAAGTCAACAAAAAAGGGATCATAATAGTTGTTTTCATCACCACAGAGTCTATCTCCATAAATGAGAGATAATAAACATTTATACTGTTTCTTTGAGTAAATGTAGGGGGAGGGAAGATTCTGTGTGTGTGAGAGAGACAGAGAGAGAGAGAGAGAGATTGATTTTGCCACAACGCCAAAGAAGTACCTTGGCCAAGAAGAGGCATTTAAATGTCTTTTTTTTCTTACTGAGCTCCAAACTAATAAAGCAATTACAGTTGTTAGAAAAGAAGAATAAATGTGACTAGAACAATAGGACATTAGTCAACTATTATAAGCTAAATAAGCTTCTATTTAGAGTAAAATATAATTTTTATTTTTATTTATTTTATTTATTTTATTTTTTATTTTTTTAAATTTTTATTTATTTGTGATAGTCACAGAGAGAGAGAGAGAATGAGGCAGAGACACAGGCAGAGGGAGAAGCAGGCTCCATGCACCGGGAGCCCGACGTGGGATTCGATCCCGGGTCTCCAGGATCGCGCCCTGGGCCAAAGGCAGGCGCCAAACTGCCGCGCCACCCAGGGATCCCTAAAATATAATTTTAAGTAATTATTTAATTAAAAAACAACCACATTATGTGATTTCAAAATTAAATTAATAGGACGATGGTCAGTATTAATCTAATACAATGCACCTTCAATACACTGAAAGAAAACCTGGGCTTCTCTATTACGTCTCCTAGAAAACTCATAATTCTTATTTGATTATACAGGCCCAGCTAAAGTTACAGATTTTTCACAATTTCAAAAACTATGACCATACCCAGGGCTTTTTTTAAATAAAATAATTTTTATTAGTGTTCAATTTACCAACATACAGAATAACACCCAGTGCTCATCCCGTCAAGTATCCCCCTCAGTGCCCGTCACCCATTCACCCCCACCCCCCGCCCTCCTCCCCTTCCACCACCCCTAGTTCGTTTCCCAGAGTTAGGAGTCTTTATGTTCTGTCTCCCTTTCTGATATTTCCCACACACCCAGGACTTTAATAGTTTAAAACTTTAGTTATCAAGCAGGTGAAATAAATAACATCCATCCTTACAGCCAATGTCAGTTCTAGACAATTTATGAAATAGGTACATTCATTTACTCATTCATGTATTCAACACTGCTGATCTATAATGTCAAAGACACTTGCAACTGTGGGGAAGATAATGATCAACATGAGTCATGGATCACGCCCTGAAATACCTTACAATCCAGTTTATCTTGTCCTACCTCATCTCTTCCCCTGGCAGGGGCCCATTGCTCATATGGTTCTCAGTTCTCTCTAGCCAGAGAAGACAGTGATCAGAGAAAAGCCCTTTTACACTAAGATATATGCCACAGGATGTGCTTTCCACACAGAGAGAGCTAGCTTTTTAAGAGAGGGCCCTGAAAATGAGGAAGTTGAAGGCACACAAGCAAGAATAATTTTTCAAAGGACTGAAATGAGGCGGTCCACGAAGGACACTGGAATTAAAGGATTCCTATCAAGCAGGTAGCTGACTGTTGTACTACCACTAGAAAGTGGTGTATAAATATTAAAAGCATAATACAGAGTCAGGAAATAAGTTATACAGGGTGCCCAAGCCCAGTTCTAGTATGAACACTGGACAGAAGGCAGGTGAAAGTAGGAATGAACATCAGTGGGAGACTCAGCTGTGAAAGGCATGGGGAGAAAGAGGAACTGGGGTAGCCCATGCATCACTGCTCCTAGCAGGTGCTCATTAAATCTGTTAGAGACAAACATTTTCTCAAGAAAAAAGATACCAGTCCTCTTCAGCTTTTATCACTCATTTAGCAGCTTTTAAATAAGTGATCAATAATCTCTCTCATGGTAACAAGACTGTCTTCATTTATCATGTTTAGTATTCATATACAAAACATTATAATTTTATTTTTTTAACATTCCTTCCTGGCTTCACTAGATAAAACACATAGGAATGTCTCTGGTTTCCAAAGTTCAATTATAAGGTCTAAGGGATAAATTCAGTATCATGAACATTTAAAAGTGTAATTTGTCTTTAGAACTGTTCTTAATACCATCATACCCATACAGCTACAAATGTTGATATTTAAGCCTGTGGAGATTATGCTCTGTGCAGGCACAAAACCACTACTGAATATAAATTATTTTCAGCAAGAAAAAATGGCTATAATTTTTCTTAGTTATAAGAGAACATGTCAGAAGATGAAAATAGAGAAAAGCTAATCAAATTGCTTACAATTCTCATCCTGAGAAAGGTGAATCAATTTAACACTATGCTCTGAATACTATAAAACTCGTTTAGGAAAGCATTGGAAAATAAATAAATACCAGTGCAGACCTACTGGTTTCAATCATATTTCATATTAAATTGGCTAGGCAGAGTAAACAGTTCAGTAACACCAATGCTCCTACTGAAAAAGGCCCACATCACATGCTAAGGTTCTGTAGGATGGCCTCAGATTCTGGGCTAGGAGTCTGTAAGAATACGTTATTGGAAAAAAATAAGTTTTTAATTTCTCCAGCCCAAGTATATTTTTTTGTTGGTTAGATGCATTCAGTTTGTATGTATGGTTTGTTCTTGTAGATTCCTCTCCTGTTCAATAAATGTAGCCCAGACAGTGGTTTTGAATGATTATTACCCTGCTGCCCAGCTGGACTGGCAATCCAGACTTCTTTGTCATCGTAATTTCTTGGTAGACATCACAGACATTTAGGGAAAACTCTAATAATTTTAATATAGCTCTTGAGTAACACATGAGCACTGGGCTACCAATTCAGTCTACATTCACAATAGAAGGACTGCAAAGTACAAAATGTATTACTGAGTACAATCAGTGGTATTGTTTCTACTATTAAATATGCTTATACCCTTTTGGCTAGATGGTGTGTTAGAATGAATTTTATAATTTTTGTTCAACTTAGACAGCAAAGTATAACTTGGGTACTCCGTTTAGCAGCTAGCAAATACATGGGGCCTGGGAGATTAAATTATCATTAAATTTAAAGACATAACTTGAAATGACCATGTCCCTTTGTCCTTTTGATTCACCTGTTAATGTCTTTTTTAGTTTTCAAAAGAGCCCTTTTGAAGGACTTGAGGAAAAAAAATAACTGTAATTCAGGAGCAATTAAGCCAGTGTGACCAATTTAGGAGGCCAGAGATTTAAACTTCAGGAGAATTAAATGATTATTTAATCAGTGCTCTTTGTTGGGAATTTTGACCACAGGTGTACTGTCTATATTTATAGATATTAGCCTTTAAGTGTGCACCTGGAAAAATCTAACTTGTAGTGTAGTTCTTCTCAGCATCACACCTTGGTATAATGATTTGAATCATCTCAATCAGCATGTCACAATTATCACTGCATGACCGGTAATCAGATTAGAATTTAACTCATCCTTTAGTGGGTTTTAATCTATTTTATAAGTTATAATATGGAAGTGTTTACTATAAGGAAGTTATTGTTATTACACAAAGATCTGGGTTGAGGGCCACAAAGCTTTGAGGGTTTAAATGTTTACTCAAGTTTATATTATTAGAGGGTGGTAGAGCTGTGACTAGGAAGCAGTTATTCTATTACAACCCCTATTCTGTTTTCATTACCACTGGGACACTTCTCCTTGAGTGCAAGGAACAATTTCACTATATTGTAAAAATTCTCAGAGTCCAAATAAACCCCTAACTTAAAATTACAGGGGCAGATTAGGGACAGAACCCATTTTTTCCAATATAACAGATGAGGCTGGGTTTTTTTCTTCTTCCTGGCTCTACTTTTGGCTAACAAGCTCTTTTCCCTAATTTTTCAACCCTAGGGAACCAAGTCTTTTGTAGTTGACTACCCAAACAAGAACCCAAGGCTCTGGGGAACATTGATGGATCACCACAGTATTTATTGAGCCGTGAAGGGGAGAAAAAATACACCCACCATCCAAAAATATGCCTCTCTGGCATAAGGATTATACTGAAGCTGGTTATTATTTTTTAAAGTTTTATTAAGTAACCTCTACACCTAATGTGGGGCTCGAACCCAGGACCCCAAGATCAAGAGTTGTATGCTCTTCAGACTGAGCCAGAGACCCCACTGAGCAGGTTATTTTTAAGAAACTGCAGACACAGGAGCAGCTCTAAAACCAGAGAAGTTACCCCTATTCATGAGAAACTGATATTTGAAAAAGAAATCCCCATTTGTTAGGGTGTCTCCCTCTCCACCAGGAAGAGAAAGAAATATCTAGAAACGTTTAGCAATGGAAAAGGCAAGGATTTACACCTGCATAACAATCACACTCTTGCTTTTTTAACTTTGCCTGCCTCCCACCACAATCTCCCAGAACTGGCTCCCCCACTTCCAACATACTCCTTTGTCTTTAGCTAGAGATGGTATTTAAGGTGGTTGCTCTAGCCATTTTGGAGAGTTACTCAGTTTTACTGAGTTTCAAATATGTATGCAGGAGATATAGATGTCATTAAATTCATGTTTGCTTTTCTCCTATTAATTTGTCCTTTTTTTTTTTTTTTTTTTTTTACGGGGTTTCAGTGGGAAGGCAATTCAGCCAAGAACCTGGACGGGTCCTGGGATGAGTTCTCCTCCCGCACAACTTCTCTGATGCACCAGAAACTGTACAAGATTCTTGGATACATGAAAACTAAGACACAATCCTACTGCTCCTTTAATAAGTAGGATGATCAATTTGTCCCTATTTGCCTGAAACAATCCTAATTTTAGCAATGAAAGCTCTACTTCCTGGGATCCTTCACAGGTTTGGGCAAATGGAGTGGTTGGTCACCTGCTTTTGAGGAGTTTTTGGTCTAGACCAGAGTCGTGCATGTAAATATGCAATTAGATAGCACCAAAGTGTTTAATGGTGAAATACTAGAAGTACAGTAGAAGCAAAACACAAAACCTTTCACATTTATCCATCAAGTCCATATTAGTGCAAGTCTCTTAAAATCATGCCCTTTCTAGCCTCAACAACGTCTCCAAGCTCACCTTTTAATCTCCCGCACTAACATTAACTCATTACTCTATTTTCTTTAACATTTTGGGCTGCATTTCCTTAACTCTAACAGGTCATATCCCCTATTATTTTTTCTAATAAATTTCTGGGCCAGCGCACTTTAGCAGAGGCCTGGAATAAAGTAGCACTTAAGAGACAGTTTGTTGAATGAATGACTCAGCATTTTGACTGTTTATCTACAACATAGATAAAGTACGTTGGACAAATCCATCTTTGTTCAACATAATACAGGAGGGTAATTTTTATGAGTGTTTCCTGATTGTGAAGTATGTGTCAAGCACTTAAGTTTCCTCACTTAATCTCCTTAACCACTGTGAAAGAGAATGAATATTATGATTATCATCATTTTATAAAAATGCAAAGCAGGCACAGAGAAGTTAAGTAACCAGATCACTGGTGTAACACAAAAAAATTCAGCTCCAGGTCTGTTTTACAACAGATCTTCTGACTGCACCATGCTGTCTCTGGCCCTCAATACACTGAAAACCTTAGTAGCAAAAGGATATCATGATAGGCAATAAGCAGTTTCCAAAAAGCAAGCATTAGCCAACAAAGACCTTCAACTAGGAGAAAAAGGGTACCCCAAGAGTTGGATGGACATAGCTATTTGGAATCTAGTACGAGGAATTTATGACATTAAGCCAATAATCCACAACACTTTCACTGGCTATAGCTATTACAATTCATTTACAAATCTGTGGACACAAAACTGAGTATGAAAAGATTTCTTTTGGAGACCTAGCCTGGAATTCAGTAGCGCTGCCAAGGAATGAGTAGAAAGAACCCCCTTTTAGAATTCCCTTAACTGTGCTCAAGACAGCCCCCCAAAATATGCAATTTAAGAAGAATGACTACAATGCAAGCAAGGCTTCAAGGCAAATTGTTTTCCTCTCAGATCCAAACAGCTTCCCAAGCACCACCTTACATACAAAGAAATTCTAAGACTGTCACTGCTTAAGACTGAGATCAGAGTATCAATCACCAGGAGAGAAAGGGTCAGATACACAGCCACCAAAAAGATGTTCAGATTCAGGCAAATGGGAGAACCAGAAAGCAATGCAGTCACTAGCATGAAGGACGACAAAGACTTGTTCTCAGTAAAAAGAGAGAAGTACACTTACTAGGATTTGGGCACAATGTCCAAGTCAAGCAAGCAGCAATGGATGAGGACCTAAGCAAAAGCCACTGGTGAGACAATGTAGCCCTCCAAAGTTGTCTGCTATATTAGTTTTCTTTGACAATAAGTTTTCAGTTTAGAGTTGCAGTACAAACCCATGATACATGAAATCTATACTTAAGATTCAGGCAGACCCAGTTTGTGACCTATTTTACAAAGATTACAGAGTAACAGTATTGCAAATCTAGGTAAGTAGCTAATTAGTCACCTTAACTATCTTGGGTAGTAGGCATTGCAAATTTCCCAAATGTATATCTTTAAAAGTTAATTCAGTAGACACTACAGCTCAAGAATGATTCCATTCACTTGCTTGGAATTAAAAAAAATCATGACCATCTTGAAAATACATACACATTTCTTCAATAGAAGTCGTTTCCTTTTTTTTTTTTAGAGTTTTTTTTTTCTTTTTTATTTATGATAGGCACACAGTGAGACAGAGAGGCAGAGACACAGGCAGAGGGAGAAGCAGGCTCCATGCACCGGGAGCCCGATGTGGGATTCAATCCCAGGTCTCCAGGATCACACCCTGGGCCAAAGGCAGGCGCCAAACCGCTGCGCCACCCAGGGATCCCTAGAAGTCGTTTTCTTCAGTGAATTTAAAACTATTCCTTAAAAGAAAAGTAGAATCAACATATCCTTGAAAGTAATAAATATCTTTATTCTACAATAAAACTGTCTAATTCGGGATCCCTGGGTGGTGCAGCGGTTTAACGCCTGCCTTTGGCCCAGGGCGTGACCCTGGAGACCCGGGATCGAATCCCACGTTGGGCTCCCGGTGCATGGAGCCTGCATCTCCCTCTGCCTATGTCTCTGCCTCTCTCTCTCTCTCTGTGTCCCTGTGTGACTATCATAAATAAATAAAAATTTAAAAAAACTGTCTAATTCAAGATGCAGATTGTTAACATAAAGCACACTTAGAAAACCACTGCTAGATAAATAAGTAGTAATGGTAAAAATTCAGCCTCCAATACATGGTGGGATTAATCTACTTTTGTTTGGCAAGGCATCTTGACTGAACAAAGTCACAAACATATTTACCGACATCAATTAGCAATTCACTATAATCACATAGCAAAAAAAGGGGGGGCAGGTGACAGCAAAAATAAATCAATGCCACCTGTTTGATTAAAAGTTTCTATTCAGAACAGCTGAGTTTTTCAACTGGCTATCTTTTTAAGACCAACCTAAAGCAACAGGACCAAAAGAAAGAACTTAAAATTCTAATTAGAAAAGTTTATACTTTGCCATTGTTTTGGGCATTAATATGGTCCTAAGTACGTAACAGCAGATTTCATTTGTAAAACAAGACAATAGATTTCATTTTAAAACCACCCACTAATAAACTTTCTTTTGTACTTTGGAAGTACTGGATTAATTACCTTCTTTTTTTTTATTTATTTTTTATTGGTGTTCAATTTACCAACATACAGAATAACCCCCAGTGCCCATCACCCATTCACTCGCACCCCCCGCCCTCCTCCCCTTCTACCACCCCTAGTTCGTTTCCCAGAGTTACGTTCTGTCTCCCTTTCTGATATTTCCCACACATTTCTTCTCCCTTCCCTTATATTCCCTTTCACTATTATTTATATTCCCCACATGAATGAGAACATATAATGTTTGTCCTTCTCCGACTGACTTACTTCACTCAGCATAATACCCTCCAGTTCCATCCACGTTGAAGCAAATGGTGGGTATTTGTCGTTTCTAATGGCTGAGGAATATTCCATTGTATACATAGACCACATCTTCTTTATCCATTCATCTTTCAGTGGACACCGAGGCTCCTTCCACAGTTTGGCTATTGTGGACATTGCTGCTAGAAACATCGGGGTGCAGGTGTCCCAGAGTTTCATTGTATCTGTATCTTTGGGGTAAATCCCCAACAGTGCAATTGCTGGGTCATAAGGCAGGTCTATTTTTAACTCTTTGAGGAACCTCCACACAGTTTTCCAGAGTGGCTGCGCCAGTTCACATTCCCACCAACAGTGTAAGAGGGTTCCCTTTTCTCCGCATCCTCTCCAACATTTGTGGTTTCCTGCCTTGTTAATTTTCCCCATTCTCACTGGTGTGAGGTGGTATCTCATTGTGGTTTTGATTTGTATTTCCCTGATGCCAAGTGATGCGGAGCATTTTCTCATGTGCATGTTGGCCATGTCTATGTCTTCCTCTGTGAGATTTCTGTTCATGTCTTTTGCCCATTTCATGATTGGATTGTTTGTTTCTTTGGTGTTGAGTTTAATAAGTTCTTTATAGATCTTGGAAACTAGCCCTTTATCTGATAGGTCATTTGCAAATATCTTCTCCCATTCTGTAGGTTGTCTTTGAGTTTTGTTGACTGTATCCTTTGCTGTGCAAAAGCTTCTTATCTTGATGAAGTCCCAATAGTTCATTTTTCCTTCTGTTTCTTTTGCCTTCGTGATGTATCTTGCAAGAAGTTACTGTGGCCGAGTTCAAAAAGGGTGTTGCCTGTGTTCTCCTCTAGGATTTTGATGGAATCTTGTCTCACATTTAGATCTTTCATCCATTTTGAGTTTATCTTTGTGTATGGTGCAAGAGAGTGGTCTAGTTTCATTCTTCTGCACGTGGATGTCCAATTTTCCCAGCACCATTTATTGAAGAGACTGTCTTTCTTCCAATGGATAGTTTTTCCTCCTTTATCGAATATTAGTTGGCCATAAAGTTCAGGGTCCACTTCTGGGTTCTCTATTCTGTTCCATTGATCTTTGTGTCTGTTTTTGTGCCAGTACCACACTGTCTTGATGACCACAGCTTTGTAGTACAACCTGAAATCTGGCATTGTGATGCCCCCAGATATGGTTTTCTTGTTTAAAATTCCCCTGGCTATTCGGGGTCTTTTCTGATTCCACACAAATCTTAAAATAATTTGTTCTAACTCTCTGAAGAAAGTCCATGGTATTTTGATAGGGATTGCATTAAACGTGTATATTGCCCTGGGTAACATTGACATTTTCACAATATTAATTCTGCCAATCCATGAGCATGGAATATTTTTCCATCTCTTTGTGTCTTCCTCAATTTCTTTCAGAAGTGTTCTATGGTTTTTAGGGTATAGATCCTTTACCTCTTTGGTTAGGTTTATTCCTAGGTATCTTATGCTTTTGGGTGCAATTGTAAATGGGATTGACACCTTCATTTCTCTTTCTTCAGTCTCATTGTTAGTGTATAGAAATGCCACTGACTTCTGGGCATTGATTTTGTATCCTGCCACGCTACCAAATTGCTGTATGAGTTCTAGCAATCGTGGGGTGGAGACTTGATTAATTACCTTCTGAGAAATGCAATTCATCGCTGGTCTTTTCTTCTTAGGTCTCCTGTTTGACAGGATCATAAGATCCAACAAGAGACGCTCCTCGCCACCAGCTTCCCCATATCCGTTATATTAAGCATAATGTTCGTGAAATTCTTTCCATTAGGCCAACTCACACACAGGTGGTGTCCATCCGGGGTTTCTTTTTAGCAAGTTCAAAATCCACACAGCCTAGGACTGGGCAATTTGGAGGGAATTTTACAGGACTTCGGGTCATCATCAAAGAAGCCCGTCCTTCTGTGTAAAAGCCACCTTCCAACCTCAGAGGTACCAGGGCCACGTGGCAAGCAGGAAGCCGAGCTCGCCCCAAGACGCTCTGTTGCAGGAGCCCACGGAGCGCAACCAGCTGCGGGGCGGCCGCTCTAACTCGGGCGGCCCAGCGGCCTGCTCGCAAGAGCTGAGTCTGCGCGGGGCGAGCCTGCGCAGTGAATGTGCGCTTAGGCGGTGGAGCGCGAGCGAGCATGCGCAAACACACCGGCGGGCGCGTGCTGTTCTCCAGAGTTGGCAGCGCCGTGAGTCTCTCATTTTTTACCTTCCCTCCCAATTCTATGCTGTTTGGGAGTATGAGGATAATCGTACTAGTCACTAACCTCAGGAAATGTACTTTTTTTGGATGATCTTTGTTGCTTATAAAATATATTGTAAGTCGGGTTGCCAGATTTCGTAAATAACAGCAATACAGGAATGCCACAGTAGTTAGTATCTCAGGCATTAATAGAACAATTTATTAAGTATAAGCTTATTCTACGTAATATTTGAGGAATACCTAGATAAAAAAAATCATTCTTTTTTTTTAAAGATTTTATTTATTCATTCATGACAGAGAGAGAGGGAGAGAGACAGGCAGAGGGAGAAGCAGGCTCCATGCAGGGAGCCCGATGTGGGACTCGATCCCAGGTCTCCAGGATCACACCCCAGGCTGAAGGTGGCGCTAAACCGCTGGGCCACCCCGGCTGCCGCCCTCATTCCTTGTTTTTCATCTGAGTGTCCTGTATTTCATCTGGCAACGCAAGTTAACAGTCTTGTTAAAAAGTATAGTTATCACAACCAAAAAATTTTTGCTTGGAAACAATGACTCAGGTCCTGGTTGACTGCAACACCTTATAGTCTCAGTGATCTGATTATCAGTTAGTGATGCTCAGCCACAAGACTGCATTTGTAGCATATTATGTGTGCTTTATCAGAGTACATGTATTTTTAGAAATTTTATTCTAATAAATGTTTAACCATCTTGTTCAATGGATCCAACATACTTTGTCCCTAAATTAAATGTCTCTCTCTAAAAAGCAAACAGAAATAGGTATGGACATAGTTATGCCATATGGCTTTATCTACATGAATGAACCCATCTGAACACCAGATTTAGAGTTTAGCAAGTGGCTGGTAGCTGCGCTCTTCTTCCCTTTCTACTAGGGAGTCCCCTGGAAGTTGCCTACTTCACCTTCCAGTAACTACAAACTTATATCATGGCAATAAGCCTGACAAGTATAGTTCTCTGAGTTCTGAGCAAAAGTTAAGCTTCTTGACTCAGTACTGAATCAGGGCAGAACATAGTTTACAGATGATGAGCATGTGGAGAGAAGAGGATTCTGAGGTGGGGACAGTACACAGTCTTGGATGAACTCCACAGGAAAGGGTAGAAAAACCAAGGAAAGACAAACAGTACCATTGTTCACACGTAAAAGATTAAGTTTCTAGAATGACCCGACAAAACCAGCAATATAGAATTACCTTGAGGGAGATCAAAAGGGAAATTCAGTAGAGCTAAAAGAGACATGCAACCACATGTCACCAACGCAAGCCAAGGATGGTTAGACAGAAATATCCCCCTGCAGATATTTTGTGACAGCCACTCCAAATAAATTCTTATTCTTTTAATCCACAATGCAGTCTTTATGCTCATCATATTTTCTGAAATCACAGTACTCACATTGATATAAATATAGAAATTGAAATTGTTTTTCTTCACGTTCCAAAATTTTGAAAAGATAACATTTATAGATTGATGACAGTTCAGCTCAAAGCACAAGTGAATTCAGGGGGAGGAGGGCAGTTAAAATGTAAAAATTAAGGTGTTCTCTATGGATTTATACTTTTGTTTAAAAAGTTAGCTACATTTCAAGGTGTTTGATTTGTTGTCTTCTATTGGTATAGAAGAAACAGGAAAGACATCTATAATTATGCATACTTTGCAACGATTAGGCATTTAATATGCAATGAGATATTTGCTAGAGAAGTATGTCTATGGTTAGAACAGAAAACAGGCTCCAGGGTTATGTCAAGCTGCAAAGTGATATGTATGCGAATGAATTCTCAGGCTCATTAATCATTTTTATACTTGAAGTGCTAAACTGCTAATGTTACACTGAGAGTGAAAATGAAGTAATTAAGGAGTTTAATAGCTACAGTCTTTTGAGGAGAAAACAAGTTGATAATGCTTCTTTTAATATGTTACATAAATTGGATTTTTTGTTGAATTACAAAAACCAGGTTCATCTCTTGTGCAGATTTAAATGGCACAAATCATTTGATTATATTTATATAGGAGGTCAATAGACGGCTATGTGAAGGCAAAGCAGTTCGCTAGACCACGTTTATAAGAGAAAGTCTGTGTTACCAAGAGCACAGAAACACCTATCAGGTTCTCACCTTTTTCCCTTTTGATGTTCTAAAGCACTATTTCTCACATTATCTGTGGTGAAGGGCCAGTTTTTGTTCCTTTGTTCTCAACTCATCACAGATAAATCCTTTTGTAAAATACAATACCAATTACTTGAGAAATGAAACAAAAAGACATACAAAATACTAGCCTGTTTTTAAATTACTGGATTCAATGGACATAACAGTAACCAGTCACATTTCTATAAAAATCTCTAACCTCAATTACCCTATAGACCAGAAATAGTGCGAGGACTCACAGCAGCCCACACTGAGATGAACTACTCTAAAAGCAGAAGTCTGGGGAACAGTAGATTGGTCATACACTGACACCGATTCACGTAAGAGCTGCATGCTCAGGTTGCCTACAGACCAGGGATGCCAGAAAGGAGTTAATACCCCATGTTAGCCTCCTGCTGCCTTTACCAAGGTCTGTGAATTTGTCCAGGTAAGGGTAAGAACAGCACTCGTGGTTAAGTGTCTCTGTTAGGTTCCTTTCATAGGAATTTGCTTCTTTCTTCTCTAGTAACTCTAAATACTTTTTCTCCCATTCATTCCCCTTTCCTTTTCCTCCATTCATTTTTCTTCTCCCCATTTTGGGAGATTTCCATGCAGTTAAAAATAAATAATTTAATTTAATTTAAAAAACAAACCTTGACCTTGGAGATGGGCAGAATTGGGTTTGAACAGGGACACTGCTACATTCTGAGTATGAGAAGGCAGTCCTGGAACTCAGTCCTGCTAAGTCAGGATTTCTCATCTGTAAAATGGCCACAAGATTATCCTTTACACAGTATGAATGGGATTCTAAAATTAGGTAAAGGGAAGCAATATGTAACCATCAGTTGCTGCTTACTTCTTCAATCCCTTCCTTTCCTAATTGTTTCCTTTTTTTTTTTTTTTTTAGCGGTATGGAAGGGGATGTCTAAGAGAGAAAGCTGTATTTGTATAGTCTAAGTTAATGTATTAGCAGTTAGACTTGTGCCTTATAAACACAATTCTTCTCAGAAAATTGATTACATAAAGCCAATCAACTAACAAACCAGGTAAACAACAGACAACACTGTGTCTTTTTTGCTTTCCCAGGTAACAGTACTCTCTCCACAGTGGTCCAAGCCAGAATCCCTGGAATCATACTCACACCTATCTCAATTCCAAATGTCACACGCCCCAAAAATTATTCCCCCCAAATGATTCTCACATCCATTTCTTCACTTTTACCCCCCTTGCCACTCCTTCACCTCTTTTCTGAGGTTTTGAAATCGATGCTTCTGTAATTTTTTCTCAAACCCATGTAGTCAGTCATCTTCAACATTGCTATCAGAAGGCTCATTCTGAAATAAAATCCTCCTCAAAAATAATAAATAAAATTACATAAAATCCTCCTCAAGTCAATTTCTTGCTGGAACCTTCCCCAGAGGCTCATTCACTATGACCTATGGAGAAAAGTTCAGAAGCCTGAAGGTTTAGAAGCTGTCACAGTTCTGAAATTGTTAAACTCTTGAAACACGAGTTGGTAAATAAGAGCTTCCCTAGATCCAAGACATGCTGGCCATTCCCAAGGCACCCCTCTGTAACTCTGCCACCATCCAGCATTTAAATGGTTAAATCTTGGGGGCGTATCCACTCTCCAGCAGAGCTGTCCTGATAGGTGGTATCCCAGCCTTATCAGATGGAACATATTTTGAACAGATGATGACATTAGAGAATATAGAATGTTCTTTGATCGCCAGAAAGTTTATTCTGTTATATCCAAAAAGTATCACATGTAAATTGGTTTTCCTTATTATCCACTCATGTTCTATTTTGCCTATTAACATCTTTATTAATTACTATAGTTTCATGGTAGAAATAACTGTTCATGCTATATTTCATCTCCTGAAGCTAGTGTTTTTACATATAAACACAAAATATTATAATTATAAAAATCTAGCCTATTTAAAAGATTTTTTCACTGTGATTAATTGAGTATAAAATATATGACTAAGCCTTCTCAGTGATCCATTTAATTTCGAGATTACTTAGTCTAACAAATCCCCCCTAGGCACAAATATTTGGAATCAAACTTGACCTCAATCAATTACTAAATTCTTCAGCATTTACTTGTTAATGTGAGTATATGAGCTTTTATATATCACCAAGATGTTGTTACAGAAATACTAATTTTCTATTTTCTTTTTAATGACACAGTAGTTACCCTCAACTAAATCTTATTTTTATACATCAATTGCATATTAATCTTTTTTATTGCAGTTCAATTTGCCAACATATAGCATAACACCCAGTGCTCATCCCATCAAGTGCCCCCCTCAGTGCCCATCACCCAGTCACCCCCACCCCCCACCCACCTCCCTTTCCACTACCCCTTGTTCGCTTCCCAGAGTTAGGAGTCTCTCATGTTCTGTCTCCCTCTCTGATATTTCCCACTCATTTTCTCTCCTTTCCCCTTTATTCCCCTTTCACTATTTTTAAACATATGTATGGCACTCCGAGGAATTAGACTTTGTTAAAGAAATGCTAGTATTTTTAATTTTGTTTTAAAGACAAATTTGCCTTCCGCAATTGAATTTTATTCTTATACATCAATTCCATATTCGATTTGAAATCTAGATGGCTAGTTTTCCTGTAAGAAAGAAGCAGACTTAAACACAGGAAACCTAAAGCAGACTAGACTTGGAGCTGAGTATAAATCATAGCACCTTTTTTGGTAATATAGAACATTTGAGAATGGAAAGAGGCCAAGGTGTACATTTAGGTCTGGCCCATCTTTGAGTTATAAATATTATTATAGCCTACTCTGCTTTCTCCCCAACCTCTTCTTGCCAAAACTATTTTTAAATTAGACTTGTAATACTTTCTTCTTTTGCTGGCCTTGCTGACTTATTCTATGTTATCCGTTCCCAGCGTGATGAGTCTCTTTATATTTCTTTGTGACTTTTCTTTGATAGAAGCTAGTGGTGTCTGCTGGCAGTTGACATTTGTTCAAATAGTTAGGATCACTGTTCCTATCTATTCCCTAATAACTGTGCAGATATGAAATAATCCCTTCTTAATCTCTTCACTCTCAAAGCACACAGTTTTGAAATTTCCTCTTCTGTATAGCAATGCTCACAGTTGAATATACACATTTCTAGTTACTCAATGTTCTGTCATTCTTTAAATAATAAATTTCTATCAGAATATAAATTTGAGTATTCTATATCTAATATTTCTTATCTTACTTCACCCTTTATCTCTTGCATCTAATATAAATCTTGGCTTTTCTATTTTAAGGAAAAATCACAGGGTGTTCGAGAATAAAATCTTAATTCTTATCTATCAAGATAAGAATACACCTATTCTTTAATGACTATTAACACACCTATTATTTAATGACTAATTTTTTAGAGGAGGAAAACACATAGGAAATAGCCATTAACTCCATTATAAAACCAAAACACTAATAGATTTAAAAAAAAATCATAAATACCTAAATGCACTAGCGTTCAGTATTTATCCTGGGCATGACATGAGAAAACAGAAAAATTACATCAAATTAACATAGTTGCAACCTCATAATTCCCACCACAAGTGTATATGTATGTACACATACACATGTACACAAATAGTCATCCCTACTCTGCTTTGTGATAGGAGAAGTTTCACAGATGAGGAGTTACAGTGGTTTCTCCTTATACAGGTATGAAAAAGCCAAAAAAAAATAATGCAGGTAGGAATGTTTCCCCTCCTCCCCATCTCTCCATCATCTAAAACTCAGAGCACTGGTCCTCAAAATTAAATGTTTTTTTTTTTTTTTTTCTGATTTTTTGTTTCTAGGCAGATTCTTCAGCACCATCAAGGAGGCCCTGGAATCTTCATTTTAAAACAAGCATTCCAGAGAATTCTGATCTGAGATTCAATGATTAATCTTTTCGTTTTTTTCTATCACAGTTTTTTCCCTTCTCTGGTTACTAAATACTAAAATCATTTCCTAATAACTTAAAATATCTTTACAAAGCTATAACGCAAGCTAGGTAATTACATTTTAAGAAAATATACTTAAAACTAATTGAGAAAGTGAGATAAATTTCGAGAGACAGAAATTCACTCATTCAGTGTTTCTGGGGCATCTTTTTCTTTATCTGATTTTATTTTTATTTTTATTTTTTTAATTCTTTTTTAATTGGAGTTTAATTTGCCAACCTATAGCATAATACCCAGTGCTCATCCCGTCAAGTGCCCCCCGCAATGCCTGTCACCCAGTCACCCCAACCCCCCGCCCACCTCCCTTTCCACCACCCCTTGTTCATTTCTTTCTGGCGCATCTATTGTCAGGTACCTAGCTCAATGCTGGACATACAAATATACGAAACAATATTTTTATTATCCAAGGAACTTACAGAGTCTTGCAAAAGGCAGACCTAGAATAAGTAAATCAAAACGATAATTTTTGGGCACCTGGATAGCTCAGTCAGTTAAGTGTCTGCCTTCAGCTCAGGCCATAATTCTAAGGGTCCTGAGATGGAGCCCTATGTCAATCTCCCTGCTCAGCAGTGAATCTGCTTCTCCCTCTCCCTCTCCCCCATTCATGTTCTCTCTCTCTCTTTCTCTCTGTCTCTCTCAAATAAATCTTTTAAAAAATATTTTTTTGTTTTTGTTTTTTTTTGGGGGGGGGGTTGTTTTTTTTTAACTTTAGCATTTCTTTTTTTTTTGTATTTTTTTATTGGAGTTCAATTACCAACATATAGTATAACACCCAGTGCTCATCCTGTCAAGTGCCCTCCTCAGTGCCCATTATAGTCAACAGTATTGTTTTATTTTTTTAATTAACAAATATTGTTGACTATAACAAAAATTCAGATAAATATCTTTTGGTTTAGTATATAAAATGTGGATAAATGATACTTCTCCAAATCTTATGCCTATGGGTTCTCTTCCCCAGAGTGCCAGAAATTATAAAATCTCCAGTCAGCCTCACCTACATGGAAATGTTTGTGAACACCTAACCTTCAACTTCTAGTTCAAGATGACTCACGAGGGTATTATGCTGAGTGAAATAAGTCAATCGGAGAAGGACAAACATTATATGGTCTCATTCATTTGGGGAATATAAATAATAGTGAAAGGGAATAGAAGGGACGGGAGAAGAAATGGGTAGGAAATATCAGAAAGGGAGACAGAACATGAAGACTCCTAACTCTGGGAAACGAACTAGGGGTGGTGGAAGGGGAGGAGGGCACTGAGGGGGGCACTTGATGGGATGAGCACTGGGTGTTATTCTGTATGTTGGCAAATTGAACACCAATAAAAAATAAATTTATTATTAATAAAAAAAGATGACTCACGACCCTGAACTCCAATTTCTCCGCTCTCTTAGATGTGTTTATTCGACTCAGTTGTGTGCACAAAGTTCTGGCACAAGCAAGAACAAAATTAGACGAGTGGTATTTAGATATACATCAAAATTATAGCTTTAAATTTTCAACTGCCCCAATCCACCAGGCCAGAATTCTCAGCCTTTTCCATGCCTCTACAAGGGTCAGTCAATATTTACAAGCATTTGACTACTTTTATCAAAGAAAGAAGTCCTTGAAATTTGAATGTATAGAAATGTCCATATATTTAATACTTTTTAATCAGGTTCCCTTAGAACTTCATTTTGGAAGTATAGTTAAGTCCCTTATACTGGGAATCTCTTTTCTTTCCCCTCAGTTTATCTTCTTCTCTTCTGTTATCAGCCTCTCTGCTCAAATGTTCTTAGAATAATTTGGGGGAAGAAATAATGTAGGCCAAGGTCACGAGTCTGAATTTCATTGGAGTCAGACAAAATGGGAGAGGAGGGGAATGACAAAAGTGAAATTTCAAAATCTATTTTTGTTACAGTAAAAATAATTAAGTGAAAATATCCTGAACGAACCACTAATAATAATTTTCTACCTTTAGAAGTTACATAGATTCAAATGTACAAATATCATACATCCAATATTATCCATGTATTCAACAAATATTTATTGAATATCTACTACATGCTAAGCCCTATGCAGTAGACTGAGGACATAATGATAGCAACTATGAACAGATATCTGTCCTCATAGAATTTATAGTCTGGTAGAAAAGGAAGACTCTAATAAACTTAAAATTGCAACTGTGGCAAATGCTAGGTATACAACACTATGAATGTAAGGAGATTTGACCTATTATAGGAGGTCATGGAAGGCCTCTGAGATGGAATCTTAAAGACAAGTAGGAAATAATTTAGGCAAAGAGGAGAAGTAAGAACCACCCAGGCAAAGGGCAAAGGCTCTGTGATGGGATTGCATGTGACAAGGATAGGAACAAAACAAAAGCTTGAAAGTCTGGAATTCAGAGAGGGGTGAGCCATAGGAGTTGAATCTGGAGGATGGGTGAGGTGAAACACTAGGAGAGGTACTGAGAATGTAAGTGAGAAAAGTGAACAGCCTGTGGCTCCTGCCCTCCAGAGCTCAAAAGGAAAGATCCAACCTCCAATGGAAATGGCAATTCATTAAGTACCATAGCAGGACTAGTGGCAGAAGAATGAAGCAGTGCAGTCAGAAAAGTAGTAAAGAAGACCCTGCCTGCATGGACAATGTCTGAGTTGGGTGCTGCAAGATGAGAAGAATAAGGGAGGATGAGAAAGCAACAGCAAGTGTCTGAGCAGTCAGAGAATGCTTGACATCAGAAGCAACTAGATTACTAATAGTTTGAGATCTTCTCCTACAAGTTGCTTTTCTAAATTCTTAATTTTTCCCCTCTTTTTAACAAAACCCTAAGTCCATATCATGGCCATGTGTTTCAAAGAAATACGGAAGTTTTTTACATCATTCATTATTAATCTATTCTAGGCTTATGTCTGGCCTTCATCTTCAAACACTCTGTCTTTTTTTTCCAATTTGCTTTTTAGTTATTTTTCTTTTTCTCTAGAAGTATTCAGCAGTCAGTGGGCCTCCAGAAGCATTCATCCCAATGAAATTCATTGAATGTTAAAATTCTGTTTTTTCTTTCATTTCCTTTCATATATAAAATATGCATGTGACTTTGCTGCTCAGGAAGAATAATTAAGGTCTTCTCTTTAGTTACCTCCTTCACTTGGGGGCTAATTGAGTACTTGCACCCCAACTCATGTTACAAATGAAACACATACAGTGTTAGCCTTTGGTTGCATTGTCATTTTCCATTAGAAATTTTATTTTTCAAACTTCTGCTTATATGCTGTAATTAAGAGAAAAAAATATTTTTAAAATATTTTATTTATTCATTCATGAGAGAGAGAGAGAGAGAGAGAGAGAGAGAGAGGCAGAGACACAGGCAAAGGGAGAGGCAGGCTCCATGTAGGGAGCCTGATGTGGGACTTGATCCCAGGACTCCAGGATCATGCCCTGGGCCGAAGGTAGGTGCTAAACTGCTGAACCACCCAGGGATACCCAAGAAAAAATATTTTTAATGATTTGTTACCATCACAAATGATCAGGAAGTGATTGTTTGGTGTTCTTTTTGCTGGTGGAAGCATCAAAAGGCTTTCTTTTTTCACAGTTTGGAATAGGAGATGTAATATCAAAAAATATTAGGATCCTTTGTCAATATATTCTAGGATCAATTTCTGGCTATTTTTTAATCTTTTCCTTTATAATGTTGATAGCATTATAATATGGTGCACCAAAGTACCTTCCTGGTAAGTATTTTTACCACCTGAACTTTTCTTACAGGAAATATGATTCCCTAGTTTCATCTGCTATTCCTTTTCAAGGATTTCTTATATAAGAGTGTATGTCAGGTTAATTTATCTGGCTTCATTTCATGTAGACCAAGGTCATGAGTTTAATTTCTTTGGAGGCAGCTCAGTGTTTTAAAAGGGAACTAAATTTGGTCCCAAACAGACCTGATTTTCCATCACAACTCTTCCACCCCCATCCCTATCCTACCCCACCCTTTACCCAGGTCGCAAGAGAAAGAGTGCCCTATTCTCTCTGGACTGAAGACCCTTCCAAGTCAGCTTTAATCTAAAACACAGTTCTCCCTATAAACCCCTAAAAACTAAGATTTAGCCAGTATTATGGGTTTACTTGTTACTTTTTCTGGGTCAAGTTAAGGTGTTTAGACAGATTTCTTAATTTCTAGGAGCCTCAGTTACTCATCTTTAAAGATTTTAAAAAGGTTCTCACAGGGTCCTTGTGACTCCTAAGTATGTCAAACACCAAGTGCAGTGTCTGGTATTTAGTAATTGCTGAATAAATATTAACACTTTCCTTCCCTTTCCTTGATTTTTTTTCATCTGTGGAACAGACATATTGGTAAATTACACATTGCTGGCATGATCTTGGCAAGAATCAAGTTCCATTCAGAATTATCTTACTCTCTCATATATCCCAAATAGCTTTGGTATCCCAAGTGTATTATTACCTATGAGTCAAAATTTTAAAAATATCTATGTATTTGAAATGATGTATGATATTTAAAACCAAATATTTAATCTGCCCCATAAGCTTTATATGACTATAATAAAAGACAGTGGAGGGTTTTTTTTACTTAAAGTATTTTATAAATGAGGATAATAACACCTACCTTGTAGATTTATTACTAAAAATACGTAGGTTAATAAATGTAAGCATTTAGCATAGTGTAATGCACAAAATTTAATTCTCAATAATTATTATTTTAAAAGGGGCTTTGATTTATTTAGTAAATACACTAAATTATGAGTGCTAGAATAATTTAAAAAAAAAAGAGAGATCACAAGCACAGGAGAAAAACAGAAAGAGATGGGGAGGGAGAGAGAAGGAAGTTTCCATTTTACCTATTTGGAATAGGACTATTCACTCCTGCCTTTTGCCCCATACTAGCTGAATGACCTTGCACAAGTCAATCACTGAGCCTCAATTCTTCCCCTTAATTCCTAGGATGATTCATTTCAGCACTCCATAAACGTTTACTGAGCACCTACCATAAGCCAGACATGATGAACTTTACTATGATGGCAGATATAAAAGTGATCTGTTACCTTATAAAGCACCATTCAAACAAATGCAGCTTCCTGTGTTTTGGTGACTGGTTATAAAATGGGCTATCACTTTAGCTGCCTGACAAAGGAGTTTGGATTTAATGCTGTGCTTATCAAGACGCCATTCCTGTGAAGCCTCATGACACTAAAACGCAGGTCTTCACTTAGTGCCTAGCACAGGATCAGGCATAGAAGTGTGTTCAGGTGGATGTAGGATAATTGATGGGTTGCTATTATCAGTTTCCTTCACTTTTATACACTTACTAAATCCCAGGTCATGCAGAGAACCCCATGCTCATCTAGCAATGACAGTGCACAGCCATTTATATACCCATACGTACATTAAAGCCTGGTATCTAAGATACAAAGACTTTGGTGGTAAAAATGGAGTTACAAAGGGTAGCCTGACCCATAGAAGGCTTTACAGAAAGGAATGTGATGTTAAAATATGTCCCAATCTTTGTTGGACAAATACTTTATGCTATATTGAAAAAATATCTGGATCAAGCTTCCTTGAGCTGAGATAAAATACAAGTGCAGAAACTCATGTGACACAATTAGGTTGGCACAAGCAAAAAGATTGACTTCCCTTGTTTTTATCGTCCTCTTTTGCTGAATGTGATATACTTCTTTACTCAAGACTAATTTATTAAGTTGGTTTTCTTTCTATCTGGAACAAAAATCCATTCAAGTTAGTTTTACTTTAAAATACAACCACCCCCTGCCCAGATTCAGCCAGTGTGGTGAGTTGGCATATATTTTATTCTGTAATTTTTTTCTGTACTGAAGGAAATTCAAGTCATAGTTATGCATTTGTTTCACAAAGGCTGAATCTTGTTACTGATATATACATAGCATCATTTCCTTGGTCAAAATGCATTTTCACATTTACTTGCCCCTCCCAGAATATAGCATGAAACTATTCTCAAAGATTCATTAACCGGACCTCCCTTTAGCAATGAGATGATTGGGGTCCCTCCTCAGCATTGTACTTGAGGTAGAACATAATTGGCACTCCATCAGCATTGTACTTGAGGTAGAACATAATTGGCACTCCATCATACAAGTACTAGTTGGCTTCTAGATCAGACTTCTTAAAAGAAATGAATTATACCATATAAATAAAAGTCTATTTTATTATCGATTGTATGGGGAAATGCATGTACAGAGATGGTTGGTTGCTTTCCAATATAAAATATTCAATTAGATCTACTCTCTCTTCATCTTTTGAAATAAAGATGCTTGCAAAGAGGTTATACAAAACATTCTTCAATAAACTCTGTGCTGTGGAAGTTAAGAAATAAAGGAATCCTGCTGCTATCCATGAAAATTTCACATCATGGATGGAAGAACAGAGCATGTGACAACAGTAGTATCCCAGCCCCCACCCCTGAATCACCATCCTTAGAGGATGCCGTAGAACATAGGGAAAGGAAAGGGAAAATAAAATAAGATGAAAACAGAGAGGGAGACAAACCATAAGAGACTCTTAACTCCAGGAAACAAATTAAGGGTTGCTGGAGGGGAGATGGGTAGGGGGATGGGATAACTGGGTGACAGGCATTAAGGCGGGCATGTGATGTAATGAGCACTGGGTTTTATATGCAAGTGATGAATCACTAAATTCTACCCTTAAACTAATAAAAAAGAAGATGCCATATCTGAAAAACTATGGTTCCCATATTTAAGACCCCAGATTTTAAGGAAAAAAATCATGATTTGAATAGCTAGAAACACCGCCCCATTAATAAAGTATTTTGAAGTCTTAAAATGGAACAACTCTAAATATCCTTTTGATCAGATATAGGAACCCAAGGTACAAATCATTTGACAGCTGAGGCACTAAAAATGAGTGTTTGGAAATGCTCTTCTCAGGGAATTTAAAAAAACTATGGTAAACCAAAACCTTTCAGAGATGCTTTAAATGCAATTCTGTCCAGAAGAAGTAGGAGAGATTAGATGGCATGTCAAACTTCTTATAACCCTGTAACTGTCATGCTAAGATACTTATAGTGCAGAGGATCTGTGCTGTTTTATGTAACTCGGTTTAAACATGATAGAAAAAAGAAATGTCCAACATAATAAAAAGTAGAAAATACCAAATGCCGTTTAGAGTGAAGGTGAGGGCAGATCACAAGACATGGATTATTTAGGTAGTATATGTTCTCAAATGATAAGTATTTCTGTAACCAAAAATAAAGGGATTTCATAACACAGTGAGAGTCCTGGCTTGGTTTGGCTTGCTTTGAGTGGGCTCCTAAACAGCTGGCCAATTCCACAAAGATGAAAAAAAAAAAATCACATGTTGGTGGTAAAAACGGATCTTTGTGATCATCTGGGTAAGAAGTCAGCAAACTTTTCCTGTCAATGGCCAGATAACAAACATTTTAGGCCTTGTAGACCATACAGTCACTGTAGCCAATACTCAGCTCTGCTGTTGAAACCCATAAGCAGAGAAGCAGCCATAGACAATACCATTAATAAATGGGGGGTGACTGCAGTCCAGTAACACTTTATGGATGTTAAATTGGACTTTCATATAATTTTCATAGAAAGTAATACAAATACTATAAAATTTTTTAACCATTAAAAATGTCAAAATGATTTTCATGATAGGCCATACTAAACAGGTGGTGTGGGACACCTGGGTGGCTTGGTGGTTTAGTGTCTGCCTTTGGCTCAGGGCGTGATCCTGGAGTCCTGGGATTGAGTCCCACGTTGGGCTCCCTGCATGGAGCCTGCTTCTCCTTCTGCCTGTATCTCTGCCTCTCTCTGTATGTCTGTCATGAATAAATAAATAAAATCTTAAAAAAAAACAGAAGGTGGACTTCATTTTTTTTAGCCCAGTGGTTTCCAAACTACCGTTTTTTGTAGTAGATTCTTCTCTTCAAATGAAAATATACAGATAGAGCAAACAAGAGCAGGTTTGCATTAACAGAAGGCACAGACCTAGGCTATATGCTGCTCCCAGAGACCTACATTCCTGCCTTGCCCCAGAGCTAAGACTAAAGTTCCTCAGAGCTCAAGTCAGAATCCATGACTATCACCCAAGAGCCTCAGATCCCTCCTGGAGGATCTGAGGCACGGGAAGATGAAATAACTGTTCTAAAGCATGCAAGTCATTTTAAGTGGACAAAACATGAGCTCCTTTGTGTGTCCTGGTTTTAGCTTCCCAACAACACAACAGCACAAAATTTTAGGGATAAAACCCAAGTTGAAATGATGTGTGATGGCCAAACAAAACAACAAAATGCTTAGTTATCTGGTAGAAGACTCTTCTCTTGTGACACTACATGTTGAAGACACAGGACGTGTGATTGAGACTGGAAGGTGTTCACCAACTAGAGAGATGTTATACCGGGTACTCCCTTCTATCTGAATGCTTTTTTTGGTAGCAAGAAGGATGCTTATGTACATGATCTGGAGAAGCCCCACCCCTACAGGAAAGTACTGCCTCCATCTATGCTACTCCCTTATTCTGGAGTGACTCACACAGGATCACTGCCAGTGAGTCCCATTTTGTTTCCAATGATGGTATCCCTGACTTTGGGGATAAAACTGCTTATTTTATTTTATTTAAGATTGTATTTATTTATTCATGAGAAACAGAGAGAGAGGCAGAGACATAGGTAGAGGGAGAAGTAGGCTCCCTTCAGGGAGCCCAATGTGGGACTCAATCCCAAGACCCCAGGATCACACCTGAGCCTAAGGCAGATGCTCAACTGCTGAGCCACCCAGGCATCCCTAAAACTGCTTAATATACCATTTCCCAAAGTATACCCCAAATAATACTAATGTCATGTTCCCAGAGATGCAAAAAAAAAAAAAAATGTTTCCAGAGGGGGGGAAAAAAGCAAAAAAAAAAAAAAAAAGTTTCCCTGATCAAACAAGTATACATTCTATTCCCCTCTTAGTAATTCACAATGTACATTAGCATATTAAAGGATCTGAGAAGCCTTATAGGAAAGAATCCTATTTAACTTTATTTAACTAGCATTTCCCCAATGCACATTAAAATGGAACTGATTTTATGTGTTTTTTTTTTATTTTCTGTTCTTTTTCTGGATCCACACCTTTCAGTGGAGGTGAAAAAAACTAGGAACTGGTTTTATGCTCAAGGTAGTTTTGTGATACTCAAAAGTTTATTAATATAGTCAACAAATACAAGTTGTGTGCTTACTGTATGCCCGGTATTGCTGCAAACTCTTGGAATAATGTGGCTAATAAGGTAGATGTGTTTCTGCTCACTGAGTTGGTATAATAGTTAAGGAGACAGATAAGCAGATAAATAAATTCATCCATTCCACAATGATTTATTGAGTACCTACTTTGTGTCAGGCACTGTTCTAGCACCACTGTGGCTTATATGAAGATAATAAGTGGACTCTAAAACTTACTTTTTCTTTTTAAAGATTTTATTTATTTATTCATGAGAGAGATAGAGAGACAGAGACAGAGGCAGAGGGAGAAGCAGGCTCCCTGCAAGGAGCCCAATGTGGGACTCCATCCCAGATCCCGGGATCACACCCTGAGCTGAAGGCAGATGCTCAACCACTAAGCCACCCATGCATCCCTAAAACTTACCTTTTCTCAATCTCTTATATACCAGGCACTGTTCTGCTTTACATGCTGAAGACCAAAACCATCTTCTCCCATAATAGACATTGAAGACTAAAGCTGCCTACTGTTACATATCCACAACAATGTGACCTTGCTATTCTAACCTTATTGTTTTATTTTTCCAAGTCTCTTGTCAAGGAAAATAGCTTGATTGATCATTTGATTGATCATTACAGACTTTCCAAAAGACCCATCAACTCTTCAAAAGAAAGAATCAACAGAGTGCTTACATCCTAAGATTCTTTGAAACCCTCTCTTAAAATTCCTGTTTCCTGTTTCTACCAATCCAGATTGTTATGTCCTGATTCTTATCCAGTCCTAATAAAATCTTCACTTTAAAGAAAGCCTTATTAAATCAAACTTCCAATTCTCAATAAATTCTGACTGGGCCTTCCCCACTTAGAGACACAACCAAAGTTCTACTAAATTCTAGTTAAGTTCTCTCCTACCATTGTTATTTTACAATGGGTTGTGTTGTTGATATTTGGGGAGTCAGCATTCCACAAAGCTGGACTCATTTATGACTTCATAAGAGCCTATGAGGTAAGTACCATCACCTTCTTATTTTATGGAGAGAGAAACTAAAGCACAGAGAATCGAAATAATATGCCCAAGGTCCTATAAGACTTAAGACTTAAGTAGCAGAGCAAGGGTTTGAACCCAGGCTATCTGACTGTAGAGGCCATAATTTTGTATAGGGATGAGTGTGAGTACCATCATGAAGTGATGTTGAATTCATGAGCTGACTTAAATGAGAGGAGATATTTGAGGGAGACATGAATGAATAAGAAGAAAGACAGACTCACTCCAGGGAGAAGCAACCAGCAAGGGTAGGAATGAGCTTGACTTATTCAAGGAGGAGAAAGGCTAGTGTGGCTGGAATATAATGAGGGAAACAGTATTAATTGAAGGTAGGAAGAAGGCAAGGGACAGCATATCTAGGATATTTTCATCTGAGTTTGGATTTTATTCTGATTATAACGGGAGGTTTTCCAATGATTATAAACAGGGATATGAGGAATTGTGTTAAGTCTAAATACTTGTGAAACATAATTCTGCCTATGAAATTAGAACGAGGAATACTTTTCTGCCTCTTATTTTAAATGATACTTATTCCAAGCAAAAATAACCTAGATGATTGCTCTAAGAAACACTTGTTTCTAAAAGAACCAACTCAGCAACATCTTTGTCAAGACTCACTTCAAGACCCTTTTCTCAAGGTACCCACCAATCCAGAGCTACTCTATAATAAATTCTCCAATATCATCTAGTCTTGGCCTAGCAAGACCCACCTAAAGTTCACCCAGCCCAAGCCCTAAACTACAATAAAAAAATAATTTACCCTCATTTCCCAATTTTGAGCTCCTACTAAGACTCTGTCAAGTTATGTTCTCCCATACTGTAACAGATCCAAAATTTTGAATTTGCATGATCAACAGATTTTTTCTGGTGTTCTTATGGGGAGTCAACAGCTGACACTACAAACTGCAGACAGTAGAACAGAAACCAGTGAGGAGATTCCTGAAGGGGTGCTGGAGGCAGATAAGGGTAAAGTAGAGGCAGCAAGAAAGGAGAGAAATGATTACACTTGGATATATTTTGCATTTATAAGTTTCTGGAGACTTATATACTTGTATAGAGGTTTAGGGAATGAGAAGAATAAAAAATATCTAGATTTTTATTGTTATTTCTTTAAATTATCAGCATCAGCTTTAACCTGGGCGCCCACATAATGGCAGTGCCATATACTAAGTAGAGAAGCTGGAGGAAAATCAATTGTGGGAGTGGAAGGATAAACAATTACTTTTCAGGCATGTTTAATTTGAAGAGACTATTTACCGTCAATTGGAACTATCCAGTAGTCATTTGGAATGATGCTACTGTGAAGATGTCACAGTCATTCAGTTTACAATTCAGCTAACTTGGGTATTTTTCAAAGCTACTGAGGAACTAGGGGAAACAAGAAGTGAGAGAGAAATTTGCAAGGGCCATGCAAAGACAGCTAAATGTTATTTTTATGTCTGAGCAAATGTTATCTCTGGGATATGAAATGGAAAGATCTGAGAATAAAAATTATGAAATGGAAGGAGTAACAATTGGGAATACAAATAGTGCTAGAGACAAATTGAAATTGCTACTAAGAAGTGCTCTAAAAGTATTGCTTGTAGGATTTTCTATTTATATCCATCTGACTTGTTTCTGTCCCACAGAGGAGAAAATCAACAATTTTTTTTGCTTTCAGCAAGCACATGTATATTCAGAATTGCCACATTTCCTTGCTCTTTAGAAAGGTAAAAGATACAACTTTGTATAGAACAAACCTGCAACTGGAATTACTTTAGAAAGGATAAATATGGTACTATGATTATACTATCATTTTAAATTAATTAAACCATAACATCTCGTATTAGTTTGTCTAGTTTGTCTAAGTGAATTTTTAAAGTCCTTTTTACAGTAATTCTAAGCACAGCACACTCACAGGTTATATGCATTCACTGAGGCCATTTTAAAAGCTTCATTGTTTTATAACCTTACAAAGACAGATGCAGCATTCAGTAAAATTACCAGAATGTGACTTACAAACACCAGTGAGGTAGAAGAGGAATCAGAGATTCTACAAATCAATATCATTATCATATTTTCAATTCATACTGCACAAAGCCTAGATTTAAGAGCTGCAAAGAAAAAAATAGAACATTAATTTGCATCAGAATATTCATGGGCTCAATTCTTCTCTCTCATTTCCAAATTTCTGAGATTTTTCTAACTTACTCTTCCTGTAGTTTCTCCTTTCATTAATCTCTCATGGACATGGTGAATGGGGTTAATCTTTCCAATAGCACTATTTTCATTATGACTCTTTGAATCCTCAGTGGCTCACTCACTGCCTATTGCATCAAATCCTGAGTTTGACCTGCAACTCAAGACCTGCAATCCAGAGGAAACTCCTTTCTAGCCTTCCCTCTCATCATTTATCCCTCTATTCAGATTTATATCTGAAATTGCCTCTGAAAATATCTGCCCATATCTACCTCCTCTGTGTACTCATAATTTTCTCCTAAAAAGATTACACCACCCTTGAAACTGAATTCCTTGTCATTCTTCTTAGCTCATTAATAGCCCTTCATTTTCAGCCTTTCATACTACATAATCAATAAATATATTTCATATTTTATGGCTTTATACAAAAATGCAGTATAAAACATGCTTAATTAAACTCATTCCTTTAAAACCTGTATCAGTATTCTATAGTCATAACTTGATGGTCTCCAAGTTAAAGTATGAGCAGTGAGAGGGCAAAGAAGTCACTGATTTATTTTGTTAATGCCCACAGACTTATAGCTTGAACTTAGGAAGCTTCAATGATGATCTCCCTTGGAATTTGCCAAAAGTTTTTCCAGTTTAAGAAAATTAAGGTGAACATCAAAGTATAAGGTAGAGTTCATTAACAGAGATTATACAGTAAAGAAGCCTCCACTCTCATGGCTTCCCTTATCCAGGGAACCTCAGTCAATTTGAGGCAATTAAATGACAGACATGTGAACCATCTCTGCTGAGTACAAGGTACTGGATGGGCTGTGCATCAATGAGTGCAGCAAAGCTAGAGCCCTTTAGTAGCATCCACTCATAACTGCTTGTGTTCTTTAAGGGCAAAGATTTCATCTCCCTTATTGAATCAGGTAAATGGATAAACAGAGGTCATGACAATATTTCTAAATAAGATAGGATGTTAAGGTGGTTAAGAATTAGGTAGTTAGCACCTGTGTGGCACAGTCCGTTAAGTGTCTGCCTTTGGCTCAGGTCATGATCCCAGAGTCCTGGGATTGAGCCCCATGTCGGGCTCAGCAGGGAGACTGATTCTCCCTCTGCCCCTCACCTTGTGTGTGCTCTCTCATAATAAAATAAACAAACAAACAAACAAGCCAAGAGTTAGGTAGTTAAGAACTCCGTGACAAGAAAGCATAAAGGGGTGCCTGGGTGGCTCAGTTAGGTATCTGACTCTTGATCTCAGCTCAGGTCTTGATCTCAGGGTAGTGAGTTCAGGCCCCACATTGGGCTTCATGCTGGGAGTGGAGCCTGCTTTAAAAAAAATGATGCAACAAACTCAATAGCAAAAACTTGAAAGCTGGGGCTTCTAACAGATATAGCTGCTGGTCCACAAGAGGCTCGAGGACCACTGTCCTCCTTGGATCTGGACAACATAAGAGCATGATATACATAAAACATTTAGGACAAAAACCTTATTTTCTGGACTAGAGAACATAATTATTTATCTCCTTCCACCCCAGAAAATAGGCCTTTTAGCAATGAGCCACTCTGCTCTATCATTTTCCATGATAGGGCAGAGACCCCTGCATTTTAAAGAAAGTAAGAATGGCTGTCAGGATTTTGTTTAGCCAAGAATGTGTTTGTAAGCTCAGGATCAGAGCTGAATTTTTTGGCACAAGAGAGGAGATTTTGGATGCTAAGTGGGAAAGAGATAAAGAGAAATCAGATAGCTGGCAGCTGAAGAGAGGGACTTTAGGAAAGGAAAGCAGCCAGATGTAAAAGAAAATTTAATTTTGTTTCCATGGACTGGCATGTGATGTAAGTCCTCTTCTTGATCTCCTTCTAAATATTCTGTAGTATCTACATTTCCTACTAATGTGTTTAAGAATTTTTTTTTTTTTACTTTGCTACTTTTAATTTTTTATGGGTGAGTATAACAAAGTATTTAGAAAATCTTCAGGGAGGAAAGCAGGAGGGCCACAGGTTAAAGTAGGGTAAATAGCCCCCAAGAGGGCCCCAAGTGGTTCTTACCTTGTGGTATTCTTCTTATCCTTGTGAAGTCTCCTCACACAATGAATAGGGTTGATCTTGAAACCAATAGGATGTCATGAACATAATGGTATGTGTGACATGTGACTTCCAAGGCTAAATTACAAAAGATATTGCAGCTTCCAACTTGCCCTGTCTTAAACCAGTCTTTCTGGGAGAAACCAACTGGCCTTTAGTGAGTGCACCCAAACAGTCCTATGAAGGGGTCCATGTGGCAAGAAATTGAGGCTTCTTGCCAAGAGCCAGTGCTTATTTACCAATGATGTGAGTGAGCCTCCAGTTAGTAGATCCTCCAGTTCCAGTCAAACCTTCAGATGACTACCGCTCTAGACAACACCTTTATGACAACATCTGGAGAGAAAGTAAGACAGAACTACCCTGATATGCTGTTTCTGAATTGCTGACCCACCAAAACTATGAGGATGATAAATGCTCTTGTTTTAAATTTGAAAATAGTCTATTATGCAGCAATAGATAACCAATACTGGTAGCTCCTATTATCTCACAGATCCTATTACTGTAATTAAAGTGTAAAGTTTAGCTCGTTGGAAGGAGCAGAAGTTTTTGATTTACTTTATGAATCCAGGTCTACTTTAGCCACTTACTAGCTTTAGGCTTTTAAAAAGTTTTCTGATAACTCAGTTTCCTCATAACTAAAATGAACCTTGTGATCACAATTCAGTAAGAAATAAAGGTATATAAACCACCTAGTATATAGTTTGGCACATGCACACTATATATATATTTAACATATATATTAAATACTGACTAGTAAGATGATACTAGTTATCAATATATTTGTATTGTTACTGAGAATCCTTACAATGAAATTGCCTATGCACACTATGCAACATTCAATTAAGGTAATTCCTACCATATTTGGACACTGTCTACTTACTAAAACAACCAACCTTACTACAACTTAATAATACTCTGATGGCCCATATATGTGTGTTCCTGATTCAGAAGATGCAAAGAGCCTTAAAGATTGTATTGGACACATTTAGGGGTCTGCCCTGATCCTCTTTATCCCCTTTACCAGGGGATGGTTTCCATTCCATACTATGCTATGTGATAAGACCTTACAGCTGCAACTTCTTGTGAGAGCTGACCTTGGGTACTGGAGCTGTCTCAACCAAACCTAGAACTAGAAGTTCCTGAGAGTTTACTTTCCTTGAGGCAGCCTATCTGTGACTGACTGGTTCTGGATTACAAAAGAATAGTTCCTATGCCCTGAAACAGGACAAACTCAGAGGTAAAATTTATGCTCCAGGGCTCATCATAGGATCAAGCTGACTGTGGGACATCATCTGAAATTGAACTCCTGCTTAAAGGAGACTTTCCTCTTTTGTTTTTTTTAAGATATTATTTTATTTATTTATGAGACACACACACACACACACACACAGAAAGAGAGAGAGAGAGAGAGAGAGAGAGAGAGAGGCAGAGACACAGGCAGAGGGAGAAGCAGGCTCCATGCAGGGAGCCTGACACAGGACTCGATTCTGGATCTCCAGGATCAGGCCCTGAACTGAAGGCGGCTTTAAACCGCTGAGCCACCCAGGCTGCCCTCCTCTTCTGTTTTCCTGATCCCTCGCTGGCAGTTCATGGAAGCCCTTCCTAAATCTCTTGCACTGGAATCCTTGGATCAAAGTAGGCTTCTAAGAGAGTCCAAGCTAAGACACAGAACTTAAGGTGGGTTTGCCCTCCCACAGACACTTTTATTTTCTGTCTTTAGGAATAAATGTGACTGATCATCCCTGAGTCAATCCAATTATTGATCTGGTTATTTGGAAATTAACGTGAGTTAAGGGGGTTATTAGTATTATTATTTTGCAAGTTCAAAATTCCTAGAAATGCCACCACTTCCAACCTAGCTGACAGGTAATTGAGTTACAAGCGACAATAGTGAGAGGAATATTATTTTTAGTTAAATTCAAATGATACACATCATGCCTAAACTATGTAATGCAAATATCATACTCAGTGATAATAAGGGGACTAATGAAAGGATATATAAGCAATACTGCATTTTATATAATTCTAAAATTTCTTCTCAATAAAATTACAAATTCAGAATCACTCATTTCTCCCAGGAGGAGAATGGTAAAGAGATTAATATGTAATGAGCACTGCTGCCATGCCACACATTATCTTAAAAAGTTTTATGTGTCCTTCAATTTTCATAATTATAAGGAAGAGAGGAGTCCACTTCATGAAGGAGGAATCTGAGGGTGAGAGTGTTTGATTAACTTCTCTGTGGTTACAGAATCAGTACTAAGAGAATAGATTCAAGCTATGTCGGTGTATACACCAAAACCAGGCTCTTTCTAGCCACAGCTGTCATCTATAAGAAAAATGCTGATGTAATCACATTGTTGTTACAAAACTCCTATAAAATAGACACAGTTTAGAGTGAGTCTGATTCCTAAGAGGACTCTTCTTGTATGCATATTAAAGAAGATTTTCAAAACCTATCCATGTATTTCAGACCATATGGATTCACTCTAATGAATCGACCAATGCAATAGTAGGACTCTGTGTGATATGCCTACATCTAGATTAGTCCTATGCTTAAACATGTAACGTAAATATGTTAATGTTTTCAGCTCTCCCTCACAAGAATGTCATTTTCCCATATTGTATTGATTATCTAGTAGGTCTGAAATGAAATTGAGCGAGAAAGCAAACACACAATCATGCCTATATTTGTCTTATTGCCAAAATTGTTTGGATCAAGCTCATTAGTAGATGTATTTCCAGAGCAGTGAATATTCAGCCAATAGATTTACAAGGGAACCTAACAAGGGCATAAGTAATGCAGAAAGATTGAGATAAGACAGGGTAGATCTTTCACTTGAGAAATGAAACATGAAAATGCTCTTGGGAAGCTAGGGCAATTTTGAATTATGTTGATGGAGGACTCTATTCAACTCACTTGACCACTCTTCTAGGACTGCTCCATTCTCTGACTTGTGAAGATTAATTCCATTTTTACTAACCCATATTTCCTTCTTTAGCCCATTTTAGATCACTGCTTCTGGACAGGGCATATAATTTTACAATACATACCAAAAAAGTCTTTAATGATGGTTAAAAGGTTGTGGAAAATTCTTTTCTCCAAAAATTCCACTTCCCTTGTAGAAATTGTGCTTAAGAATTATCAAATCATTGACCCAGGAATTTCTTATCTCCATGAAATTGGTTATTGTATGTCCTGCTCTATAGAGTACCTTCCAGTTCTACTCTAAAAGGTATTCTAAGATATCAGCAAAAAGAGCTAACTATTTTCATAGAATCTACATGGCCTTAAAATATATTTTAAAAAATATTTTTTGGGAAGACAGAATTGAAAGATTGTGTCTTATAAAGGTATTCATTGATTAAAATGTGATCAAGTGTTTTCACAACCTAATTGTCTACTGTTCATCATCTGACATTCTGCAAAAGACTTCAAAAATACAGGTGCATAGCAAAAAGAGGAAGCAAAGCAAGCCCAATGATGCTTTCAACAAACATTATATTGATTTTCAATCAGAATAGCCTTTTGGCTTTTTTCTCTGAAAATATCCAATATCCTATTGACTTGATATTCTTAGGCATGATGTTCTAAGAGAGGGTGGTTCAGATATTAAATTTGAAGCATGCTAAAGTATCTTGTTAAAAATCTAGTATGCTCTATCCAACACCTCTTATGCCCCATTTCGTACCCTTTCAGCCCACCTTTTCCTCTACCCTTTGCTGTAGTAACCAGAAATCCAACCTCACTTGCTTGCATGCAACTTACATTCTCTTGGGTTTGGGATGGAGAGCACAGAGTAAAAGGGTAATGATAAAAACTAAATTGAAAATATGACTGCTTAATGGTACAGAGAGTGACTGGGAGGCTATTTTATATCTAGTTAGATAAGAAAGATCTCTCTGAGGATTTTTTTTTAAATTTAAAGTTGAGATCTGCTTATCCATTTAAGATTTAGGGGAAGAGCTTCTTGGCAGAGGAATCAGAGTGGAAAGGGCTATGATTGGAATAGTAAAAGAAAGAGACCAGTGTGATGGTAGCACAGGAAAAAGAGGGAGAGTATGGTAGATGAGATATTTTTTTGATGTTGCTTATTATCTTTTTTAAAGATTATATTTATTTATTCATGAGAGACAAAGAGAGGCAGAGACCTAGGCAGAGGGAGAAGCAGGCTTCCTGCGGGGAGCCTGATGCAGGACTCGATCCCAGGACCCAAAGGCAGACACTCAACCACTGAGCCACCCAGGCGCCCAGATGTTGCTTATTTTCAACCTTAAATATCCAATTCTTATCTGTATTCTATCAGGTACTTGTTCTACACAGAACTTTTCTTCAAATCTTCTAACAAAAGGAAGGCCCAAGAAGATGGTTTATATTTATCCTGTGGTTTCAAGAACCTCTGTCCCACTGTTGAATATCTATGTGGCAAACATGACTAGTTTCTAGCCAATATCTCTTGTCCTCTTCTTAACAACAATCCTTAGACTGTGTAGAGTGTTCAAATGCTTGGTTAAATGTATTCCTGTTCTCAGACTTCTTTGCAGCTAGCTAGAAGTAGTGACTGACCCAGTTCTGATCAATGAGGTGCACATAGATGTTGTTATATAGTATTTTCTGAGAGTTGTTGAAACTGACAAGGCTCAAATGGAATGTATTTTGACCACTAACGATTTCCCTTGTTCTCTGTGGTATCCCTTCTTCCTGCCTTGAACATAGTCACTATGCCCAGAGGTGGATCAGGCCACTTACAATCCTGAGAATGAACTCTACACCCCACCATGGTGGAGCAGAAAACCAGATGGGTCCTGAGTCCCTGATGTAATCATTACACTGCTGGACTGCTTGCCCTGTCTTCTTCATGCCTGAAGAGAGAGAAAAGCCCTTTTATGCTTAAACTATTATTAGTTGAGGAAAAAAATAACACAGCTGTCTGCCTTGGAAGAATTTACAATGCAATTAGGAGGCAATGTAAAAAAAAGTGATATATCTTCAAATCCAAATATACATATATCAACTGAAGTATATGTTAATTTAGAAAATATAACTTCCATTATGATATTCGGGATCTCTGCTGATTTGCTCAGAATTTATGGTAGGCACTCAGTAAATTTAGTAAACTAATAAAATATATAAATGCGTGATGACTAAAGTATTTGGGATTACTCACAAAAGCCCTTGTAGAAAAAGTAAGTTTGAAAGAAATGAAGATTATATATACACAGACGATAGAGATGGCATTCCAGATAGGATAAAAAATGGCACGTTCAAACATCAGTTGATGAACATCACTTTGTGGGTAAGAATGACCATGCTAATGCTTTTGGAGCTAGAGAAAGGATATGGATAGATTGATTAGTTTAGATGAATATACTAAAAATAATATAATTTCCTTTTAATGGACATTATAAACCTTACAATGATTCTGACAATGAGCAGAGAGTAAGAGGTCCTTGGACAACAGGAAGATACTGTACCAGAGAAGGAAACTTGCCGGTGTGATATGAAAAACAAGTACAATTATAATTCAAGACACAGTGTCAGTGGATAACCATGCCTGCCAAGTCACACACACAACACACACACACACACACACACACACACACACAGAGAAATGATAAAATGGGTATGGTATAAAAGTAACCCGGAAGATTTATCTGCAAATTTCAATCCATATGTATATACAACAGATATGCAGATATGCATACAAAATCATTGTCAAGAACTGTAATGGTACTTAGATTTTACTATAGTTGCAAGCTCACAAGTTAGCCTGCTACAGTTTCACAGATGCTAACAGAAGACGTGAGGTTCCCAGGTTAGAGATAAAGAATGGTTTATTAAATTTGGCAAAAGAAGTAGCACATTTTGTGCTAGTTCCCTAAACCTTAATTACTACAGACTGACATGAAGAGGACCAGATGATATCTATGTATGCAGTGAGGCACATTATAAGAAAAGAACTTTAATCTTAGGGAACTTAAATCTTTTATAGTTGATAATAAGCATGTCTGTCCTTTGCTCTAAAGGGAGATACTATTTCTATCTTCCAAAATAGTCCAGAGAAGATAGCTCAGAAAAAAAAGCAGTCAACACATCTTCTCACAAGAAATGCGGAAAAGTCAAGGCACATGGAAAACTGTCTCCCAACAATCATTTGAAAATATCTGGAGAAAAGTAGAAAGGCCATAATACAATAAAAAGAATTTTAAAATTGAGAACAAAAATATTAATTAAAAAATAAACAGAAAAAAAATAAACACAGTGACTGAGACAAGATGACTTCAAAAGTGATGAGAAAAATAGAAAGGATAAAAATGACAGAAAAACAGAACAAAGAATTCAAGAATGAGAAAGGTTGGAATAGGACAGAGTCTTTACCATGTAAAATAATGTTTGTGTATCTTCTGTTAAATTCAATTCTAAAATCATTTATTGAGCACCAACTCTGTAAAATTCAACCTGGCAGGAGTTGGGGAAATTAAAACACAATAGACACGACTTATTTCTGTCCTTGAGGAATATGTAAACTCACACACCTGTAACCAAAAGTCTCCATAAAAAAGTTGATCGTTAAATACTTAGTATTTTTAGGGGATCCCTGGGTGGTGCAGCGGTTTGGCGCCTGCCTTTGGCCCAGGGCGCGATCCTGGAGACCCGGGATCGAATCCTACGTCGGGCTCCCGGTGCATGGAGCCTGCTTCTCCCTCTGCCTGTGTCTCTGCCTCTCTCTCTCTCTGACTATCATAAATAAATAAATAAAAATTTAAATACTTAGTATTTTTAGTGAAAACAATGAAATGTTGGGGACTTTTTATTAGCTACTAAAACTTGGCTTGATGCAGTCATTAAAAAGTGAATTACCATCTACAAGAGTAAAAAGATGGTCTGTTTCATATGATGACGGTGGAGGATAACTTCTCAATGCAGCAGTCCTAAGCTGTAAATAGCAACCAAACTTTTTTTTAAAGGTTATATTTATTTATTCATGAAAGACACAGAGAGAGAAAGGCAGAGACATAGGCAGAGGGAGAAGCAGGCTCCAGGTAGGGAGCCCGATGTGGGACTCGATCCTGAGACCGCCCATCACGCCCTGAGCCAGGGGCAGGTGCTCAACCGTTGAGCCACCCAGGCGTCCTGCAACCGAACTTTTGAACATTAGGATGAAGTTCACTTAAAAGACATAGGCTGGGACACCTGGGGGGGATCAGCGGTTGAGCATCTGCCTTCAGCTCAGGGCATGGTCCCGGGATCGACTCTCGCATCCGGCTCCCTGTGTGGAGCCTGCTTCTCCCTCTGCCTGTGTCTCTGCCTCTCTCTGTGTCTCTCATGAATAAATAAATAAAATCTTTTTTAAAAAGACGTAGGCTAAGTTTCTTTAGCAGTAAAACAGATCTGCTCCAGCAAGACATTTCAGAAAAACATTTGAACTGGTCCACTGAAGAATTGCCTAGTAGATGTTACACAAATGGTTCTACTTCATTTTCATTGTGAACAATGTATGGTTTGGAAAGTGCAATTATTTTTCTGAAAATTATGTTTATTATGGGAGGTATTATTGGTACTTTCAAATTAATAAATATTTTATAGTTTCTCAGTTTTGATGTTTCATGTGATAAAATTGGTAGATATAACCCACATAAGGAAGAGTTCTTTGGTGTCTTCAGTAATTTTAAAGATTATTAAGGGGGTCCTAGGACCAAAAAGTTTAAACATTTCTTTGTTCTAAGGAATGACATTTTCTTGTAAAAATTACAACACTTGCTATTATAGACTGAATTGCATCCCTCATAAAATCATGTGTGAAAGCCCTAAACCCCAGTGTGACTGTTTCTGGAGATAGGGCCTTTAAATAGGTAATTAAATGAGGTCCTAAGAATAGGGTCCTACTGCAATATGACTTGTGTCTTTATAAGAAGAGGAAGAGACATCACGGGTGTGTGCAGGGATAAGGCTACATGGGGACACAGTGAGAATGCCTAAGCCATCTGCAAGCTGAAGAGAAAGGGTTCAGGAGAAACCAACCCTATCAGCACTTGATCTTGGATTTCCCACCTCCAACTGCAAGAAAGTAAATTTCTATTATGTAAGCCACCGATTCTGTGGTATTTTGTTATGGGCAGCCCTAGCAAACTAATACCTTTGATAATATCTCACTGAGTGCTTACCATATGCCTAGCATTGTTTTAAAATTTTTTTATCTGAGTTTCTTTACTTAATCATCACCCCACCCAACCCTGGGCAGACAAGTAATAATGTTATTCCCATTTCACAAATAGTAAACTAAGGCACAGAGTGGTAAATATCATAAGCAGCACCAATATTAGATCAGCCTTTTGAGTACTTTCTCTTGACTTCTAACCTATACTCCATCGCTTGCCACTTGAAACAAACCCAAGGGTACATAGGCCTCCCGATAAGGCCTTTAGTATAGTAGTTTGGGGAGGTATTAGGCCTGAGACAGTTAGAAGTCCCTTATCTGAAATAGTGTTTTGACATGCCTTGTTTCTGGAAAAAAAGTTACTCTGGCAAAAAGCCTAAAGATTTTGGGGATTCAGTATCTATCTAGGAACCACATAATTAACTAGTAAACCAAAAAATTGACTTTAATCTTCAACATCTTTTGCTTTAGTAGCACTACAAACATTTGATCATGTCAAGGAGCCATAACAGTTTGAAGGGGTTTTTCACCCCATGGTGTGTACCACTATTTGGAGTGTGTTGTACACCATTTACTCTTCAGCACTTATCACAGTTTGCAATTGTGTATTTCTCTACTTTATCTTATTACCAGCTATGGCTTGAGCTCTTTGTGTATCTTTTTGGCTCACCTTTTATTCTAGCTGTTGATGCAGCAACCAGCTGTGTGCAGGTGTGGCCTGGGAGGGTCTTTCTTCACAGGCACTATTTATTTATTGCATTCTCTACCACCACTTAGTGGGACGATTTCAGGGACCAACTGACCCATTCCAAAGAGTGGAAATACAAATGAGTGAACAACAGGTGGAACAGTCTGTGACCCATGGGGGACAGCCAGTGGATGTCTGAGGCAGCAAGCCCAAGGTACATTCTAGATGGTTTCTCAGGAGGCTCCCACTGGGACTGAGTCCAGTTCAATGACATACCCTTCCTTCCTTCTATTTCTTTGACTTGTGTGCATCCCCAACTTGAAGATTCTTGGGTTTTTGCTCCCCCAAATAAACCTGCATCTAAACTTTTGTTGCAGCCTTGTTTATGGGTCAATTCAAGCTATAGCACTACCTATCTTGGCCACTCAACTATAAGCTCCCTAAGAGAATATGTTTGGATTCCTCACCATTAGTAGAAAGAAGGCATTTAATAAGCATCTGTGAATTAATTCATAGAAGCACCTATGACCCCACATAATATGTCCATGTATAATTTCAATCAGAATTTCTTTGTCTTTAACAGATCTATTTATAAAGTACCTCCCAAAGATCTGAAATAATTCACTCCTGGCTTATTATGAATTTAATCGGAAATTATTTTTAACAGCCTTAAAATTCCTAGAATAGATCGGTTGCAGTAGAAGAATGGGAAATCTGAACTGGGAAAAGGTAAAGAATGAGAAAAGAGGGATCAATCAGGAGCAGGGTGTTGGAGGAGGCCAGGACTTGTACCTAGGCCATCAGAGGCTCCTCAACTCCTCTCTTGTCCTTGAAATGTACATTCTGCCTATATTACCAAAGCTGGAGTCATTTTCAAGGACTCAGCCTTGAGAGAGCAATGTGTTGTTGAGACCTCTGGATGGTATATGTGATTGAAACCAGTTAGGCTTCTAACCAGTTAGGGGGATGTGGAGATCTATTCATCTTGCAGCACCTGAGATAAGCCTTGTAGGGAAGTTCCCTTGCCTATGAAACTTGCCAGCTATCAATCTGGACTGGTCCACCTTTTTCTTTGGTCTCTCCTTGACCTCTGTGTACTGGGACCAGTTTGTGAACAACCCAGGGCCACTCTGAAGAAGGGAAACTTGGGGTGGTCTATAGGGGTTGAAGGCAGAGGGGGTGTAGACGGTTATATCTGGAAGCCTAAGGATGCAAGATGAAGGAAAGGCTTGAACGTGTGCACAGCCTGCTTCGCCCTTTTGTTCACCCCATCTCTAAGGTTAAACAATTATCTTCTTGAAGATGATCAAGTAAATCCTAGGAAGGAACTGATCAGAAGCGTCCTGATTGGATTGTATAAGCTAGCTACACCAGTAGGAGAATGGTAGAATGAGGTGAATTAGGGCTTGGGAAAAGGAAATAGATATTATCTGGGAAGAAAGGTAGAGGAAATTGAAAGAAACATAAAACCAAGAATGATGGGGGGCATGGATGGGAGAACAAATGAAAGAGCAGAGCTGTCACTGACTACAAATCAGCAACGAAAAGAAAGAGAAAAGTTTATGACTTTTCTCCCTCCAGTTTCTAGTATTGTTGTCATTGCTTTTTTAGACTTCCTTGGTACAGCTCCCTGCTGTGACAATAATTTCCCTAGAATTAACAAACTGAGTTTTGTCTATCTTTAACACATCAGATAACTGAAAAAAATTAGGAGGCAATTTGCTGCAGAGGAGAATAAAGTTTATGTGTAATGTTAAAATAATACTTCATCATGCTGTTCAAACCTGCCACACATTGGATAGGATAACTGCAGAGGAAGCACTCTGGCCAATGTATAGCCTCTCTTTGCCATCTATGCCTATCGTTAAAGGGCTTCTTGGCAGTCATTCATTGAGGTCCAGGTGGTGTTTCCATAATGGGCCAAGGATGGAATTTGATCTCAGAAAATGGATGTGACTTTAGTCTTGGAAAACTGTGGATCCACAGAGAGTGTTTTGGCATGCTTCCAGTAACCCTAATTATCAGATATTCCAAATTTCAATTGATAGCAACTACTATCTTTAGCTTTACCACCTCCAGGGTTCCACCTATGTGGACAATCCCTAAGTTCTGCCTGTTAAACTAGATAATAAAATCCACTTTATTCTGTGTTTCCAATGTATGTGTCTATTATATTTTAGCATGTATCATATTTTGTTGTGATTGACATGTCCATCTCTTTAATATACCATATCTTTCATGAAGATAAGAATGGTGGCACACAGTAAGCTCCCCCATAGTCAATCAGCTTTTGCTCAAACACTTCCAGTCTTGACTAGTCAACAAGCCACTTAGAAATGGATTTGGTTTCTTTCAACGCAATGTGTTATTCATAACTGGAGGTTTCAGGCAGGACAGGACTGGGAAATCCCTTAAGTTCTTTCAAGTCTCAAACTTTATATTTCTATAGCAAAGCCAAAAAACAAAGGCACATTCTCTTTGTATACATTTCCCTTGTCCACAGTATTAAATCTGCTACTCTCCCACACAGTGTGCTATGCAGAGTGTAATAAACCACGTGCTCATGCTACACACTCACTAAATTTGTCTTCTGAAAGATAACCTCTCAAAGATCATGCGCTATTTAGTAATCTCATGTAAAGCATTTCAATTTTACAAAACAAGATTATTACTTAATATCCACATTTATTTGGTGGTCTTCTGTGATGAAATGGCACCAGAAAGAGAATTGACTAGCAGTAACCTCCAAACATCTTAATTAATTAAAGAATAAGAATGAAAAGGAAAGGTTAAAGGTTTAAGGATTTTTTTTGACCAGATAATACAAAGCTAAAGGTCAACTTCAAGTTTATAAAAAAAAAAAACACTCATCAACCAGAGATCTGTTTGTGTAGAGGTGAATTCAGAGGCTCTATATGATCCATATCAAGGTATTGATTGTGTCCATATGTGATACAGAATAAACAAATGCATTCTTCATGCAATTTCATGCATCTGACCTGGCATTGCTTTAATCTGATGAAAACAGAACTATGGCTGTTTCTTGGGGGAGTAAAAATGCTTCACTTAAGAATAAATGGGCTCATCTGCTGAAGGCTTCAGTGTTTCTCATTCTCGAGAACACCTATGATACCTAAATAATCCTTCTGTGTTATAATTTTCTTCGTAAGTATGATGGATCAATATTCCTTGTAGATCAAAATAGCTGTTCCAAGAAAGAAAATTCCTTGACATGGCTAAATCATGGGAAAAGCTAAGAACGTGCAGCAGGTGGGGGGGAAAACATAATTCTTAGCCTTTTCCCGTATCCATACCTCTCGCAATGTGATTTTGCTATTCCTCTCCCTAAGGAGAAAGAGTCTATATCTCTATATCCCCTCCCTTCGAATCTGGACTGACCTTGTAAACATTTCGACCAACAGATTGCAGTGGAATACACAATATGCCAGTTCTGAGACTCAGAGACCTCACATGCTCATTTTTGTTCTTTCTCAGGACCTTGTGACCATGGGGAAGATAAGTCCAGCCTGCTGAGTTTTGACAGACATGTGACCCAGCCAACTCCAGACATGAGAGTGAAACCATCCTAGATTAGCCAGCCGCCATGCAACCTGTAACTGACCATGATACATGCTCAAGCGCCAGAGAGATCAGTTTCAACTAGCACAAACAGAACAACTGCCCAGACTAGTGAGCCCGTTGTTTTGTCCTTTACATTTTGTGGTGGTTTGTTCCACAGCATGAGATAACCTATAAATGACAGTTGTTTGAAAGAGTGTTGCTTAAAAGGAGGCAACAAAAGAAATGACACAATCCAGTAAAGTAAGGGAGTGCCAGAGTATTCTTTTTAAATGCCAAGATTCAATAACAAATGCCAATTTTCCAATGTGCAACTGACCCTAGAAATCAGGTACACTTCATGTGGTTGTTCATAAAGAAAAAGGAAATAGCATAGAAATAGGCAGGGAAATGATTGAAAGTCTGAAGTACCAACAACAGAAAGATCTTTAGAAAACAAAAACCACAGAAGCTGTGACTGTCACCTGGTAAATACTGATTAACGAAAATGGAAACTAAAAGTGTAAAAAGCACAGACTTGAGCATAGGTGTTGGCTATGGGCCCCTGTTCCCTCCCCAGAGATTACTGCTCATTTCTTAGCACTGTATTCAGGATGAAATGGCAGATTCTGTGAAGCTGTTAAAGCAATGTCTTAATGTTTTTGCTTCCCAAGCAGTGAGAGCTTTCTATTTAAATTGCTATCTCTCAGAAGAGCTGTGTTAGTGAGCAGCAAAGTAGACTTGGTAAACCTGCCACCTTGGATTTACTTCCTACCCTCTCATTTTGTCCTTTAAAATTGAGGTTTTCATCTTTTAAGAGTATAAGCCTTAAACCTACCCGACTTAAACTTTTTACCTTTAACACTAGATTGAACAGTCAAGGCCATTTTCTTTAACATTTTCCTCACCCTCCCCATCTGCTTTTTCAATTTAGTTAAAGAGAGTCATGAACCGAGAACTGTTTAAAATGCACAGTTCATAAATCTTTTGATGTGGGAACAATTCAATACCCAAACCACATAGCTGCCAACTTCTACTTCTTCACCTTTGCTCTATATTTTGATTTGGGGAGACACAAAGCTAAGGGAGCAGGATGTATCCCAGGGAGTGGGAAGAGTATAAGCATCCATTATAAAGTCGGGATACTCTGAAGTGTGATCTTAAACCTGTGATCAATCTACCTTACTTCATTTTATTAAATTATTCTGTAGATCCATAAGCAAGAGATGAGAAAAGTTAAACAAGGTATTGATGGCAAAGTACTAAAAACAAACCAAAAACAAAACAAAACAAAACAAAACAAAAAAACAGGTGTAGTGCAAAATGATCATTACTGATCAGGGCCTCTTAAGACCAAAATACTAAGGTCTGAAGGACAGTTGTGTATGGTTTTAGGCAGCACATAAACGGTTTCTCCACACTTCAGAGCTGTTAGGCTAGAGATCACTGTCCTTTGGAACAGGCAACCTGAAGTGTCCTTCTCAAAAAGGAAAGTATTTTCATACCAGTGAGACCAGATTAAGGAGGACACCTGTTATGGTTAGTACTGTTCTGAAATGTCCTTTTGCAGAGTACCTAAGGAAGTCAGGAGATGGTCCTGGAGTCGAGGAATAAATTAGCTTCTGAAAGGATTATAAACTCTGTATATAAAAAGTATGTAAGAAATCAAGTAGTAAAGAGAGGGGCTGAAAAGGAGGGCTTTAGCTATACCTTTAACTTTCATTTCCTCAAAAAAAAAAATAAAAAAGAAAGTGGAGAAGATTCAACAACATATAACATTTGTTCAGTCTTAATATTGAAATATTTTCTTATTTTTCTATCTTTTATATTTAAAATAATTCATAAGAATGTATGTATAACAAAAAAAATGGAGTGGAATAATCTGTCAGCCCACAATAGGACTAGCTGCCTCCTAGGAGATGTTTAATGATAATACAAAAAGGGATGTCTGAATGAAAAGGTAGGCCTATTTTCTGGCCTACTTCTGAATGCTAGGTTTCAATGAGACTTAGAAAAAGACCTTTATCTGGCAGGGTGGTGAGTCTCCCACCTATAACTCATATTTTCTGTATCTTCCCTGGTATAGGACTGTTTTCCATGGTGTGGTCACAGGAACAATAAACTATAACAGCAATGGTAGAGCATGAATGATCTCTGGTTGTAATAAAGTTCTTATGTGCTTAAAAGCATGAGAAATAATCCCAATTTCTTTACCTGATGGAGTTGATTCCCTTATCAAAGGAATAAATTTGCTAGTCTGACTAGTTAGAATTTGAATGAATCCTCTCAATAAAGGCATGAGAAAGCATCTATATGGATTCTTGGTGTAAAACAGATATTCTGATTGCTTTCTTTGGTTTCTTGGTCTACTGACATTTTAAAATTTGTCACATGGAAAATAACCACGTGTTAAATCTGGATCTCCTTCCCCTAAAGGATCTTTTCCTATGATCATATCCCCTGGGTGCCAGCAGTACACCTGGATCTCTGCCCACTTGGCTGTGTGGTGTTGCTTATCTAGAACAATGAGAGACAAGTACAAAGCAGTGAAGAGTTGCCCTTCCCATGTGTTTGCTAAACACAAAAAGGCAGGTGAGGAGCATACAGTTCGGTGAGCAAGAGGCCATCAGCCTTACAAATATGTAGTTTGAAGCATTCGAAGGAACAAGGGCCCAGTAGGTGGCTGATCTGCTGCCTCTCTACTCTGTGTGGGCCCTTAAATCCTTCCCTTTGAGCTCCCTAATATAGCTCTTCTAAGGGATAACTATTTAAATAGAAAGCTCCCACTGTTTGGCAAGTCAAAAAGCATCAGTTCACTGTTCTAACAGCTCTACAGCAGCTCTGAAAACACAGAGGAGATGGGTGAGCAGGAATCCCCAAAATAGTCTATTTGATCTACCAGAAGTCACTTAGTCACACTGCTGCAATTGAGAAGGGAAAAGTCTTTCCTCTGGCCACTCCTTTTCATCATTAATATCCTCAGAGATATTCAAGTAATAAGTTAACTTAGAGAGACTCTGCTTCTTGCTCACCTGCAAGTAGGACTTCCCAGTGATGCCAGACTAGAGCAGGGCATTTATTTATGTTCTAGCTGAAATTCTGTGCAACGCTCCACAGCCATGATGAGGAACTGTCGTTCATTCATGGTGACATAAATGTTCTAAAGAAAGGTTGCAAAATATGCAAGAATCGATCTTTAAAGATGTTACTTGGTATTGAAAAACTAAATCCAAACCATTGGATTAGATTCATTGGGAACTAGAAAAGAAGTGTAAGGAATTGAGGGGAAGATCAGCAGCTACACAAAATAAAGCAAGGATATTGTTTAATACTCCGAGCTATGCTACAGACAATAAATTCAGAGTTCAGACAAGGGAGAGATTATTTAGGGGCAAATAGATCAAAGTCTCACAGAATTGATAACAAAAGATTTGAGGTTTGATGTGAGTACAAAGGGTTCCATAAGATGGGGTAGGTCTAATGGTGGGAATAAAACAGACTATATGAAGAAAGGGGATAATCAGTAGGCACAGAAGATGAAATTACCTTGGGGTGTGTGTGTGCGTGTGTGTTTGGTAATTCTGGGTAGTGGAAAAGAGAGTGATGAGGACTAACGTCTAAGGACTGGCAAGACTCAGTCCCAGTTTGTCAAAGGAAGTTTTGGCTAAAAATAAAACGGGCTTTCAAGAAAAATAATGCTGCAAGAAATAAGGAGACCTAAGTTTTGGAAATGTCTTCACCCCCTGATAAGTTGAAAAGAGTGGAAATTAAACACACAATATCATATATGGTTTAAAGAGATTTCTTTCCATTCATCTCAGGTGTAGTAAAAAGAAAAAAGAAGTAGAAGAACCATTTTCTCTAATCCTGCTGCAAATATTCACAATTAACTGACAAGTACTAAAGGAGAACAAAACTGACGCTAGAGAAAAGCATGGATGAGGAGCAAGTGACATGTACAAATTTGAAAAATTTGACCCTATTATTTAAACTCTTCCTAAAATATATGAAACGTTCAAATGATTTTTTTCCCTTATACAGTTGAAGGGAAACAGTTTAAGCCTGTGGTCTTTGTGGTAACAGGACATCACAGCAAGAAATGAAAGAAGTACCAAATGTCCCCAGTGCTAGTTGACACTAAAGAATTTCTAAATGCAGCCTCAAAGGTTTTTTTTTTTTTCTTTTTCATACTGCTTGTTAACTTAAAGGATATGTAAAATCATTCCAGCGACTGTTAAATAATCCATGACAAAGAAATAGATATATATCCAGGACTTGTTTGAACACAGGACTGTGCAACTGCTCCTCTGCGGTGTCATTAAAATACAGGGGCACAATCCCCCAAAGCCAGATTTCTCATGTTTTGAGATAAAAAGTATGAAGGAAAGAGTAAAAAGCCATTCCTGAACCAATAGTCCAATCTTCTCTTTCTCTTCCATTCTCATGTCTACCAACATAGTGCAATGTATACAGGGGATAAAGCCACACTTTAAATATCACTATTGTCTGAGAAGGTTTTAGCCTTCCTGAAGTCTCCTGCCTGATGCTGTCTGTCTTGCTGCAAGAGACACACTGAGTAACATCAATCAATTTACTGAAAACAGCTTTGACCTAGTGCCAGGCCATTACAGAATACCCTTGTGATAAATTCAAGTTTGGTAGTTGGTACAACACAATCTGTAACTTTAGCCACACTTAACAATTCTCTCCCTGATCTGTACAAGGAGAATGAATGAAAACATCATAATTTGACAAGGACAAAAGATACATAGGCAGTATAATGGCTCTCTCAGAGATTCTGACCTGACAAGCCCTGAAATGGATATTTTTATGGCATGACCCATATAAGAAAACCCAGGGGATAAGTTTAGCATAAGGGCCACAACCCAAAAAGCAAAGATGTTTCATATATATATATACATACACACACACACACACACACACACACACACACACACACATTTCCCCATGTCCCCCTAGGTAACTAATGAAGTTAGAGATGTGTTGTGTTTGTTTCTGAAAGGAATGAAAACTGATCATTTGGCTAGTCTATTTTTTCCTGGAGAGAGAAGTTTAAGCATTTTATAGCCCATTTTTTCCTACACATGTTTTTAGTTCTCACTGGTAAGTTATAAGCCCACTACACACTAGATATTTGCTTGCAGAGATACTAAATCTTTGTATATTAAAGGGATAGGCTTTTCAAAATATGACTTAATTATTCTTTAAGATACTCAGAGTCAAAAACTAATATTTACCAGTACTCTAAAATTTGATCTTCAACCACAGATGGAATTTAATCCTTTAAAAGTCTTTGAATACTGATTGAGTTTTGTTGGGGACTTCATTCACAGAAAACAATTGTGATTAGAATCAATTCACTTCACAATTGCATTTTACCCAAGTAACATTTACCGAAAACACACAAAAAACATTTATAGGTTCTATGGTTCCTTTCACAAACTTTGTGATGAAGCTATATTCTGCTTTTTCATATGGGATTGCTTTTCTGACTGATTAATAAAAACCGTAAGTGAATGTTATCATTAAATAGACAAAATTTTTGTGATGAAATATATATTGCTGTTACTGGATTCTATTTGTCTCCCTTTTATTTTTAAACAAATAAAATCTTTATAGTTTAGAAGCCTAAATGTATTATGCATTTAATATAACCAGGGAAGATAATTTTATTTTTTATTTGTTGCAATTTGGTATTATTTTAATTGATCATTACAAACAAATTTTTCAGGTAATAATAATTTTAAATGATTTTTGTATCTGGCAAATAAAAGCCAGAGCAGAATACTGTATATAAGAGATGTTAGGAAGATTGTTTTTATCCTAGAGCATCAGAGTAATACATCCTAATTTCAAAACACTAAAGAAAGAAAAATATTTAAGAAGACATTTTACCTGTGGATTATATTTTCTTATCTCTTTATTTTCTCAACTTGGTTTGGTATTCTTATAGTACTTTTATAAATTAAAGATATATATATCTTTATTATATCTATATATATATATCTATATCTATCTATCTATCTATATATATATATATATAGATAGATAGATAGATATCTTTAATGTCTCAATTGTGGGGAAAAAAACCATAATAGGAAGCAGCCCTATCAAAACAAAGGCAAGAAGGGGTCATTGTATAGAGATCTGCCACTTAATTCTTCCTTCCTAATCTTAGTAATGTGAATAAATAATATAAGGGGCTCATTTAGGACCATTAACTTTTTAAATATTTCATTTATTTATTTATTCATGAGAGAGAGAGAGAGAGAGAGAGAGAGAGAGAGAGAGAGGCAGAGAGAAAAGCAGACTCCATGCAGGGAGCCCAACATGGGAATCCATCTCTGGTCTCCAGGATCACACCCTGGGCTAAAGGTGGCGCTAAACCACTGAGCCACCTGGGCTGCCCAGGACCATTAATTAATACTGATGCTTTGTTTTTCATTAGACACTGTCTACTTTTGGCATTAATTAATACTGATGCTTTGTTTTTCATTAGACACTGTCTACTTTTGGCAGTGCATTTATTCACTGAACCTCATTGAAATATGGTAGAAAATGCCTTGGGCGTTATTAAGAAAGAAAAGAAGAAAGAAAAGAAGGATGTGGCATAGTTCTTGCCCTAAAATGTACCTAGTCTGCCTTATGACACAATATTAATAGACAATGAACAACAGGAAAACAAGATTTAGCTGGCATGTTTTGCTAGCACTGCAACAGCAAAGCAGAGAAGTTAGCAATGAGATTAAGCTATAGGTGTCAAAGGAGAGGATATAGAAGGCTTTTTGCCATATATGTAAACTTTAAGTATAGACAAGAACAGTCTCCAAGGTAGTTTAATATAAAGAGACATGAAAGATTAACTCAGACTCTCAGAGAAACTGTAGAATTAGAGATAAGAAAGGAAGATGGCCCATTTTATGGAATGGCGTTGAGAGTGACCAGGGGGAGGGGGAAAATAATGCATAGAATGGCTGCAAAGGGTGACTGAAATTTCCAGTGATAAAGACCAAGAAAGGGATGCCTGGGTGGCTCAGCAGTTGAGCGTCTGTCTTTGGCTCAGGGCGTGATCCTGGGGTCCCGAGATCGAGTCCCACATTGGGATCCTTTCATGGAGCCTACTTCTCCCTCTGCCCATGTCTCTGTCTCTCTCTGTGTGTCTCTCATGAATAAATAAATAAAATCTTTAAAAAGGAAGAAAGAAAGACTAAGAAATAAGCAAGAAAATAAAAAGCATGAAAAGGCAAATATTCATTCATTCATTCATTCATTCATTCAACAATTATCTGTAGATTCTAGACTATTTTCCTGGCACTGTATTAGGAAATGGGGAAGCAGTGGAGACTAAGATAGATAATATCTCAGCTTTCATGGAGCTTTTGGATTCTGGTTGGGAGAAACCAAAAGATAAATAAACAATAAAACATCAAATAATAATAGGTGCTATGCAGAGAATTAAGATAGGGTGATGTTGTACTGGTTGCACTACCTGGTTGTAGTGAGGGACTAGGTAAATACTCTGGTCTGGTAGTTAGAGAAGACTTCTCTAAGGAGTTGACATTTAATCTGAGAGCTTTGATTTCAAGGAATGGTCAGTATGAAGAGCAGGAAAGATACTGGGAGAAGGAACAGCAAGGACCAGGAAAGATACTGGGAGAAGGAACAGCAAGGACAAAGGCCCAAAGGCAGAAAGTGAATCAAAGGCCTATCGGGCTAGATGGAGAGTGCTATGTAATGAAAGAGAGAGGCAGGGCCCAGGATATAATCATGTAAAAGCCAAAGTTGAATGTAAGTGATGCTTTTTCAATTATGTAAGGGTCTAAATGTTTTCATATTCTTTTTTTTCATATTATTTTAATATGGAAACTTAATGTTTGTTTTTTCTTACCCTCTGTTAAACTGGAAATAGAGAAAGAATGGAAATCTGTCCTCTCACCTACCTGGAACTTTGGAGGAATAATCCCACTTTGAACACACAGAAAGTGAGAGCAAAATAAACTTTTAGTTACATGAAACAACAATATCTATGGTAAAAGAAATAGAATGAAGGTGAACAAGAGGTTTTCCCAGGTGAGGTGGAAAGATGAAATGAATTCTATTTAAGAAAACAGAAATGTAGTATACTTTTTGCAAACCTTACTTTATGTACTTAGGTTCATTTCATTAGAAATACATAGGTAAATTCGAGTCTACGTGATTGCGTTAGATGTCTAAATTGGCATTTCCCAAAATTCTGTGAGATATAACAAGACATTATGCAAAAAAAGCATGCTCCATGATCCAATACATCCAGAGAACACTGGGTTAAACACTCTTCAGTGTTTTTTTTTTTTTTTCTTTTACCTGCAGGACTTCTCAGAGCCTTTAGTTATCTTTATGTCCATTATGAAAATCCAAGTAGAAGACACAGGATTTAGCATTTTCCAAACTTATCCTTTTTTCCCCTTATAATATTTCATAGAATAGATCTTCTAAGAAAAATGTATTGGTATGTAAGTATGGGACTAGACATTATCAACAAAAATGTGAAAAGAGACATGGACAGTAGAGACAGGTTAAACACAATGCAAATTAACTCATAGAGTCAGATAACCACAGCATAAAAACACTTCAAGAATGTTAAACCCTATTTAGCTCAACATGATAGTCCTTATTGTAAACTATGCCTAAATCTTATGGAGAGAAGCAAAGCTTTACAATCAGAGTTATTCCATAAATATTATATGCCAAGCTCAGCTATTGGTATTTATGTTGCACAACTCAGTTAAACAAAACCATCTTCTACTCTAACCTGTTGGAAAGAGTTGACATTTTACATCATGTTCTCTATTTACCACCAACATTTTTATAGATTAAAAAATGTATGAAATGATGTAAAGGATAAGAGAGCCATCTGGTAAAGATTAATTTAAATAATTTTATTACATCTGTTAAAATCAGATAAATAAGACCTTTATCTTAGTGAGTAAAATTAACTATTGAGTCTCTGATGTGTAGATCAAGATCTACAAATGGACCTGCAATGCAAACTTCTTTCAGTAGATCCTGGAGTCACATACCACTGGCACTGGCCCTTCTCAGCCACTTCACCCCTTCTTGCTTTGATGGGATTCCCTGTGGGGAAAAGAAGGTGCAGCCAGCAGGGTTACATTCTTGCTGAGTCTGTGACTCTACACACTGTGAGTACCCTTCCCTTCACCACCCACACTATAATCTCAAACTATCTTCAGAAAAATGGGATCCCTCCCCACATTGTAGTCTACCCAAATAGCCTTTCATTGACTTAATGTGGAATCTGGCTTCCAAATACTCTATTAATAATAAATTGAAAGGTTACCTTTATAATCTCAGAATAAGAAATACAAAGACTTTATAAGAAATATTTTTATAATTTAGTTTCCTTGGTAATTGTGCTGAAAATGAAATTTGCTCTTGATCAACTATTCATCTCATCCAATACAATTAGAGTAACTTCTGTTACACAGGTCACCAGAAAGTACCATTAAAGTCATGTTGGAATACTGTATAATGGTCACTGTTATAAGGATAAATTCCATTCACCTGACTCTCCTAAGAGTTTTGTGAAAATAGATAATTATACTAGAATACATTTAAAAAAGCAATATTTTTACCAATCCATGCAGTGTGTATATTAATCTACCCCAAATATCCAATTGTTATTCTCTTATTATTCAAGATAAAGTCTGGAGGCAACAGTATTCTATTACTTCAATTTAGAATCATTGTGTATCAGAGTAGCATGGAAAAAATCAGATAGTTATATGTTTCACACCTTGAACAAGTAAGATGGAACTATCCCCAAAGAAGTTTCCTTTCAAGTCTAAAGTATAAAGCAAAGTTCTGATAAAATCATGTTTGTAGAAACTAAACCATTGAAATGTCTCAAAGAGATAAGGAGAATCATACACTAGAAGAGACAGGTGTGGAAAAAAAAGATATCTATTCTTGGAGTACTGGCATAGAGTGCTCACCTATCTCTGTAGGTTCCAGAAAAATGGAGATGTCAAAGACATGGGAGGGTGACATAAACTATTTTGTAATCTAACATCTTTTAAGTAGCCTCCCAAGTGAACTGGATGGTTGAATGGGATAAAAAATGCTAGCGATACAGTGATGTATATTGAGAATTGATAAACTTGAGTCTAACATACCTTCTCATTTTGAGAATTCTGTTAAAATGCTTTGCAAAATTTCAAGAGTGGAACATAAAGGTAATCTGTCTACTGCCACTTTCCCATGCAAATTGCTTGAATCTATTAACATACGAAATTTCAAAATATTAGTTCAGTTCTATAACTATTCTAGACAAAGCAGAGGAAAGGACCTCCCTATTAAGTAATCTCTACGCCCAACTTGGGGTACAAATTCACAAGCCCGAGATCAAGAGTCACATGTTCTACTAAGTCAGCCAGCCAGGCATCCCCCAACTCTTTCAATCCCTAAAGCAAGCCTTTGATATCAGTATTTTTATTATCCTCATTTTAAAGAACATATTGATAATATATGGCAGAGCTGAAATATTTTGAGAATAAGAATATTAACAGAATTATCATATATTCATCTATTCAATAGAGTCTGGAAAGTAACTACAGATAACAGTATGGTGAATAATAGGGACTTGGTATTGACAGCCTCTTGTCCAAAATGAGTGTATGACTAGTGTTAGGCATGGAATGAGGGTATTATGGGGCTTACTCCCAAATCCACATAAGATTTTACAAAAGCAGACTACAGACGAATCAGCCACTACAGCACCTGAGGATGTTACCTTTTTGTCCAGTCACCTTTGTTTTTCCTTTTGCTCCTATTCTCTGTTCCTTTCCACTGCCTCTTCCTCCAACATTATTACTCTTGGTTTTTGTTTTTATTCCCCAGGTATTTAAAACATTATTGAAAGTTTTAAAGTTCTCTGAAGCGTCTCTTGAAATCCCCTGGGAGGAAAGCAATGCAAATTTCAAGTGAAGAAAAGGAAGAAAATTGTAAAGTTTCACAGTTCATGAGCATTTCCCTATGGCCAATGTAGTTCTATATTCTTTAGCACTATGCATTCTCATCAATTACCTTCCACTGTGATTTATAGATATCTCTTTTTTATACTACAACGGTTTAAACTACTTTACATTGAAATCCATTCCAATTTAAGTTAGATATTTTTCTAAAGTGACAAAGGAATAAGGGCTTATGAAAATGCTCAACTATGAAGAGAAAAATGCTTTTGCTACAAATAGAAAACCATGGGGCTTTTTAATGTAAATTCTAGGAAATAACAAATCAGTTAGGTTGCTTTGAGCTGTACAAAGAACAAATCATCAATTTGTAAAGACCTACAAAAAAAATGGAGATGATAACCAATAGCGTGTGTGAAAAGTCTACCTTATCGGAACCTTCTAATTTCATTTTATAAAAAAATGACAGGCCTGAGAGACATCAAGAAACCTAAATGTAATCTGTCCAAGAGTCCATAGATATTTGTATCTGACATGAGGATCAACAATCTCAAGCTCCATATGTGACTCTGTCAAATTCCCTGGGGATGCTCCTTTCTCAAATAGTAAAAACAAGGGACTGGAGGAAGAAATGCACTCAGGAGTTGCACTTTCATAAAGATTTAGATCAGTAAAGGACCTTGATAAATATGACTTTAAACGAAATTCTTGCCATTATTACTATGATTATTATTTTAAGTATTTGAGATATTTTAAGTACAATCCACCTTGATGGCTGTTGGAAGAAGGGACCTGGCTGGGCCCTTGCAGTCAAATTTCTGTCACTAAGAGGTGATGTCTGTGTAACCTTGCTTTCTGTCTTTAATTTAGCAGATCTAAGTATGATTACGGGTGTGATTACTACCTTTTTCATATTGTCAATGTTTCAAATGTAGAAGATGTCTCTTATCTCACAGAGATGAACACAGCTACAAATCTGAGTGGCCTGCATTTAAGAGTTAAATCTGGAGATCACCCCTACACATACAGTGTCTGACCTTCAAACTTCCGTGGCCTTTGAGAGGCTGGCTGAGCTGTTGACTTCATAGGGAAACTCAGCAGGGCAAGGGCCTGTTGATAGCTTTTATCATTCTATTGAGAACTTGGAAGTATGTTTATTATTTATAGGGCTGTTTCAAAAATATAGTTATACTTATTTTTAATTAATTGACTTTACCAAATTAATGCATACATTTATATGCACAATGCAGAAGAGATACTTAAATTAAAGGAATATATCTATTAAGCACTAGTTTTTAAGGAAAAAAAAGATGAAACTATGGTAAAATATTGCTAAAATCTAGCATTTACTGTTTACTGTACTAAGCCCTTGATGTAGATGATCTCTTTTAACCCTGGTATCAACCCTGTGAGTAGTTTCACTCATTTTTAGGTGAAAAATGGAGTTTATGTGAGATGTCCAAGTTCACGGAGCTGGAATGAGATCTCAAGTGATGGCCTCCAGGATCTTCACTTTTAACTACAACTTGTACTGTAATGTAGCTTAAGGAGGCCAATATTCCAAACATTAAAAATTTCTTACCTCAGATTTGTAAGTATTTGTAATTTACTACTGACAACTTATCAGTATTTTTGAAACATTAATGTATATTGCCATATGGGTCATACAAAGTTCATTATTGCCAGCCTTACATTTCATCTTCTATTTCCTAGTATTATTATAGAATCCACTTATACTGGACATGACTCCACCATTGAAAGTCATTAATTAACTTTTTAAAAAATCCTTATGCTAGTCAGAAGTACCAAATATTGCTAATGCCAACTGGTAGTCTTATAATGAAAGACAATAACGTATCACTGCAATTTCTTGATTTGAAAGTCTCATTAACATTTGCATTGAGTGGTATCTTAATGAAATATCTGCTAAAAGTAGGAGTTGCGTATGTGTGTGTGTATACTCTCTTTGGTTCTAGGAAAAATAAAAACTTACAGATGAAACTGTGCAGTATGTTTACCTCCAAATTTTTCCATTTGGTCAAATTTCAGAGCATTTATTTTGTGGAAATGTATTTCAAAACGTATCTGATATTACTTCAAGGTAAGTATTTTCACCCAAGAAAACACAAACAGCAAGCACAAAGCTCAGGGTTCTACCTTAGAACCTCAGACATATGGACTGCTCTTTCCATTAACTTTCAATGTGATCCTTTAGGAGAAATTTGCTCACCGATGACCTTTGTGTTTCCTGCTGGTAAAGTTCTGCCCTCCCCATTTCAGTGATCATGGAAAGAAGAAAAGGTGAGAATGACCAAGAGAAAGTATGAGGAGCATACATTAGTAGCTGCTCAAAGTTTAGGAGCTAAAAAAATTTCTGAGGACCTAACGCTTCTGTAATGTTCTGTGCCAGCCTATATTTAACTTGTGTTGAAAAGCCCATGTTCTCTGAGTTAAAATTAATCTGTCTCCATGGTGAGTTCCAATAGAACTGTGGCTGGTTAGCTCAGCGAGTTAGAGTATGGCAATGATAAAATCAGAGAAGGTCAGAAAACTGCCTTTTGTTTCTTGGCCTGAGGTGACTCCGTAACTCCAGTCTCATATATGGGTACTCCAAAGACCTCAGTGAAACTGGGCAGACAAGATCACGGGGATGGGTCAGCACAAGTCAGTCATCTTCCCTGGGGAAAGAACTCAGATCTTCAACATACTAAAGGCACTTCAGTAGAGAGCTACCATCCCAAAGTGAAGAAAGTACAGTACATTCTAACCCACTACTTTTCTAAGTGAGTCCAAGGACCACCTGTCTCCAAATTTCCACTGGTACTTTGTAAATGCATAGGTGCAGATTCCCAGGCCTTGCACAGACCTTCAGAATCAGAATCCCTTGTGTTTAGCTAAGGAATCAGCATTTCAGAAGACTCATGAAGGGATTACTGTTTTCACCAAGATTTGAAAACCACCAGTCTAATACACCCCCTATTTCCCACTGGTGCCATGTTGCTGATTATTGGATTTAGTATAGAGGACAAGCAACACCAGGCTCAAAGTCATGAGGATTATTTTCTAATTGCAGCGCAGACACTAATTAACTATGTCATTTTATTTAAGTCTAACCTTAAAATAAAAGCAACTTGAGCCATTTTCTAGACTGAGTACTGATTCTCTACTTAGAGGTGGCTCTTCTTTCTCTTCTCTCCCAAATTCTACTCCAATACATCTAAAGCATACAACAAATTCTTATTATTAACAATGATACTCTCCATATACTTAAGAATCATAGATCTAGGCTAGAACAGCCCCTGATCTTCCAAAGTGATGGCTGAAATATTAAGAGATTTTCTCGAGATGTAGCTGATAGTGTAGGGGTTCAGAATGAGTCACCCTAAGATGTGGCATGCAGATTATTTTGCTCTGAAAACACTCCAGGTCCAAAAGACTAAGAAAGAAACTTTGCTCCCCTAATTGCCTCAAATAATTTGGATGGAGGACCTTCTCCAGGAAGGAAGCTACCAACATAGATAACTACATCATAATATGATCTAGCTGTGGTAGACAGGGAGGAATTTAGCAAAGGCTATTAAAATTCCTCTCTGTGTCTCATTGTTTCTGTATGGCCTAGCAAACATTTGTTTACCAAACATTTACTCATTTTCTTTTTTTAAAAATATTTTATTTATTTATTCATGAGACACACACACACACACACACAGAGGCAGACACAAGCAGCCTCTATGCAGGAAGCCCGATGTGGGACTTGATTCTGGGACTCCAAGATCACCCCAAGCTAAAGGCAGGCGCTTAACTGCTGAGCCACCCAGGCATCCCTTGTTTTCATCTTCTTGTGAACTGCTTTCCTTCCCTTCGAAGTGCCAGATTCCACAGGTTAAAGGCTCAGTTTTACAAGATTGCCCCTCCTCCCACTTCAGACACAGGTCACAAGCCCAGCTCACTTACGCTTCTGACCAATGGGCTATAAATCAGAGGTTCCAACAATTTCCTCTTTGGGTATGCTTAATTTGCTAGAGCAGCTCACAGAACTCAGAGAAACATTTTACTCACTACATCATCTGTTTATTATAAAAGGATATAACTTAGGGGGCTCCTGGGTGGTTCAGTGGGTTAAACGTCTGACTTTGGCTCAAGTCATGATCTTGGGGTACTGGAATTGAGCCCCCTGCTCAGCAGAGGGGGTCTGTTTGTTCCTCTTGCTCTCCCTCTGCAGCTCCCTTCTCATGATCTCTCTCTCTCTCTCTCTCTCTCTCATATAAATAAAATCTTTCCTAAAATTTTAAAAAAGGATATAACTTAGGAACAGCTGGATGGAAGAGATGTGTAGAACATGGATGGGAAAAGGGTGCAGAGCTTCCATGCCCTCTCCAGGAGCAGCACTCTTCCCAAATCTCCCTGTGCTCTCCAACCTGGAAGCTTTCCAAACCCTGTCATTTTGGGTATTTATGGAGGCTTCATTACATAATCATGATTGACTAAAGCATCGGCCAATTGCAAGTGATTCAACCTCCAGTCCCACTCTCCTCTCTGCAGGTGGGGGAGGTGAGAACTAAAAGTTCTAACCCTCTAATTAAAGGTTTGGTTCTCCCAGTAACCAGCCCCCATCTTTAAGTGCCTTACAAAGATCACCTCATGAACATAACAAAAGACACCTTTATCACTCTCAACACTTAGTAAATTCCAAGGTTTTAGGGAATCTGTGCACAAACAGGGAAGTAGACCACATATATACCTTTTTATAAATCAAAGTATCACACCTAACTAAAAGACTTTCCTAATATTTCCCGTGTCCAGCTTCCAAATTTAATGAGACTTCTTAGTGGTATTACCCTTAGAACCAGGCTTAGAGGCCCCTGATCTAACTCTCCCTGTAGAGGTTCTACTCTGGCCCTGTTCCTGCTAAGCCACTGCCCATGGGGCAAAGAATATAGGAGACCCAAGGAGGTGCACACACCCAAAACCCTTGTCTCCTGCTTTCCAGACTATATGGTATTCCAAAACTCAACATGTCCCGCCCAGCAGGCCTTGTGAGCTTCTTCTTTTGGTTGACTCCCTGAAGAGAGAACCCTCAGTGCTTGGGTGTGCATTGCTACCCTTGAAGGAAGGTCAAGGTTTGTGGGGCAGGGCTGTGGGGAGGGTGGATGAAATGTGGATATGAACAAAGTGCAGGAGAGAGTCAGAACTGTTCCCTGGCCCTGACCCCACACTTATTGGTACACCTTAAACTTATACAATGTTATATGACAATTTATAATTTTAAAAAAAATGAGCCTACTTCTTAGACTCTAGGGGTCAGCAAACTTTTGTGTGTGTGTGTGTGTGTGTGTGTTTTAATAAATTTATTTTTTATTGGTGTTCAATTTACCAACATACAGAATAACACCCAGTGCTCATCCCGTCAAGTGCCCCCCTCAGTGCCCGTCACCCATTCACCCCCCCCACCCCCTGCCCACCTCCCCTTCCACCACCCCTAGTTCGTTTCCCAGAGTTAGGAGTCTTTATGTTCTGTCTCCCTTTCTGATATTTCCCACACATTTCTTTTTATTTACAGGGATTTATTTTAGGTTTTGCAAGCCATACAATTTCTGTTATACCTCCTCGATTCTGTGATTGTAACATGAAAGCAACCACAGATAACACAAATAGGTTCCAATAAAACTTTATTTACAAAACCCAGCGGTGGGCTGGATTTGGTCAGCTGGTTGCCAACCACGCAGGACATTATGTTTCACCTCTCTGGTGTTTACTGTATTCTATCTCATGGTCTACAGTTATCTGTTCCCCTCTCTTATCTCTTCTTGGAGCAGTTTAGCTACATGGCCAAATTTAGTAGCTATCCAAAGAGTATATAATTTTACACATGGAAACAAAATTAAAACTCTGGGACGCCCTTTGTAGTTTAACAAGAAGATTACTCCTTGTGCTAACACAGCATTTAGCCCACAGTCACATTTTGTTTTTAAAGCAGGGCTAAGAAGCTATGATTTACAGACTAGAGGTGGCATATGATTGTCACTCATAACTCTACTAATCATACCATAAATGTGTGTGATGACTTAGCCTTAAAAATATAATATATTCTCCTTGTGTTAGTGTCCTAGCCACATTTTGGTTAATAAGCAGTAATTAGGTGTGCACTTTTATAAATATAAAGTCAAAAAAGTGATCCTTTACTGTCAACTTTCTCAGGTAAAAGACTATGCTTTATGCCTTTGTATCTCTATTGCCTAAGACACAGTGCCCCACATATAGCAGGAGGTCAATAAACAAGACTCCTCCAACTGCTCTCTTTGGAGAGTTAGGAGAAAAAGCTGACCTGGTGGCAATTCATAGGACTCCCTAAATTCTTGACAATAGAACTTCACTTCTTCTATAGCTCAGAATGAATTGTCTTTCAATGTACAAAATCATTCTGTTCACAGATTGGGAAGGGGGAGTAGCCAACCATTTCTCTTCTCCACAGAGAACTTTAAGAGCCCTGTGTAAGGGAGACCACTAATCCAGGCATGTTTCCACTGTGAGTAAGTTTGCACTAACATGAAGTAGTGATGAGAGAACTGATGTATTTTGTGTGTTAGGGCATGTTCTTGTCCTGTGGCATGGTTGAAGCACCGAGATATACAGGCATGCCCATTAGCCAGTATTGCTTTTTGAGGAACTCACTCTTCCCTCTATATCCTTGCTGCTCAATGTGAGGTCTTCAGAGCAGCAATACTGGCATCGTGGTACCACCTGGGAGTTTGTTAGGAATGCAGAACCTTGGCTCTCTTCCAGATCTACTGAATCAAAATCCCTTGGGTGATTCATAAGCAATTCAAGTTGGGGAAGCATTGACCTGTAGGAATATGTACCACTTCTCTATCCCTGAGGAGAGCAAGGCAACACATGCAACAAGGTACGGTACTTTCTATTAACATCAGCTTCTTGCTAAAACACCAATTAAGGTGAAGAATATTGGTGTTCTTTCATCTAGAACTACAAGTAACAAAATAATGCCTACTGCTACCAGTGCACTTTGCATGTATAATCTCCTTTACTAGAAAGCACTGACAAAGTCAATTCTGCATGGATTTACTTTCATGCCTTAGTCCTTATTGGCACTGGAAAGCATTCACCTTCACTGCTGGCTGTGGCAGCATGCCCAGGTTCACCACTCAAACGCCTACTGTAATACAGGATCACCAGCGACAAGATGCTGGAAGCTGGCCAGTCTCCTAGTCTTTCTTGTCACAAAGTTACCTGGATGGGTGAGGCACAGGAGGGGAACGGGTCACAACAGGATGTCCTGGCAGCATGCTGTACAGAAACTGAGAGAATGAAGTTGAGCAGGGCAGAAAAAAACAGACACAGTAAAAAACAATTTTGAATGCTATAACCACGCCAAGTACTATTGGAAAAAAATCCTATCAGTGAGGAGCGTACACCACCCAAGGATGTGTTGGCAGACCATAAAACTGACTGGAAGAGCTGCAAACAGCTTCCAACTCTGCACATTGAATTGGCACTCGCAACCACAGGTTGTGCAAAAGCCACACATAAAGATTTGTATATTCAGTCAATCAAGTATTCACTGTGATCTGTTATGATGAACCCTACATGCCAGGCTAATTTTTTCAGAGATATATCAGGTCTTTATGAAGCTTCTATTCTAACACACACACACACACACACACACACACACAGACACACACAGAGAGAGAGAGAGAGAGAGAGAGAGAGAGAGAGAGAGAACTAATTACAATAACATAAGTGCTTTAGCACGAATTTGTGTTCTTATCATTGGGGATGATAGAGAGTGGAATTGTATCGCATGCTCTACCAGAGAAGTTGAGACAGGCTTAACAGAGGAGACACCTGAGATGGGTATTGAAGGATGAATAAGAGTTTTCCAGGCAGAAATTAGTGGGAAGCATGTACTAACCAGAGAGGGTTGTGTCTGTGTGTGTCTGTGTATTCAGCATTGTAAAAGAATATGCATGCTGAGAAGTCATTTTGACCAGAGCATGGAGTAAAGCTGAAAAAGAATTCTTCAACTAGGTAGTAAAAAGTGCCTGTCAGGCTAACCTGTTTACAGTTAATCCTGTAAGCACAAAGTATGGATTGGAGGATTTTAAACAAGGGAACATAAGAATCAGGTATAAAGTTAAAGATTGATAAGATCATTTTACATAGATAACGGTTGTCAGTAGTATCACCTACAGGTCAAAAAACAAAACCTAGGAAAACAACAACAGTGATCATGGGAACTTTTTTGTGGAACTTGGAGAGCTAGAAAGAAACAAGAGGGTAAAGGGAAAATGTATAATCAAATACGTCTCTCAAAGGGATATTCGATATTCCTGCATTCAAGCAGCTACTTTGTGCTAGCCACTAAATAGCTTTTCTTGAAGCAATAATAAAGGCAGCCTTGTTCATCACTGCAGCTGGCTAGATCTGCCCAATTTACAATTTCCCCAAACTCAATCACTACATTTTTCCCCTTTTCTACATTAAGGACTATTGCAATTTGCATGTTATATTAGATTCAAAATCTCAAATTAAAATATGTCACTTATTTGAAACATTCACATCTTCACATCAGTCTGGTGCTCAGACGGTCAATTACATGTAACTATTTCACTCTTTAAGCAACAGGGAAAAAAAAAAACCCAGCACTTATAGAAGTTGTATCACTTATAGAAGTTATGAAAGATATAAATATCTTTTTTCCCCAAATCATTTAGCATTTTCTCTACTTTCTTCATTAAAATGCACATCCTAAATTATGTCCATTTTTGGGCTTTTTAAATTCTGGTCTTAAAACTTGCCAATAAAACGAAAGTAAAATGTTCTTTTAAATGGGCTCTCTATCTGAAATCATTTAGACACTTAATTGTGCTAGTATATTGAGTTTTTGAATGATAATTACAACACAGTATATGTAATTTGATTACTGGCTCTCTGCTTACAAAAGTTATGATTCAGCTGCACACATTACTGTAGCTACCCAAATCCCATGCTTTGACAAGTAGCATTGTTTTAATAAAGTGGGTCATGAAAAGCAATGATTACTCAATCTCTGAAGATTAAGATAAGTGGTAAAAATTAAAGTAAAACATATTCTCAGATACAGAAAATACAAGAAATGGGAATATAATGATATCTACTTAGAATTTATTATAATCTAAATATCACTTAAGTGAAGTGGTCTTTCCAGAACAACCAGCAAAAATCTTCCATATTTTGAGAGCCTCATTATTTCTGGTGGCCAGGCCACACAGAAAATATCTGCCAAGTTTAATGGTGCTTTTCATGTATACATAGCATCACTGGTCTCTACCAGCTCCGTTTTTCAAAATATAAAAGAACTAGACTTCAAATCAAAGAAGAGAATGTACTCACTTGGCATCTAAGCAGATCATGTGACTACCACAGGTACACACAATATAAAGCCAATCAACATAAATGCATCACATCTAGAGTCAGAGCAGTGTATACAAGGCCCAAATGCTGTGTGCTTTGATCTGCTGCAGTGGGAAAGCAAACTCTTGACAGATCTTAGCAACTTGTACTTGTATAGACCCATAGGCATCCTGGTCCATGTCATGCATTCAGGAGTGAAACTTTGTCTACCAAATAAAAGAATCAAATTTTGGAGATTAGAACCCCATGCACACAAAGCCTTCATAGGAATACGAAGACCCCATGGAATTCTCTTCAGATACTGTTGGTTCCTTTACAGATGGACTCTGCTATGTGCGTGGTGAACATAGCCATTAAATATTACTCACTCTCAGGATTTTAATAGAAGGATCACTATCTATATAAACATGGCTTTTTTCTCAACCCACTAGAGATTCTTGAACCCACCCACCAGTAACTATTCTGAAATAGTCAAACTCCATCCACCCACAACCAGCAGAGGAGTAACAAAGTGAAGTAGGCATGAGTGGCAATAAAAACGCTAGAAAAAGTGGTTCTTCTAAAATAGTTAGAAGAAAACTTACAATATTTAGATCTAAGGAGCATCCAGACAATAATGTGAAGTTTGCCATTCTTCTCTTTCCCGTTCTTCTTCCATTGCTCACCCTTTTTCTAGTGGTAAGAAAAACAATGAACTTTGATAGGAGGAGGTGAATATCTGAACATATTAAGCTGGAAAAAGGAAATGAAGTTGTGTGAAGAACATCCAAAAGAATGAAAGAATAAGAAAAAACTGGCAATAGATTTATTCACAAATTGCCTGTTTAGTAAATTCCAGAGTCAACATCCTTAAAGTATTTTTAGTGAAAGAAGAAATATATACAAATGTATCATTTACCCCTGACTTAATGTAAATCTCTGCATCTATAGTCAGAAAGCCACAGAATAAACTATGGGCACATTCTGTCATCTAGTTTAATTACATGAGGCTTGGCAAGCAGTAAAACATTTGTAAATTCTCTGGAAAAGACTAAGCTATATGAATGAAATATAGAAGAATGAATGTATTTTATTAGAATAGGCAACTGATGATTGGGAAAGAGACAAAATGAGAACATCCATTCAATAGTTGGAAATAATACTTTTTGTTTTGACTTACAAAAGGCTTGCAGTTATAACTATTATTCAATGTTGTCACAAAAAAAGATAGGAAAATAAAGTATTTATTTTCTATTGAATCCCACACACTAAAACCTGCATTTGCAATACACATAAGAATATCTCATTACAATTATTATTATTTTCTATTTATGAAATATAGAAAAGAACCAAAAAATTTAAATATATCCGACAATTCTAACTCGTTGGACTCTACAAAAGGAAATTGGTTATTCATTAAAATATATAGTGGGAATATCATTTTTTTGTCAGCTCCTTAACTCTTAGGGAGTTCTCAATAATTTTGTAAACCATCTTATTGCAATATTTAAAAAATTTCCAATGTTAGAGAATATTCATTGCCACCAACTTTTTAAATTATGTTAAGTTTAATTTTTAAAGTAAAAAGAACAATGTTATTTGATTTTACTGACCTATCTGAGCTATTGACTATTGCTAAATATTTATATACCTTTCTTTGTCCTTTACTAGATGAACCTAATAAAATAGGATCTGCTTGTTTATACCTAGAGCAGATATTCTCTTCCCATGGTGCCAGATAGTAAAATTCCAACTTGGAAGAAAGGGTTCGTGTTGTAATACTGTTGATTTTGGTGTATGTCATATGAGTTAACTGCTGTGAGACACTTAATAATAGCCAACATTTACTGAGCCCCTAAAATGTGCCAGGCCTCATGATAAAATACTTTAACCGCACCATCTTATTTAAATCTTCACAACAGTATCATTAGTTATGAATGATAATTATCTCTATTCTATAACTATATTTATTCATTTTATAAATTTTCATCAAATTTACACTGTTCTTGGTGCTTGGGACACCAAAGTGAACTAAGTGGACAAGGGTCACTGCTCTTGTGTAGCTAAAGTTGTAGTGATAACCAATAAGTACAATAAATAAGTAACTTATAAAATATGTTACAAGCTAGAAGTGCCTAAAAAATTAAACTGAAAGCTGACAAGGAGTTCAAGAGTGTGGAGGTGGGTGTGTTAAAATTTTAGAGGGTGTGATCAGGGTAGGTCTCATGGAAAAGATGACACATAAATGCCAAATGACACATAAAAGCCAGAAATGATGGAGGTGAGAAAGTGAGCCTTGAGACCTCTGGGAAATAATGCTCTAGATGAAGAAAACAGCCAGTGCAAAGGCCCTACGGCAAGAATTTACCTATTGCGTTTGAAGAATAGCCAGTTGAGGATAGAGAGGAATAAGAAAGTTGGAAAAGCCTGGATGAGTAGGGGAAATGAAGTCAAAGAATTAATAGAGGCCCGTGTCTCTAAACCATCACGAGTATTTTGCTTTTTCTCTGAGTAAAACCAGCAAGCTTCACATGATCTGCTTCTATTTTCAAAGGACAACTGTAGCTGCTGTATGAGGAACAGGTTGTAGAGGGCAATAGCAGAGACAGAGTCAATTTAGAGGTTACTGCAGCAATTTAGGAAAGAGATGATGGAGGCTCCAAAAAAGTAGACATGGCGAGAAGTGGTTAAATTCTAGATGTGTGTGAAGAAAGTACCAACAGGGCTTGATGACACATTGGATGTGGTATGTCAGAGAAAGAGAAGAATGATGAATGAGTCTAAGATTTTTGACCTGAACAAATAGAGGGATAAGGGGATCCCTGGGTGGCTCAGCGGTTTAGCGCCACCTTCGGCCCAGGGCATGACCCGGGGGTCCTGGGATCAAGTCCCACATCGGGCTCCCTGCATGGAGCCTGCTTCTCCCTCTGCCTGTGTCTGCCTCTCTCTTTCTCTGTGTGTCTTTCATGAATAAATAAATAAAATCTTTAAAAAATAGAGGGATAAAAGTGACATTGGTTGAGAAGTGTCTCGGTGGTTCAGTTGGTTAAACATCTGTCTTCAGCTCAAGTCATGATCCCAGAATCCTGGGATTAAGCCCCATGTCAGGACCCTCTGTTCAACAAGGAGTCAACTTCTCTCTCCTCTGCTCTTCCCCCCTGCTCCTTCTCTCTCTCTCTCTCTCTCTCTCTCTCTCTCAAATAAATAAATAAATAAATAAATAAAAATATTTTTAAAAACTGACATTAGTTGAGTTGGGACCACAGAGTAGTGGGAAAAGAGAAGTTCAGGTTCGGACAGGGTAAATGACAAATGTAAAGTAGGTGGTGATGTCAGATAAGCAGTTGGACACACACATTTGGAGTTTAGGGAGAGACTTAAGCAGGCGGGGAGGGGGAAGAGCAGGGTATAAATGTAGGAAGTGGTGACAAAAATGGTATTTATAGCCATGCAAATGGATGAACTTTTTAAGAGGTGAGTGTAAACTGAGAAGACCATGGAAAGCTAAGCCATAGGTCATTCCAACATGAAGAAAAGGCAAGAGACCAGCAAAGGAGACTGAAGAGAAGCAATCAATGAAATACAACTTAAACCAAGAGATTGTGTTATCCTGAAAGCCAAGTGAAGAAAATGTACCAAGGAGAAGGAATGATCCATTGTATAAATGCTGCTCACAGTTCAATTGAGATAAGGATAGAAAATTGACCATTGGCTATAATGGGAAAACTACATAATGTTCTTAACTGCTATATTTTAATAGCATAGTGTGTCAAAATATTAAAATAATAGGATTATCATTTATTGTATAGCTACTGCACTATACAATACACTGCACTATAGCTTTACAAATATTATTTTTACTTTCCCCAGTAATTCTAAAGGTAGGCATTCTTTTCTCTTTAGAGATCTGGAAATCAAAACTCTGAAACACTAAGTGACCTGTCAAAGGTTACACAGCTAATAAATGTTAATGTCAAAATTGAATCTCAGACTTGTCTTGATACTAATGTCAATGCTAGTGTACCATGAGATCTTCTGCAATTAGGAAAGGACATATTAATATCTAGAAGAGTGAATATGAAAATTCAATTTTTTAAATTGAGGCACCTTTAGCATTTTAAAAAAAGATTTTATTTATTTATTTGAGAGAGAACGAGAGTGTGTGTGTACATGTGCACGAGTAGGGGGAAGGACAGAGGGAGACGGACCAGTAGACTCCTCTCTGAGCAGGGAGCCTGAGGAAGAGGATGATGACAACAATGATGATGACAACTACTACTATGACACCAGGCTTGATCCCAGGACCCTGAGATCATAAAGGAGCCAAAGTCAGACACTTAACTGGCCAAGCCACCCAAGTGTCCCCCAATCCCCAATGGTTTCTTAAAAGCTTCCTCTGAATGAATACTTACATGTTGGGGAAAATTACAGAGGAAAAAGTCACAAAGCTAAAAAAAAAAATATGAGGAGTTTTATCACCTTGTAATTTATAAAAGTATAATAGCTACCTAAGTATAGTCTCCAGTCCAATTCTCTTTCACTCATCTTAAAAATTTTTATCAAGTTAATGGTCCTAAAACACTGTTTTCTGCATTATTGATGCTAAAAGATCTAAGCTCTCAGCTTGGCATTCAGAGTATCGTATCAACTGACCTGGCATTTTAATGCATGTGGTAGAGCCTGTGTTCTGACCTGAGGGATGGATTAGACACTACCTTTACTATATAAACAACCCTGCATAATTAACACCATTATATGTACTAACCCGGGCTTGTTGTGTTGTTTCAATAAATTCCTTTCTTTTTTTATCTTGCTGAGACCAGGATGCCTTGGGAGACCTTTGCTTTTTTGTTTCCTCCCTCCCTCTTTCCCTCCCTCCCTTTCTTTGATCATTATTGAGTGATACTGAGGGCCAGGCACTCTCCTAGGCACCAAAGATATGTGGTGACCCAAATAGACAAAGTCTTGCCCTCTCAGACTTACATTCAAGTTGGAGAGACACACAGAAGTAAATTTTTTAAATGGCAAATTTGATGAGAAAAAGACACAGCTCACAGTGACTTGGGAGCATATAATATTCTTAGGAAAACAGTTTTCTCCATGGTGGGGAACTCCTAGCATTCAGAAATCAAAGTTATTTCAGTTGGTGCACATTGGTCAAAAGAGATAGGGAGCTGCTTAAATTGAGGCAGAAGTATATCACAGGCAAAATCTGTACACCTCACAGTATCATTGGGGCCAGGTAGTTGTGGATTTAAGCTTTTTTTTTTTTTTTTTTTTTAATTTTTTTTGGATTTAAGCTTGTTATATTTAATGGCTGCTATCTTGGTCTACATAGCTCTTTCTTTGCTTGGACAGTGACTTGGAACTCAACATACTTTGTGCATTGCCCTAAATTATCCCACACTTTATTATTCCAAACATAAAATCAGAACAGGTCTTAAACGAATAAGTTTTATGAGAGGCTATCCTCTGGTATTATACAATCTCCACTTATCTTTTGAGATTCTCAAAAAGAAAATTTGTACATATACAAATACACACTTTGAGGGCTGTAATTTTTTCTTAGAGTGGTACTAACTTAAGTATAATAGCTAGGTCTATTTAACATCTGTGGCTTAACTAATGATTCCAGTGAAGTTAAACTGAACCCTCAATTTTTTTTTAGTACCCTTCAGATCCAAAAATCTGGACTGAAGCCACATAATGGGATTTTATCATGTATTCTTTTTATACTTTTGTAATAGTAGCCATAGTAACATTAAAATGAATAGTATAACTAATAAGATTGGGCTAGCAGGAGTCCCAAAAACAATATATGATGAATTTAGACCTATTAGGGTTTGAATCTTTGGTTCCAGGAAATTGAGTGAGGCCAAGCAAGATGCTTAGAGCAATAACCCATACCTTCTCTGATTATGATCTTAAGAAATTAAAGCTAATTTTAATACTGGAAACAGGAAATAGTAATTATTTTTGTTACTTACAAATACATATGAGGTTTAAAGAGCTTCTGATGCAGTCTGTCCCACTAGGCATCACTCCTCTTCCATGCCACCTACATAGCTCCTGAGTAGGAAATTTAAAATCGCATGACTTACCTACTTTAAGAAATGTGATATTTTGTGTGGCAAAGCTAAAATCAATTGACTCAACTCTAGGAGGATAAAAGAAAATTGTACTGTGTACAAACAGCTTGATACAAACAGTATAAATAGATCAACTTATGAGTCTGGAGCCTTGAAGTTATACTGATTTAAAAAAATACAGTCACTGTATAGAGATGATGAATCTCCTCAATAAACTTAATATGTTTTTGAAAAATAAATCATTTACATCCATAAACACAAGGGGAATATTGTAATAGAAAAGGAGTATCATCTTCACTGAATTCTTGGTCTTTGAAAAATACCATAAACTTTTCTAATTACCAAAGACATGCCGGGACCAGAGAAGAAATGGATCCACTGTTTTCGAGCAGACTTAGTGATGGTGATCACTTTTCTCTTTTAAGACAAATCTTTAAAAATACCTAGCAATCTACGCCTTTACTTACTTTGGCAATGAGTGAATTGCTCATTCTAGCCTAGTGCTTGCATTTCGCATGGAGAAAGTACATAATCTGGGAGTATTGGTTGAACTGAATTGAGTTGACCGTCTAGTCCAATGTCCGATTGAGTGAGAAGAAAAATAATCAAAGTGGCTGTTGATTAAAGTGAATATGAGGTAATGGATAATTACTTGAGTTGTAGCAGAGAGATTTATATATCTGCAAGGAGGTATACTAAGTTCATCCCTATTCTAATTTTCTATGATTTAATGAGCGGGTGCCCATTTAGACACAGCCACTACTTTTAAAAATTACTGGCACAATGGTCTCAGTGTATTCAACTTGACTGAATATCTTTATAGGAAATAAAAAACAGAAGATGGCTTCTATCACCTCACTAGGACTGAAAACAGCATTTTAAGATCTAGAGTAATAGCACTTCCCTTGCATTAAGGAAATAAATTAATATTTTCACATAATATAAAAGTGAATAGTGTTATATGAATCTTTCAGAAAATATTGAATTCTAGGATATATTATTTCTATAATTTCAAATTCATTATATTCAAAACTAGCCCCCTCCCCCAATAATCCAAACTGCAGATTGGCTAACACTAATGAAATGTTGCTTTCATTATGTTTGTTCTGTACCACTAAGTCTACACTCAGCTCATTCCACTGCCACTCAATTCACTGTGTCTTGCCTTCTGCCAACTTTCACTATCCCTCTGTAGCCTTGTCCCATACAACCCAAACAATTGTCTTACTCTCTTTGGAATTCAGGGAACTTGGCCCCATACTACTCTGTCCCATTTCCTTGTCCCTTCCATGACCTCCTACCAAATCCTCCCCTTAACCTTAGAATCAAGCACATAAACAACCAAAGAAAAATGGGTCCTAAATAAACACTCCAGGCATGGATTTTTGACTCCTTCCTTTCTCCTTATGGAAGTCCAGGACACATAGGAGATGCTCATTAAATATTGATAATTTGGTAACTTATTAACAGGAGTAATTACAATATGAATTCAACTACATTCTTCAGAAAACCAGTCTTTAATATTTAACTACATAGAGCAAAGCCTCGTACTCAATAACATTTAGTATCTCTACCCCGTTTAACAAATATTTAAGATTTCACAGTATTTCCTAAGTAATTTCCTACGGCATTACTGCAGCATTCCTCAAGTGGCAATGGTCTCAAATGTCCTTATCAGAGCTTCCAAATAGCTTCCATTCCCTCTTCGTGGCCTATGTACCCCTCCTGCCACTCACAGCTCACAGCTGAGTCCCTCACTGGGCTTTGCCCTTGGCAGCAGGAAGCTGTCTTGTTCACAGTTATGCCACCTTCCATGGGGCAGCCCACAGACAATGACTCCTGGATGGGGGAATAGAAAGCCTTGACCCTTGACTCAACTGCGGACAACTGTGAAAGACCCATAGGATACCGTGGGGCTTCAGATGCAACCATCCTGCAATTGCTTTCTTCCTCTGCCTCAGAAGCAACAAAACGATCTATTTCTAGGCAACCCAAATGAACCTAGATGTTTTCCCCACTAGCCCATAAGCTTTTGACGGCAAGAACTTTCTTTAACATCTTCAGCCCATGTTAAGCACGACCCTTATAGGAAACAGGACCCTCAAATAGTTCTCACTCATTCACATGAAGGAGTTAATCAATTAAAGTGGAAGAATCGCAACTGGAATGAGCAATTCTGCTAATTTAATAGGATCGAAGAACAGTGGTTACCAAGGGCCAGCATAAGCCACACTGGCTGCTCAATAATCACCTGGGAGAATGGCCACGCCTGCATTTCAGCATGGGAGGATCTTAGCCAGCATCCCTCTGGTTGGCAAAGGTGTCGAACTTGAAAGTTGAAGCTGAGTTGGTAGGGCACTTTGGAGAATATTGAGAAATCATCCATTATCCATTAAAAAGTATGGCAGAGGCAGGGCATATCGATAGAGACTTGAGAGGGCTCTGCTGAAACCCTTCTAAAGCACACCTTGGTGCTCCCACTGACCTCGACAGTTTTTAAAAGAACAAATTCCTATGCTCCTACTCCTACATCCTGCCACAGAATCCTTACCTCAGGGTAAAGGAGTGAGTTTTGACAACTAGACTGTTCTACTTGTTCTTTTAGCTGAATTCTGGAGATCATGCACGTAAGTTTTTAGCTTGTGCCTAAGTAAATTGTATTCCTTTTCATTTTATCTTCAATATTTAGCCATTTCCCAAGTTAGCAGAACTCCCAACATAGAATGATCGGAAAAAGCGTGGAAAAAAAACCAATCCTTATGGGTTTGTTTCATTCTACTTAGTAGAAGTGTAGACAAAGTATTTGGTAAGAAAAAGAATTTAAACTCAGCTAAAATGAGGGGTTTTTTTTTACTTTAGGAGGCTCGCTTTCTGATGTCCTTCTAAAATTTCAAAGTGTTGTAACTATTGGGAGTTAACAAAATGGTGCATACTTGCTAGGAATAAATTCTATTTTCTTTTCTTAAAAGATATTATTTATTTATTGAGAAAAACGGATAGAGACACAGAAAGAGAGAGAATGCACAAGCAGGGGGAGCAGCAGAGGGAGAGGGAGAAGCAAACTCCCCTCTGAGCAGGGAGCCCAATGTGGGGCTCCATCCCAGGACCCTGGGATCATGGTCTGAGCAGAAGGCAGAAGCGTAACCAACTGAACCACCCAGGCACCCAAATCCTATTTTCTTATAACTGAATGCATATTATACTTTAAAGCAGTACACTTTTTCCATATGATCTTAATATAAAACCATTTTGGAATTTATATTTCTACCTTGCCATTCCATTACATAAAGCATTCTTTTTTCTTTTTCTTCCCAGCTGCCTTCTCCAACTTCCCCTTCTTCCCAAATGAATTGCCAAACATTTTCACTGAAGAGTTACATATAAACCACAGCATTTTTGCTAGGGTGGGTGGCAACTTTTTAACTAAGCAAAGAGTTTGAATGGATACATTCCATTATAGAATCTTGCCTTCTGCTTTAAAAAAAAAAAGGAAGTTAATTTTAAACTCTGGCTCTGTATTTATCTAGCCCTGGTAAGAGTGGTTTAGTCTTATAAAACAGGAAAGGGAAAAGGAAATGAAGAGAGCCCATGATGGCTATTGGAGAACAGGGGGTCAACACAAAGACAGTTGCAGTAGTGATGGCACTTAAGGAATCCTTGGGAAACTCACAAAACTGGGAATCAAAGGTACTCTGGAGATATAAAATCTTAATTTGTTCCTCTTCTTCCTAAAGCATAAATCTGAGTCGGTCATAAAATGCTCTGCTTTCCTTACATCCCTTTGTTCCTGGCTGCCAGACCTGGAGACTTGGGGCTCCAGCCTTATCTTCTTACATTCTGCATCACGTACCCTGTGATATTATATCTCTGCTCTTGATTGCCCCCTATCAGGAATGTTTTTCTTTTTCACACCAATGTGAGCGTCTTCAAAGTCTAGCTAAACCTCATTTCTTTTATCGAGCCTCTCCTCACCCCTCCAAGTGCATGTGTTCTGACCCTTTCCCAAGCCTGTACCATGCTTGCCACCTCTCTGAGAAGTACAGATAGTAGACTGTCATGAATTACAGCTATATATGATCTTGTTTATCACTCCTACTGCTGACTAACCATTTTTGGGCCCAGATACATGCCATCGTGCATCTTTGTGTCCCTCGAACACCCTCTTATAGCTCCTTGCACACTGAAGTCATTCAAATATTTATGGTGAGAGTAGAAAGAAGGGAAAAGAGAAGGAAGGAGAAGGAAGGAAGGAAGGGAATGAGGAAAGAAGGGTCAGCCATTTTTGCTCCCTGTCTATTTGTAGATCACAAACTACTAATACTAACCCTTTCTCTTTATTACTCAGTTTTCCTTTTTGGCTTTCCCAACTCAGCAGGTTTTTATTTTTTATTTTTTTTCTCGCTTTACCAGATACATCATGGGTTTAGGAGAACTCTGACCTGAAGCTGATCTGTTGTCACTAAATGCTCCAGCATTAGTCCATGTCACAATGAGGTACTGGTGACCTATGAGCCGTGCACAGTGCTGTGCCCCGGAAGTATAAAACACTGGCCTCCCGGAGCTAAGCTAAACTGTTCACTCACTGCGATGACGAGCACACCCACTGACGTGAGCGGCTTGCTCTGTGACTGTGTTATTATGGGCCTGGAGGAGAACCCCGACAAGGAAAAGCAGCAGAGTCCAAATCCCCCAGAGACCCCTTGAATGCATTTACTCTACACACTGTGGCACTGGAAACCTCTTGAGTACCATTCAGGAGTTCAGGCATGGTGAGAACAATTAGGGGCTTTAACAGGGGTATTCAAAAGCCAAGCACTGAGAGCCACTGGATTCATTTGTTACATTCAAAGTTTCTCCCTTGGCCACATGAAGCTTTGTTTACACAAAATAGCTGATACCATTTTAAGTCTCTCAGCTTTCCATTTTTACTGCTGTGTTTAGCTCCTCTGACTGTGTTCCTTCTGAAATAAAGTTGGCAAGAGGCTGGGAACATCGTGGTACCCATAGCCAGTGTCATTTCTTCAAACAGGTATGTTCGGCAGCTGCCTACTTAGGAAGACAAGAGGGCACTGCAAGATCCAACCAGAATAAGGGGATGCCCCCTCTCCACCTTATCAGCTACAATGCAATCTACTGAAGCCATTGTTTTCTGGGTCAGAAAAAAAAATTAATGGCATATTTTCTCCAAATGTCACTATCATACTGTGAATAGGCAAAACCTATTATCCCCAACCTTTTCCTTTAGCATATTAATAATGGCTCATATGTTAGACATCTTACTAAAAATCATAGATACATATGGCTGTATCTCCTTGACTTAGTAGTGTGTGGTGGTAGCTCAGCAAACCAAATATAAATAATATTGCCATCATTAATCACAAATTGGTTCATTATCATCATCTATGTAAACAGAGTGACCCTGTTGATGAAGAAGTGAAGTATAGAATTCCATCTCTTCAAAGTGGGATCAAATGTGGTTAAAAGATATTTCGATAAGAGCTCTAGGTGGATGACTTTGGAAGCAAGAAGGCAGCACACAACACTGACGGCAATCCTAAAAGCCAGAGACGTTCATTGCAGGATGTGTGGGAAAGCCAAGGAAAAGGAGGGGCTCCAAAGAAGAGCAATCCCTTGCAGGTAGGGAGATACAAAGTTAATGGGAAAGAGGACAGTATGGAAAAGCAAGGAGGTCCCACGAGTGACCTATTTTCCCAAATTTCCCTGTATTGTGTCTCCAGATATCAAATGATGTCAAGAATGTACGGTGTCCATAAAGAAAAGATAATATCCACAGATTCTAAGTGGTGAGCGATTGTGAGTTAATTAAGTGAGATAGAGGCCGAAAGATTATATACACTACAATCAACTTCAACAGGAACAATTATTTATCCTAAACTTCACACTACTAAAAAAAAAAAAATCTTATGTCAGGGCACATTGCTACATAACTAAAATACTCAATCGAGGACTCGTATCATATCTGAAAAGTGGAATCACACATCATGAGAGAGCAAACAAATTTGTGAGATCTTGGAAACAATTTCATTCCTCTGGTTTAAAACTAGGGGTGGTAGAAGGGGAGGAGGGCGGGGGGTGGGAGTGAATGGGTGACGGGCACTGGGGGTTATTCTGTATGTTAGTAAATTGAACACCAATAAAAATAAATTTAAAAAAATAAAATAAAATTTCTTTGTTGGCTAAAATGACATAATGGGGCATCCCTATACTTCTACACTTTATATAATTTTATTAGATTTGTATGACACTACCGTAATCAGCTCTGGCTACATTTATAATAATTCATTTCCAGGCAGCCCCGGTGGCCCAGCGGTATAGCGCCACCTTCAGCCCGGGGTATGATCCTGGGCACCCGGGATCGAGTCCCACGTGGGGCTCCCTGCATGGAGCCTGCTTCTCCCCCTGCCTATGTCTCTGCCTCTCTTTCTCTCTGTGTCTCTCATGAATAGATAAATAAAATTTTTTAAAAAAATAATAATTCATTTCCATTTGACTACAAATAAAAAGAATGTTTATTTTATATTTTAAAATGTAATTATTCCATAATATCAGACACTTTTATGCTACAATAGTTCAACTTTAAAATTTAAAAGTGAATTTACCTGTGTTGAAATTTTAAATATATATTCTTCGAAAATTAGATCCTCCAAATCTGCATATCCAAAAAATCTAATTCCTTTGACCCACATTTCACCATCATATGTACTTGCCTTTTGTTTTGTATGTAAGATAACATGATGCATGTGCATATGCAACTATTTTGGGTATAGACATATAGGCCTTTTATTTATCAGAGCTGCAGGAGTTACTCTAAGAGGTCTAGAATCTAGAATATATACCAAATTTTGTATAAATAAATAATGTATTTCAAAAATATAAATAGATCTTGTTGTGACTATACGCAAATTCATTTTAAAAGAATGATCACATTCATAATTATCATTATTATTATGATGCATTTGCTCAATCAAGTGATACTGAAAGTATACACAAATTCATTTTAAAAGAATGATCATATTCATAATTATCATTATTATGATGCATTTGCTCAATCAACTGACACTGAAAGTATAACTATGATCAAGTGGCCTCCCAATTTTTTTAATTATGAAGGGGAACTTTGTGGCAGAAAATGATGAAGATCACTAAACTAATTCACAGTTGTATTACATGTAAATGTTGATAGGGCAACAACCTACCAATTAGTTCACTTTGATCAGACCATGACAAAATAAACCACTATGAATAATTTTATGATTATTCATACAGTGATTTATTTATAATTATAATTCACATAAAGTGTAAGCTACATAATTAACAAACATATTGAAAGAGTGATAGTCTATAATTATATGATCACAATTTACAGTCCACTGCATTTTTTTTTCTGAGTCCAAACTCCACACACTATTTCCTGACTTAGGAAGTATTACAAAATACAACCTAATTTTACTCTTACATATATATTCTTAGATCTGTAGCTCTTATATGAACAAAATAGCTCAGTGCCATTTGTTGTATTTTATATAATGAACATGGCAACTATAACACACTCTTTGAATAGCTTGTAATGAAAAAAATTACTTTTAATGTTTTAATATGAAACAGGAAAGAGCAGATTTTCAGAGGAAAAATATTAAAAGTGCTTTCCTTTCTCCCTCTGCTTTATCCACAGTTCACTGCTTGGTAATTTCAGATCGTGTGATAGGCAAGCAATGCCAGGCCAGTCAGTCATCCCTTCTGTAAAGCTAAAAGCCTTAGGAGTCTTAGAGTTTTGCCACCTGCATATTGTTTCTAGACATGGGAACCAAAAAAGTGTGTCAATTAAGGATTTTTCATTGTAAGCCAATGGTCAGGGTAAGCAGCAAGGGAATGTCCATTGAGCCATGTGGTTGGCCTGTAATGGAATGCTGTCTGCAGTGTAAGATACTCCAGGGTGGCATTCTCTGGGTGAAAATTAAAAGCATATTTGTAAGGTGATTAGCAGAATTTGTCAAATAAACAAGCCTGTCTACATTCCCATAATATTCCTTTGTAAATCTGCCTGAGCAAATCCAAAGCATTTCCATCAGTCATAAAGGAATATGCATTTTAAAAATATAGGAAACCAAGAAAATGCTGGCTATTTATAGGCATCAGTGAAGTCAGATAAACGCGCAAGATCAAATTCATCTGAAACAAAGAAGGATCAAGGGTACTTAACATAAAAAGCAAGACACTGGGAATTTAGAAAGAGAAGGTTGCTCTTTAGCAGAAAACATGTTTAAGTCCGTGTACATTTATTTTTATTTAAAGGGTTAATTTTCCATTTTTCAATTTTACCTTAACCAAAATATTAAAAACTTACTTTTTCACCTGATTATCTAGTCACTTAAAAACATCTATGGAAAGTCACATCGCTCACTATGCCCTTCTTATGTGTGTAAATATATTTATGCCAAAATACAAGAACACTAAGGAAATGCGGTGTTAGTGGTGACACACAGGGGATTGCCTCCCCCTAAAGAACGTTAGTAATTATTGCAATGAGCAAATTCCAAAACAGAACTATTATCTTTATATTCTTATGTCCTCTATTACACTTACTATTCAAATGCATTGTGCTTTTGGTAATAAAGTGACAGAAGAGAGGAAGAGAGTAGCTTTTTGGTCAATTGACCCAGTTTAAAGCGGTAGCAACAAGTTTGTTTGTGAACCTTTGTTTGTGTATGGTTGTTAACCAAAACAGAAACACCTAAGTACTCAGGAGCATTTAAACAAAACAAAACAAAACACCAAGTAATCAGCTTAAAACACTCTCACTCACAAAACCCTTAGTTACCATTCCTTGAATGTTACTCAAAAGCAACTGTTTTTTTAGTTACTTAAGGTAACTATATTCCCATATGAGTAGTGCTGAAAAAAACTGAGTACTGAGTGGAAGTTAGCAACTAAATAAAGCCTTTAATTCATCTGTTACTTAGTCACTGAACAACATTACCTACCAGCTAACTGTAATTGGGACTAGAAAGAGCTTATAAAGATTTACACTAAAAGTATGAGGCAAAAATGCACTGTTCAAGTCACAGGATTTGGAAAACCCTTAATAATAATAATTGCATATATTTCTAAGGCATAGACTGATGGTGAGCCCTTAGACACATATCTCTTTAGTGCAATATGTTAATTACCCTATTTAAAAGGATTTTTTATTTTAAAGGGCTATCTTGAATCCTGAAAGGTGAAATATGGGGTCAGAAGTCACAAGGCTGGGTAATTGACAGAGCCTGGAGTGTATTTCGGGCTCTCTGACTCAGCCCCAAATTCCACAATACCTGGATGTCTCAGAGAGCTGGGCTCCTTCCTCTCTGACATTCCCGATATAACTAATGGAAATAGGATTGGAATTTAATAACAAAAATGCTGACATGGTTTTATCTATAGCTGCCCAAATGGTGCTATTACAATTAGCCTTTATAAGTTGTGCATGATCAGAAAACTTGCTACTTTTAAATCTTATTAATCAACACTTGGGTGCTTTGGGTGCTACATATTTTAAAGTAGTCTGCTTTATAAAAACATGAGATTTACCAAACAGCAAAGATCTTATCTGTTGTAAGACAAAATATATCCCAAACACTTCAGTTGACAAGACTAAAAGAATCTGAAATATAAATCTTAAGTTAATCCTAAAAGTTCAATTGTTCTTAAATGTTTTATGCATTAACAATAACATGGTTTCAACAATAACATGATTCGTTCACATACATTGCAAACATAATAAACATCTCTTTTAAATTATTTTTCTAGTTTTAGGAATATTGTGATTACTTATCAGCTAGATCTCCTGACTTTGCTGAAGCAACTAGTCAGGAAAAAAAATGAGTACTTTCCATATTTATAAATGGTATTTCTTCTCCTAGTCTCCCCAGATATTTTCTAAACTTAACTACATAACTTGGGCTGATAAAAGGGAAATGAAATAGAGAAATAGATATTTTCAATTATTCACTGCCTTCATGTTTAAGTGCTTTCCTATTAAGCAACGCTTTTTATTATTGATTTGTAGGATACTGAAGAAAAATGCTGTAACCTGCCTCAGTTACATAATCCTCTACGAAAAGAAAGTAACAGGTTACAAAGTGCCATTAAAATAACTGAAACTCTTTCCTAATGTGAATATATACAATCTTCAAGTAGAAGGACAGCAATCACATGGGAACATATGTTTCATGGTCAGTATCTTTTTTTTTCAGAGCCTTCTTTTTCTTTCTAGTATTATTTCTATCCCCCTACCGAGCTTATAAAGCCTCCAGAATATGCCCTGTTTGCTAACATATGTATGGCTTATGTCAGAAAACAAACGAGGAAGTCATTTATAAAATATTAAAATAAGGAGTACAAGAAATATCATTGCAGACTATATTTCTGCACATAGTTGGAGACTAACAGCCTGGAAGCAGCCGTAGTGTTACCCTGACCCCTGAAGGAAGGAATCAGGAGTTAACTTCACATCCAATTTTCTCCACAATATGAACACCAACCAAACCTCCAAATCCACTAGCACAATATATCAATATTTGGGCATGCCCTGCGGAAATAGCAAAGTGGTCTCAAATATCGGAGCTCAGAATTTCATTCTACCATTCCACCATTCTGATGTGGGGTAAGCAGATCTTTTCAAAGTTACTTAGTGGATGTCTAGATCCTGCACCTGACTCCATAGGAAAAACAGAAAGCATCATCTCATCCCCATGATAGAAAAGTCCTTTAGCCTTCTTGGGAAAAATAAACAGAACGGGAAACAGGAAATAGCACAACTAGACGAAAAGATGATTTAATTCAACAGGGTTAGGATTTGAGCAGAGTTGCATTTTGAGGGAATTTATGATTTATTGAAGGAGAAACGATCCAGAAACATTAGAAGGCCAAAAGGAGCTGATGTGTATCTTCTTTAAAAAAAAAAAAAATCGCAACTCCAAATAAAACATCAGGGTAAATGACATTTTATCCTGCAGTATTCCCTCCTCTGTACAGTGAGCACAGTGCATTTATCTCATCTCGTGGTAAAAGTCATAGGCGGCTGCAACATGTCTTTAAGCCATTCAATAAGTAAAACTTGAAAATGGATTGCTCTTTATTTCTGAGATTTGTATTAATAATGAATTCATTGCCATTTATTTTTTAATTTAGCAAGACATCATTACCTTGAAAGGTTTTTACTTCTCTTTTCCCTGAGGGTTAAAATGGCCCAGAAAGAGGTCTGTTGAGGCAAAGATAAAGGTACAAAACACTCACTTCTGACACACTGTGGAAGCAATCTTTTTTTTTTTTTTTTTTTTTTTTATGAGGGAAACACCAGGCTGAAATCTGCATTAAGCTCTACTAGGGAAAATGCAAGAGGACCCCGAATAGTCATTCTGTTCGCAGTCTTCATTGCTACCGATTTAACTTTCTGATCAGTTGGAGTCATGCATGTCAATCATAGGGTACAGAACTATGACCTTGGCTGGGATCATCAGCCCCAATTACTCGATGGGGCACTTGTGAAACATTGCGGACTCATTTTGACTCTCCACGGGTGTGGCTAAAATTGCTCCTGTCCAGCTCTACAGCTTGCATAGACGTGCTGTCCCTCAGAAACTCACTATGAGAAAACTCATGCTACATTTGCCACAGAGATCAGGGTTTACAGGACCCTTGGAGCTAATCTCTGTCTGCCCGCCTCCTCCTCTGTTAGCTGTTTCAAGCCTTCAAAAGTTAACAAGGTGATGGAGCCTCCCTCTATACAATCATTTCATCTCACTATCGTTGACTGAAGCTCGCTGATGTAATGAAGTTACATAATCACCGATTATGCACGACTTCCATCCATCTTCCTACATATCCACATATCTTCTCCCCTCCCCTTCAGATCAATCTACCAGGTGAGATTTATAACACATGTAAATGCTCCATTCTCTCATCATAGGTACTGAATATGGGACTTTAGCATTGCAGTACAGTGCACTGAACCACGTCATCAATATTGATTTTTTTATCCCATTTCCCAGGCAGAATATGCTTAAACATCCTTCGTGCTCTAGTCTCTAACTTTTTACTGAAAGGGTAAAATAGATGTAGCAGATAGGACACATCCTGAACTTAAGGTTAAGGGAAGTGTGTAATTGCCTGCATTTCCAAAGCTGGCTGCATTGCAATAAAAGGATGGTCTCTGCTTCCAGACCTTCAACTCCCCTGCACGTGGGTCGCAGCTTCAGCTATTTAGGGTATTAGGTAAATAATTATATTATTGGGCTATTGAACTTGAGAAAGAAAGCATTTGGTGATATTTAAAATGATATTGCATGACTCTCTATTTTTGCTCATCATTCTCAGCTTTTTCTTTTCTTTTCATTCCGAACGGTAATCCAGTGGATAAAAAAGTAGCGAAGGGTACTTAATAATCTCCAATAATCACAACCGAGAGAATAATTAATGGTGATTATCACCTTAAAGTTTAGGAACTTGACAAGTGGGATGTCCCTGGTCCCATTGCGGCTGTGAAATGCAGCAGAATGCTGCACTGAGTTGAAAACATATTTCTTTTAATGAATAAAGAGTAGCTCGTTTCATTTTAAATAGGGCTCTTCAGTAAGTGTTCCTTTCACTGCTGCTACCCCTTCCAGAACACAGGAGCCACAAATATTGCATCCAAACAATAGAGTGTCTACCCGGAATTAATTCAAGACACTCTTCCATATCAAAATAATTGGAGGGGGAAGTGATGCTTTGATTTATTTTCAATTACACTCAGAATACAGACCTACATACACACACACACAAACGCACACGCACACACACCAACACACCCAACTGCAGTTATTCCATTCAGTGCCAATAACGGCCACATCACAGCCATCAATGCGATGCAGCAATCATCCAAGTCACCCATTCCCATTACAGATGCCCAAGTTTGCTCACGCCACTGATGGGTTTGCATATATAAAATGACCTTACCCACAACAGTCTTCCAAATTATTCTCCTCTGGATATCAGTCGGCAAGGTAATTGCTGGTCATCACAATGCGTATTCAGAAAAATCCACGTTTTACTCCTGTGTTCTTTTTCTTGTTTTTGCTAGCAATTAATATCGTGAACAAGATACCCATTCACAAATGCCAAGTTCACCATAAAAGCAGATAATTCCATACAGCTCTTCCCTACAAGACTGCCTCCAGTTAGTTCTCAAAGTGCCCGATTGTTTGGTGAAGATACAATCCAGGTGCAGAGCAGGGGGGGGGAAAGACGACTAGGAGAAAAAAGAAGAGGCAGATAGAGAAGGAGACACTGAGAGAGGAGAGAGCAGAAAAAGAGGGAAGAATTTTTTTTAAAAAGGAGGAAGGAAAAAGGCCGGTAAGTGAGGAAGTCTGAGAGCTCTATGACAAGAATCGGAGTCTTGCTTGCAAATCTTCTGTATACATGTAGCCCTTCAGATCCTCTTGGTCCCCAAGTAAAATTTCCAGATCCGGGATGCAGCCATAAGAAAGAATCCTATGTATATTTCACAAGTATCCCGCAATAACAGATCCGACGGGGTTTTCCTTGTACAGTACTGCTGTGTGAAAGCACACAACCCCTGCTGTTTGGGAAGGTGTCTCCTGGGTCCTAGCTCTCTTCAGCAGCCCCCAAAAATGATTTTTCAGAAAAGAGTAGGGGAAAAAAACCCAGCTTTGCGTTTGCCTTGAATGATGCTAATCCTGAGCGAAAACGACAAGCAAACCACGAATAGCACGAGATCTTGATTAATAGCCACAATCCACTCAAAATATCCCAGGAAAGAAGGAGCGAAAACAAGAAAGGGAAACTGCAATGCATAAATGATTCCAGTGTTTCTACAAGATCGGTTCATTTGATTGAATGCATTCTCTGGGTTTGCTGCAAGTCATAAAGAAGATAGTGTTACTGCCACCCAATGGATATTTTAGTACTAGCCAATCCACAGAACGCCACCGCTTTGCGAGTTTTAGTTTTCCGAAGACTAAAGAGGAAGGAGGGTAGCCTGGGAATCTTTCGGAAAAGACCCTGAGCCGCCTCAAATAACGGGAATCTGTCTTTCCAGGCAAAAGTGGACGGCAAACGGGGACGCTTACCCATTCCTGCGTTAGTCGCCTTAGAATCAGGGTTCCATTTCTCTAGGAAGCGGAAAGGTACCGAGAGCGATCCCTAAACTGACAAGCCGACAATAACCTCCTTTTCATCTCTTCTCTTTAAAGCACGTTTGTTACTGCGCGCGATCTCTCTCTCTCTCTCTCCCTGCGCCCCCCCCCCCCCGCCCCCGAGCCCTTCTCAGTATCACTTTAAGCCGGGTTGCTAAAGGGAGGGGGCTGCTCCGAACCTCGAGGGCCAGAGTGATAATTGTTCCTAAAGGGCAGTTTTGCAAAGTGCTTCAGCCTGTATTGATATGTAAACTGTGAGTCCTCCAGGCAGTGACCCTCCAGGCCGCTGCTCTTCCAGTTTGGGGAGGAGCAGCGTCTTCCCTAAGGGAGAGGGCTTCGGGAGAGAGGTGCCGCGGGCAGGCTCCCCGGGAGCGCGGGGGTGGGGGTGGGGGCGGGGCGCCGAGAGGAGGAGACTGAAGAGGACCCTCCTCCCCTCCATCGCGTAACGGAGTTCGCTGCAGGATTCTGAGATGGAGTCCTGACGGGGAAAAGGGACCAAGTAGGTACGGGGCAATGAGATCGGGAAATTCGCGCAGTTTAAGATCCTTGCCCTTTATACTACCTTGCGATAGTGTAATACCCACCTGGGATTCTGTTCCGCTCCAACTTGAACGGAGGCATGATCACCTGGGTGTCTTGTTAAAATGCAGATTCTGATTCAGGGAAGTCTGGAGTGAGGCCCGAGAGTCCGCATTTCCAATAAACTGGTCCTTGAGCCGTCATAATGCTGCCGGCGTGTGGACCACACTTGGACAGGCAGCGCTCTAGGGCGGCGTAAATGCTTACGAGGCGGGCACAGCGTTAGTTTCCGACGGCGGGGCGGGCAGAGCGCCTGAGGGGCTGAGAAACCCTTTGGCACTCACCACCCCTCCCTCCTCCCTCGTCGACCTTTCCCCTACACCACCTGTAGCCCCCATTCCAGGGAACGTTAACCCACCTTACAGCGCGTCCCACAAGCTTCTGTAATGTCAAGTTTAAGCGGATAAGCCCCGCATAGAACAATAAATAGGTAAAGCAGCCTGGGCCCTGGAGAACTGTGTCTCCGCTTAATCTGGAGAGTACAACACAATCGGGGATACAGCAAACGCGTGCACGTCTTCGGTGAAACGCGAGCTAAAGGAACGCAAGCCAAACTCAGGGCACAGGTGAGGCTGGCGGGGAAGTGGGAGACGAAAGGGCGGCCAACCTGTATTTTTAAGGAAGGAGCATTTTATTGAACTTTTCAATCCAAGGTGAGGGAAGATCTGGTTAGAGCGCGGGCAAGTCTGACACGGTTTCCCTGGTGGTGACTCACCCACATTAACCGCCTGCGTGCCAGTCGTTCTCGTCTGCTCCTTCCGCACATGCTCTAGTCCAGAGTACACTGAGGACCAGAGGTGAAAGGGACGTACATCCTCCTCTTCTCATAGCCGGTGATCTCTATTTTCACCGCCTACCACACTCCTCCAGCTGACCCATTTAGCTGAAGAACTAGACCTCAAGCGGACTGGGAGGGGCGCAATTAACAAATTTAATTGCTTCAAGCAAAGTTTAGAAGTAAAAGTCCTGGACCACAGGCTCAGATCCTAGATTTGAGTCTAATTTCTACTCCTAAGGAGCCATAATTTCCCGAGGGAATAACTTTAATTTCTCTTGGCCTCAGTTTCCTTGTCTGTAAACTGACAGGTTGCCAAGGTCCACCCCAGCTCCATGTGGTACAAAAACCAAGCCCTTTCTTTGCAAGGCTCCTGCCGGTTTGTTGCTCTACACAGAGCACGAGTCCTAATTATTACCTTGACATGGGCTGTGAGCAGAGATTCTCCAGATGCTTTGAAAAGTGTATTAAAGGCGCAGGTGAACATTTGACCGTTCATATCTTATTGCAAGAGATGATTTAAAATGCTTTCTCTTCAGATTCAGGAAGGGAAGTATTTGTTTGAATCTGAGGTGAAGCATTGTCTATTCCTGGATCTTACAGAGCCAACTGTGGGCCTCGCTGTTTGTTGCCATGGGATCCTCTTTGTGCGAACTGTCTTGAACTGTGTGGGAACATTTTCCTCTTGCCTCCCTTCAGTTCTCTAACTCTTCTGAAGATATGTGTCAGAACAAAATGTAGCTGCATTATTGCCAATTAAGACTTAACAGCAGCTGCAAGGTGCATCTAATTAAGGATTTTAATTACTCCACCAAATTCTCATTTGCAGATGTTTAGGGCATTAAACAATGTATTGTGACTTTTATTTTCAAATCTGACAAAAAGCTGACCTCCCTCTAAAGTGGGGAGTGGGGACTAAAAAATCCCACGTGAGTCAATGCTAGGTGTAAAAGAGTCTTTGACAAGGGAAGTAGATACCTGGGCACATTGTGTGAGGATAAATGACCTTACATTCAGATGAAAAAATTGTGCTCGTATTCATAAATATGACTTTTTTTTTTTTAGTAAAGAAAAGGCCAACAAATTTGAAAACAGTGCCAAAATTAATAATTTATTATTTGAGCAGAATCCCTGCTTGTTACAAAGTTCTCAGATGTTCTGTTTTTTTTTTTTCTTTTCCGGTATCGGGATAGTTAACAGTAAGTTTGGTGCTGCAGTGTGGGGATTGTAGGCTATAATCCAAAGCATTATGGGGTTTGTAGTAAAGACTGGCTGCAGATCAATTCCATGCTTCTAGCTTTTCTCAATTGAAGGAACTGCTGTTTTATTTTCCAATAAAAAAAGAAGAATGTCAAGATATTTTAAATAAGAAATTCATTTTAATGAAACAAAGTTGGTATTACTGGGAGTATGAAATTAGAGTTTAGCTACAATAATATTCTGACTGAGGAGATGGAGAATGCAATAACATCTCCTTTATAAGCCACAAATAACCTGAGCGAGCTATTTCCTAACATTACTACCGTATAGTCAGGGTTTCAAAAATCACTTTCATTGTTTTAGCAGTAAAAAGTGAGAAAATACCAGGTTTTGCATGTATGAGAGAGAATTGTGGACACAGGATATGAACTCAAATTCTTACTGGGTCTGCCTTTAACCATTGGTAGCCTACATTTAATTGTCCACATTTCAGTCATCCCTCAGTGATGAGAGCAGAGTTTTATTTAATCTACCTTTTCGGATGTTTTGTTATGCAAAAAATACTCGGACTATTCACAGTAGCTCCTCTTTTTAAATGAAATTAAGGCTAGAATATCTGGAAAATAGGTCTACTGTGGGATATTTCACTCTGTTTAGATTTAATTATGAAAATGTATAAATGGAGGAGTTATAATTCCGTTCATCTTTTGTATGCAGATGATCCTGTGTTGGTAAATACATAATTTATAGAGGTTTTGATTTAACTCTGTTGGTAATTTATTTCAAAAGTTCATTAAACATTTTCTGTATGAGCTAAATTCAAAGCCTAGCTCCCCAGTAATGTTCTATGAAATCAGTCCCCTTTTGTTATAAAGGCTAAAATATGTCTCTTCAAAGTCTCTTTTCTCTGTGAAAGTTCCCATTATCATGCTAAGTTATTTAGAAAGTATTTTAGACCTAAGGTTCCTTACTTTTCCCTTCTCCCCTTACAGAGGACTCCATCCACAGAAAGGCAACACTAAAGCAAACTATTATTACCGACATGAATAAATGCAGAATCAAGCACCCTTCATTTTCAGGCCTGTTGCCAGCAACATTCATTTGAACCCACCACTACATATTCTCAAATGGTGTGCAGACAAAGACTTGAGCATTCCAGCAATATTCTACCATAAAGTTCAGAGATAATAGAGAATGCTATGAAAAAGCAAACAGCAAAGGGAGAGAAAAATGCCATGCCTGCTTTTCTTTCAGATTTCTAAGTTTCAAATCATAAAAATATACAAATATATATCTTCTTGAATGTGCTTTACATTATTGTTCATGCTGTGAATATTTCTTTTATGGTCATAAAAATAAAAGCAATGCCCCAAATGAAACACTATGTACATAAGTGATGTAAATGCATCCCCGGTGGAAAGCCGGCTGGCTGCCGGTGGGAGGGTATATTTATACAGTGCCTTTCATTTGGAAGGTTCCCAAAATGATTTGCAAACTGTATATAGAGGAATTGCTCACCATGGAAATTCACCCACTTTCAGAAGGGAGTGCAGAAGTCATTCCATGCTGACAACTAGTTTAAATAAAACCACAGAACGATATTTCAGGTGGGTACAATTGTAATTGGTTCCGAGAATGTGCCCTGAAATCCCACCACGTGCCAGGCACGGTTGGAGGTCCTGAGATACTGCTGTGGGTATATCTAGGCAAGTTTGCTGCTCTCCTAAAGCTTGTCTTATTGGAATCTGATGAGAACTCAGGAGTTAAAAGCCCTATTTCTTGTGAATTTCTGATCCCTGCATATAGTTCTACTGAAACAGACCATTTGCTACTTTTTATTTGTCTATCAGGCTTCCTGATAACCAGGGCGCGTGAGCTGTGGCAGTGTATTCCACTTCAAATTGAACACACACACACACACACAAACACACTCAAAAATAGCTTCCGATATTACGGTCAAAGCAGGTAAAATGACAATAACATTTCCTGCATTGAATGATTTGGAAGAGGTAGGGCGGAATTAAAAGTCTTTTGGGTTTGGGAAATTAAATGAAATGGTATTACTATATATACATGGAAGACCGCTTCCACTGAAATGATTCAGGGCACTTCATGGTAATTAAGGCATATAAAATAGTTTAGTGAAGGAGGAGAGCAGTATGAGCTAATGTTTCAGAGCATAAAATATGGAATCAAGTACCAGTGTATCCTAAATGTACTAGACTGGTATTTTTCAGATGGAAATAGAATGGGAGAAAAGGGTAAAGCAGGCAGAGTCAAAGTTCAGCCCAGACTCCTCAGGTTGCAGTTCTGTGTGCTCACAGCCATCACCCTCTTCTCTGGGCCTTGCATTTACAGGCCAACAGTGGGAACCTCTTGAACCACTCTTGGGCCACTGGAGCTGCTTGACTTGCTCATAATGAGAGTTACAACCCTCCTCCACCTTAGCCAGTGCCTGACTGATTCAGGAGAATGAACCCCTTGCTCTGTTGACTGTAGTTCGGAGAAACTCTGAGGCATAAGTTACACTCTAGAGGTCCCCTATGCAATCAGGTCGAAACTGGGACCTTGCCTGTAATCACACCCTTGCTTGGTTTCTGGGAACCTAGGACAGAGGGTAACGAGAAATAATCATAGAGGTTGGGCAGCCCCGGTGGCGCAGCGGTTTAGTACTGCCTGCAGCCCAGGGCGTGATCCTGGAGATCCTGGATCCAGTCCCATGTCAGGCTCTCTGCATGGAGCCTGCTTCTCCCTCTACCTGTGTCTCTGCCTCTCTCTCTCTCTCTCTCTCTCTGCGTCTCTATGAATAAATAAATAAAATCTTAAAAAAAAATCATAGAGGTCCCATCTCTAGTTTTATTTATTTATTTATTTATTTATTTATTTATTTATTTATTTATTTATGAGAGAGAGAGGGAGAGAGATAGAGAGCAAGCAGGGGGAGGGGCAGAGGAAGAAGGAGAAGCAGATTCCCCGCTGAGCAGGGAGCTGGATGCAGGCTCCATCCCAGGACCCCAAAATCATGACCAGACCTGAAGGCAGACATTTAACCGCTTAACCCACTGAGCCACCCAGGCGCCCCAGCCCCTTCTCTAGCTTTTATTTATTTTTATTTTATTTTTTTATTTTTTTAAGTTTAAATTCAATTTGCCAACTTATAGAATAACACCCAGTGCTCATCCCATCAAGTGCCCTCTAGCTTTTAAATAGTCAACCTGCAAAAGTGGAAACAGATAATCTGTTCTCTATTTTTCTATGTCATACCACCTGCCAGACAGCAACGGGTGTTGGGGCTGTAGGGATAACTGAGACACAATGTCTGTCCTTAAGGACCTCAAGTCAACAACACATGTGATATACATGTGCTGAGTATTAGAGGAGGATCTGAATCAACCTCAAAGAGTCAGGCAAGATCAAACAGGGTAGGTGTCATTTCAGTGACCTTGAGGGATGAGCAAAGTAAAAATCAGAAAATGAATGAAGATTGGGAATGAAGAGTAACATCTGAGTAGACCATTTTTCTTCTACCTGGAAGGAAATAGCATTGGTCCTAGTAGTAGAAATCAAAGGTGTTTAAAATCATAGAATCTGTTTTTGAGGGGGGCTCTAGAGGATAATCTTGAATAATTTCTTTATTTTAGTCAGAGGAAATTGAGTCTCACACGGCCAAATGACATAGTTATTTAAACTCACAAAACTAGGAAGTGGTAGGAGTTCTCTTCTGGCATGACTCAGCCATATTGCCTGTCAGGCTTTTCTTTAAAAAGATAAATTGAGGACATAATAGAGATATCCAATATAACAAAATCTGGTTTGAGTCCTGACCTATCACTTCCTGGTCTTGAGAAAATTCTTTGCCTTCTCTGAGTCTCAATGTTCTGTAACAAGTGAAATTAATATGGTAACCTTCTCCTGGGGCTCTTGTAGCATGTGTACCTAGTACGGTGCCTAGGACATAGTATGCATTTGAGAGAAGCATGCTTTGTTTCATTTCACCTTCTTTAATTTGTTTTCTTTTCTTTCCCAGAGAATATTATGGTGGTGTAAATGGAGACAAGGATGTTTTTATCTTTGTTCCATTCTTTTTTTTTTTAAGTTTATTTAAATAGTCTTTACACCTGGCAGAGGCTCGAACTCATGACCCTAAGATCAAGAGTCACATGCTCTTCTGACTGAGCCAGCCAGGTGTTCCCTGACGTTTTTATTTTTGTTAGTGTTTTGTTTTTATTACATTAGCTATAGAGTTGAAGGGAATGAGCCCTTCACATAAGATTGCTCACTTGCATTTATTTTTTTCTTTTTAATAAACTGGTGTTGTTTTTGATTAGGACTAGCCCTGTCTCTGACTAGAATATGGGAGTATTATTTATAGATTGTCTCAGGACAAGTTCAGCTTTGTTAATTCCAAGCCAAGTAGGTGATTCTGGGTCTTCTAATGAGCTAGTTATAATAATAATGAACATAATACTGAAACACATTTGCCAATTGAGGAAGTCTGCTTTACACACATTGTGTCAGAGGATATATAAATGGTAAACAAATGTATAAAAAGGTAACAGACTTCATTAGACATAATGCTGATGTAAATTCAAACCACAGTGCAATACCATGATGCATTCACCAGAATGCTCAAAATGAAATAATGGACAATAGATAGTGTGGGCAAAGAGTTGGAGGAGCTACAACCTTGTATCTATTCATGGTGAAAGTAAAAACAGCTTCAACAACCATGGAAAACTCTTCAGCCTGCTGAGTCTAAACATACGTATAACTGATGACGCCATCAATTCTATACCCAACAGAAATGTATACACCTGTTTACGAAAAACATACACTAGAGAGTTCACAGCAGCTTTACGGAAAAAAAAAAGGAAATCCAAATTAGAGACTGCTGGAATGCGTAGAATGGGTGAAAAAAAAAAAACAAAAACAGTAGAATGCGTGGATACATTGTGGTATAGTCATACTGCAGGCTACCATATAGGGATGAGAACTAACAATCTATGGCTTTTTGCAAAAGTTTATTTGAATCTCAGGAATATAATATTGAGTAAAAGAAGGCAGACACAAAAGAGTACATCCCGTAAGGTTGCATTTATAGAAAGGACAAAATTAATCTAATCTACAATGTACCAAGGGAAGCATTGGGAGTTCTAGTAATGTTCTGGGGTTTTTTTTTTTTGGATCCCAATGTTGGTTATTTGGATGTATTTATACTGTGAAAATTCATTGAGCTGTGTGCATATATGTGGACTTTTGTGTATACTTCATATTTCATTAACAATTGTTTTAGAAGTTTATTTTAAAACCAGAAAAAAGAAAAAGCTTAACTCCCACACCAGTGGTGCATTATTAAAAATAATCAATAAAATTAATGAACTGTTGGCAGATATTTGCAAAAGCTAAATATTTTATCATATTAAAACATGAGGGGGTATTCCTGCAAAATGGATATGAAAAAGCAACGTTTGTTTGTTTTAAAAGATGTTTTCAGGAAATAAATGGGGTTCTCTTTTTGAAACACAATTAATTTAGTATAATTTAACATATAATAGGAACTAGATAATTAAGATAATCATGCCTTTGACTTTTTAGTGTCAATCAAAGCTTTGTTTAATTCTTTTGTGAAATGATAATAGCTAGCATTTATTCAGTACTTATTATGTGCCAGGCACCTTTAGAGGCATTTTATGAGTGCTAATTCACTTAATCTTCAAAAGAAATGGGTTACTTTTGTCCTGGCCAGTATACAGATGAGGAAACCAAGGCACAGAGACTTTTAATGGTTTGCTTAGTATCTCAGAGTGGCAAAGTTGGAAATTGTACTTCCTCTCAATCACTACTCTTACCTGCCACTTGTAACATTTGATTATTTCCTCTATGCCACATTTAGCTAAAATTATCACTTTCATGTTTGGCTTGCATGTTGCCTTTATTGGCTTAATATTCCTAATAATGGCCATCGTCTTTTTAAAAAGATTTTATTTATTTGTTCATGAAAGACAGAGAGAGAGAGAGAGGCAGAGACACAGGCAGAGGGAGAAGCAGGCTCCATGCAGGGAACTTGACGTGGGACTGAATCCCAGGACTCCAGGATCACGCCCTGGGCTGAAGGCAGGCACTCAACTGCTGAGCCACCCAGGGATCCCAATAATGGCCATCTGTAAACTAAAGAGTAGCAGTTCAGCAAAAAGTTTGAGTGCAATTTTCCCCAGCAGAGTATGTTATTCTTGGCTCTGTACATCGCTCCAGTGTTTATCTTTTTCCCACAGGAGATCTAAAGGAATTATTATGTTTCTTTTAAATGAAGAGAAAAGTGATGAAATTATACCTTTCAAGGAAAAATGTTAATATTTCAACTTTTTGAACACTTAAGAATAGTACGATGAAGGATGTGTTAACATTATGTAAATACCTGTATGGCCTTCTGAACTAATTTTTAAACTGAGAAAAACAACTCTTTAAGTAAATCATACAGGAGACTAGAAAGATATCATAGATGCTGTTAATAACTAGATGCCCATACTCAGTTTGTGTTAGTGTCTTTGTGTGGTGTGTACATGTTTAGCAGATACTAGAAGGATCTTAAAACATACTAGAATAGTTAATAGTACAGCTGGTACTAGATGGGGATTATTGCATGCATAGCACAACATAGGCAATAACGTAAAAATGGAATATTAAATATCATTATTGTAAAATCTCTTGTGACAGAGACAATGCTATGTGTTCACCAAACATTTATGTCCTTCCTACATACTTAAAAACACTATATTTCCTAGTCTTTTTGCATCTAGGTGCAGCCACAATGGATTGTGGGCAGACGTGTTGCACGCATCTTCCAGAATTGACCGCTAAAAATTCCAGAGTGGTCCTCTTCCCTCTGTCTTTGTTATCATGTATGCTTTCTTCATATGCATGTCTTGAGGGAGAGGGCTTCAAGATGGTGGAATCTTATGAAGGAAGGATCCAAGCTCCCTAGTCATTGCTAAGGAAGGATCCCAGTCATTGCTAGGAGGGGAGTGGCATAACCAGGAGTATCAGCCTTGGGTTCTGTGTGAATAAGAAGCAAGCTTTCTGGACGCCTGGGCAGCTCAGCGGTTGAGCATCTGCCTTTGGCTCAGGGCTCAGGGCATGATCCCTGTCCAGGGATCGAGTCCCACGTCGGGCTCCATGCGGGGAGCCTGCTTCTCTCTCTCTCTCTCTCTCTCTTTCTGTCTCTCATGAATAAATAAATAAAATCTTAAAAGAAGAAGAAGCAAGCTTTCATTGTACACTACAGAGCTTTCGGGTTCATTCATTAGTAGCTTAGTCGACCCTGATCTATAGCCTCTGACTCACTCAAAGGCAAGAAAAAAATGCTTTTCTTCTTTTTTTCCCTCTGTCTTCATTCTTTTTTGAATCTCAGGTGTACAAAATTGTATTGTTCATGATTCTTGGTTAATAGCCATTCTTATTGATTTTTGTGTAGCCCAGTTTCACTTCTGTACTTATTTGGTTAGTTCTCTCTCATGAGGTTATACATGCTTGACAAAGCACCATCTGAAACAAAGGTAAGCAACTTGATAATCACGTATATTGAACATATGGTATGGCACCCCTGTCAACCTATCCATCTGCCTCCCCCACTTAAGTAAACCATCATCCTGAATCCCATGTGCATTTTTCCTTTGACTTTTTTGTCATATAGTTTTATTGCATCTATAGGTATTCCTAAAGAATATGGATTTTACATTTCAATAGTTTTAATTTTATGGAAGGATATTCATTCCAGTTCTGGATACATGTAAAGAGGATACCTTACCCTTGCTCTTCCACTGAATACAACATTAAAACCTGGACAGAATGTGTAGAACAGCTACTTGAAAACCCGGAAAAGGAAACAGTTGTAGGCAGTTCAGGAATGAAGACCAGAATGTGAAGTACAACTGAATTTGTATTGAGTTTATCAAGCTTTCCCCCTTTGGTATCTCCCAGACTGAGGTCAACACAACCAGAACACGGCAAAGAGCCCGGAGATGGAGCTTCAGGAGAAGCCCTCTGCCTCTGGCTACAAGACTGGGAAAAGGAACCGATGGCCTTTGAAAATCTGCCCCCAGTACTCTGCAACTTTTCTCTCCCTTTCTCCATTCTATCCTGGCCTAGTCTCCGATTAACCTAGTGGTGGTGGCGTGGTGGTAGTTGCAGTGGCAGCTGCAGTTAACTGGAACCAGCAAGACTTGAAAACTCGGAAAGTGGAAATCTTCTCTGTTCTATGGAGTTGCAGTTCCAAGAGGGTAAGACAAAGCACTGTTTTTTGGTTTGGTTTGATTTTCACTCTGTCCTCTAGCCACCCATGCCAGGCCATGGTCTAATCACTAAAGTCCACAGAAGAGCATACTGGTGCTGGGTAATTAAAGCCCCAGGTTTCTGGGCAGAGAAACAAAAACAGTGAGGACAGAGAACAGAAAAGTACCAGGAAGATTGCAAGGAGCAGGAATTCAGGAGAAAGAGCCCATAAAGTTGCTTATGAACTCTAGGGCTCACCCTGGAGTTACACATATGAGGCCGGGATTCTTTTTTTTTTTTGAGGCCTGGATTCTAACTAGTATTTTCTCTCTCTGGATTGTATCTTCTATTGCAATCATCATATATTTTGTTGACCTTCTAATTGTACTTTTGTCCTTTATTTTTATCTGTTATTCTTTTTTCTTTAAATCAGATTTAATTGTTCCAGTTTTGTAATATAATTGACACATAAACTGTGTAAGTTAAAGGTTTATTGACTTGATACATGTATATATTGCACACTGATCACCACTATGGCATTAGCAAGCCTCTCCACCCTGTCACATAATTTTCTTTTCTTTTCTATATATTACTGATAATTTATTAATCTTGTAACTGGAGGTTTGTACCCTTTGACCAATATCTCATCATTTCCCCCACCCCTAACCCCTGGTAACCACCCCTCTAACTCTCTGTTTCTCTGCGTTTGGCTTTTTTAGACTCCAAATATAAATGAGATCATACAGTAATTGTCTTTCTCTGTCTGACTTGTTGTACTTAGCATAAAGCCCTCAAGGGCCATCCATATTGTCTCCATGAGCAGAATTTCCTTGTTTCTTATGGCTGAATAATATTCCATTGTAACCACAGACCACATCTTCTTTATTTTTCATCCGTTGACAGACACTTAGATTGTTTCCATATCTTGGCTATTCTAATAATGCTGCAGGTAACCTGGGAGTGCAGATATCTCTTTGAGATCCTGTTTTCTGTTATCTATTGTCTTCTACTTTCTTTGCATTTATTCTACCAATCTAACATCTTAAGATAGATACATAAATCATTAACTTTAAGGCTTTTTTCTTGTTTATATTAGTGTTTGAAGCTATAAGTCTTCCTTAAAGCATTTCTATCATAACTCATAAATTCTGATATGTGGTGTTTCTCTGGCATTCGTTTTTTTTTTAATTTTCAAATTTCACTGATTTTTTCTTTAAGAGTTATTTAGTCATGTGTGTATTTTAAATTTCCATATCTGTTCAGAGATACTTTCAATTTTAAAATTATCTAACATAATTGTATTATTGTTAGATATTATGAGATGTGAAACTTTTTGAGGATTTCTTTATATGACCAACTTTTTATACATATTCCACATATACAAATGAAAATTGTATATTCCCTAAATGACACAGAAATAACTATATGAGTTTCTCTGTCTCTGTCTCTATATATCTCCATTAAATTAATTTTGTTGGGATCCCTGGGTGGCGCAGCGGTTTAGCGCCTGCCTTTGGCCCAGGGCGCGATCCTGGAGACCCGGGATCGAATCCCACATCGGGCTCCCGGTGCATGGAGCCTGCTTCTCCCTCTGCCTGTGTCTCTGCCTCTCTCTCTCTCTCTCTGTATGACTATCATAAATAAATAAAAATTAAAAAAAAAATTAATTTTGTTATCTGTATTACTTTTTTTATATTATTGCTGAGTTGTTTATTGTGTAACCTGTGAGTAATCAAGAGAGGTGTGTTCAAATTTTCCACTTAATAGCAAGTTTATTAATACAGTAGTATCAATTTTTAAAATATGTATATATTTCAAGCCTATTTTATTGATGTACACATGCTTAAAATTATTATACTTCCTTGGTGGATTGAACATTTCTGTTGTGGCATGACTCTCTTCAGTCCTGACATTTTTTTTATTTGTCTTAAAGTTTATTTTATTTAGTATGATGTAGCTATCAATATTGTTTTGATTGAGGTTTTCCTGATAAGTCTTGTTTCCCCATTCTTTTACTTTCAACTTTTGCATCTCCTAATGCTTTAAATGTTTCTCACATAAATCCTTTAAATTTAAATCTGGGCTTTTTACCTAATTTATTCATCTGTATCTTGGAATTGATAGTTTTCTTCTATTTATACTTATTGTAATTATTGATATCTTTGTTATTATTGCTACCATTTAGTTTATTTCAATATGCCCCTCTTTTCCTACATTTCTTTTTACTCTGGTCTTATTTTCTTAATTGAAGCTGTGTCTCACCCTGAATAAAGCAAGGGTTCTCGCCTTCTTGTTTTCCACTCCTTCCAGCACCCACCTTGTTGATCAAACCTACTCCCTAGCTTTTACTCAAAACATGGTCTAAGGGGCATCCCAGGTGGCTCAGCGGTTTAGTGCTGCGGTCAGCCCAGGGCCTGATCCTGGGGATCCAGGATTGAGTCACACGTCGGGCTCCCTGCATGTAACCTGCATCTCCCTCTGCCTGTGTCTCTGCCTCTCTCTTTCTCTGTTTCTCTGTGTGTCTCATGAACAAATAAATAAAAATCTAAAAAAAAAAAAGAAAAAAAAAAAAGCATGGTCTGAGGACTAGCAGCATTAGAACGCCTGGGAACTTACCAGAATTATAGAATTTAGGGCCCCATTGCAGACCTGTTGAATCAGAATTCACAGGTAAACTAGAGCTGTAAGTGTTCATAATGTATGATAAACTTGGTTACTAAACTAGAGTTAAAGTAATTGGCTATTATGGATTTATTTTCCTTTTTTTATCTTTATTATTTAAACAACACCATTACTAAGATATTTATTTGATAACCTTTACTTCATTTATCTCCAGACTTTTCTTTCCTTTCCTTTTAAGCACTTACCTAAAAGTGTTTTAAATGAGTCTTTGTGTGGCAAAGCTTTTGAAATATTGTATGCCTGAGAATATTTTTATCATGTACTGTTATTTAAATGACATTTTGTTGGATATAAAATACTATGTTCAAAGTAATTTTCCTTCAATTCTTTGAAAACACCCATTTGCATCCAGTGTTGTTGAAAAATCTGACATCAATCTGATTCTTCCTCCTTTGTATGGCGTCTGCTCTTTTTTTCTGTGTTTAGAATTTTGTCTTTGTATTTTTTAAATTTCACTATAATATGTCCAGATGTGGTTTTTAAAAAAGATTCTCCTCTTCTGTGGCACTTTCTGGGCCCTTTCAATCTGAAGTCTTTGAAAATCATTAATTCATTCTCCTTATGTCTTCAAAGATTTTTCTCCTCTTCATTTCTTTCTTTCTCTGACTCCTGTTATTCTGGGTGTTAGCACTTTTGTGTCCCATCTTTCATTTCTTTTGACTCACCGTTATAGTCTCCTTTCCTCTCCTTCTAACTTCTGGAGGATTTCGTCAATCTGGCCTTCACATTTGTCATATTATTCTTCTATTTAGTATTCTGCTCTTCATACCTCTGTTTCAACCATTTTTTTATTTTAAACATGATATTTTTCAGAAAATTAAAAATTCTTGCTTTACTCATTCTAGTACTTTGTGCTTCTGCTGGAATCTGGAATCCAAGGTATGTTTTCCTTTTGAACTTACTGTGGTGCACAGAACATCTTGTTATTTTGGCTTGTGACAGTGCCCTCCCCCTAGGCCCTTCCAGGATACTGACTGCCCTGTTAGGCAATACATCAGGAGAAGGCCAGCACCCAATTCAGCACCCAATTCAGCCTCAGGATGTGTTGTGGAAAGAAATGGATTAGCCCTGAGGTGGCTAGTAACAGGTATCCCACAACCATAGCAGAGGCTCCCTCAGGTCCTATCCTTTCTACCCTTGCAGGAAAAGGTGACATTAGGAGACATTCCTGAGACTGTAAACTCCCAGCTTGGGTATTAAGACAGGGAGGGGTGGAAAAATGAACACCAAGAAGTTCAGCTCTCTCATCTTCATTTTCTCAGTGCACAAGGCTTCCGAGCAGCCTTGATTTTATTCCTGTGGACACTGAGAACTGCAAAAACTTTCAATAGAAATGACCCCATCTCAAGCCTTGCATTAAGAGACTTGGCTGAGGGGCACCTAAGCAGCTCAGAGGTTGAGTGTCTGCCTTCAGCTCGGGTTGTGATCCCAGGGTCCTGGGATGGAGTATCTCATCAGGCTCCCCATAGGGAGCCTTCCTCTCCCTCTGCCTATGTCTCTGCCTCTCTCTGTGTGTCTCTCATGAATAAATAAATACAATCTTTTTTTTTTTTTTTTTTTTTTTTTAAAAAAGGACTTGACTGAACTTTAGCATAGCTTCTAGCAGTCCATGGCCACATCCCTGGGACAACCTGGTCTCCCTCCTCCCGCCCCCTTCTTATTTGGAAAAGCTCAAGGCTGCCAAGAGAATTGACCATTTGTTCTAGCCAACACAGATGATAGGCCCCCTGACTTTTGGAATGCGTTTGCTAAAAAAGAAAGAAAGAAAGAAAGAAAGAAGAAAGAAAGAAAGAAAGAAAGAAAGAAAGAAAGAAAGAAAGAAAGAAAGAAAGAAAGAAAAAGAAAGAAAGAAAGAGAGAAGAAAGAGAAAGAGAGAAAGAGAGAAAGAAAGAGAAAGAGAGAAAGAAAAAAAAGAAAAAAGCGGAATGCCTGGGTGGCTCAGCAGTTGGGCACCAGCCTTTGGCCCAGGGTGTGATCCTGGAGGCCCCGGGAGGCCTGTGTCTCTGCCTCTTTTAAAGATTTTATTTATTTATTTATTCGAGAGAGAGAGAGAGAGAGAGAGAGAGAGAAGAGAGAGAGAGGCAGAGACACAGGCAGGGGGAGAAGCAGGCTCCATGCAGGGAGCCCAACGTGGGACTCAATCCCGGGGCCTTGAGGATCGTACCCTGGGCCAAAGGCTGGTGCCCAACTGCTGAGCCACCTGGGCTGCCCAAAATAAAAATAAATTTTAAAAAGCATATAATTATAAATCTTTCTCTGTCCCTTTGAGATATATATGTATCTACTAGAACTCTGGAGTGTCTTTCCCAAGGAACTAAAAGCCATTCCTTTGCAATGTAGTCATCAGGCAGGATAGAGCCTTGTCTCAGTTTCTGTGGGAATGTAGAAGCCAAACTTAGATAAATGCCAGTGGTGAACTAGTTACTTTTACATTGACCAACCTTCCTCCCTGTCTTTTGTGATCTTTCTCTTCCCAGGTTGCTCGATCGACCCCCTCCCTGTTTCCACATTCCTCCTTTGCAACAGCTGCTCTCTTCTGAGCAAATCACAACTGAGCTCAGCTCTTCTCCCTATTGCAATAGTTACAGAATAAAATCCGTTTTGACTGGTTTAACTAATTCAGGTTTTGTTTACCTTTGATTACACTTCAACCCAAGTTCTGAATTGCTAAACATGTAGAGAAAACACAAGACAAATGCAAAGAAGAATCCAGAGTAGTATTCCTTAAGCACTACCAGCCCCCATATGTCATCATGTAAGAAGTCTGGTAACTTCCAGCCCCAGGCCAAACCCCAAATCCCTGTGCTTACACATCAATTGGAAAAGCCTACTCCCCAGTCTATCATCACAAGGGGTTCTCACACTTTTCTTCTCTTTTTGATGATTTCCCCTTAAGTTTCTTCCCCAGGGTAACTCTTTGAGGAACCAGCAGGAGGGCCCCTTCAGCATCTTGCTAGAAACAGAAACTGGATGAAAAGAAAAACTTTTACCTGTCCCTCTTCTCTCTCAAGTCCCAGGCTGTCAATACTTTCTTTGCTCTGTTTCCTTCAGATCATTCTTTTTTGTGTGTGTGTAAAAACCCCCGTTAGGGAGGAAAAATTTTGCTCTACCCTTCAAGATTCTTTTAACTGGTCTAAGAATTAAATTGACATGAGACCTGTAAACAGGAGGAAATAAAATTTATTACATACATATGGGGAATCCACATAGATATGAGATTACAAAGATAGGCAAAATGAGGTTTATGCGTCATCTCAAACTAGGGAGAAGGGGGTAGGGGTCTGGGACTCCAAAGGAAAAGAAAGCTATTCACAGGGAGAAGAATGAGTGTTTGGTAAACCAATGTTGGCTGGGCCATACAGAAATAATGGGACATAGAAAGGAATTTTAACCCACAGCCTTTGCTAAAATCCTGTCTACCATACTTAGCTCATATTATACTGTAGTTATCTGTAATGATAGTTCCCTTCCTGGAGCAGGTCCTCTATCTAAATTCCTTTTAGGCAGTTAATGGGGAGGTCAGAGTTCTTCCTGAGTCTTTTGGGTCTTGATTATTTTTAGCTTGAAACAACCTGTGTGCCAAAGCGGCACATCTTGAGGCTATTCATTCTGACCCCTACACTCCAATCTTAATTCTCTTAACTTCTTTTGTAGATTGAGGTTTAACTGACATATAACATATTAGTTTCAGATATATAACATATGATTCTATATTTGTATATATTGTGAGATGATCACCATAATAAGTCTAGTAACATCTGTTACAAATATAGTTACAAATTTTTTCCTTGTGTTGAGAGCATTTAAGATCTATTCTCAGGCAGCCCAGGTGGCTCAGCGGTTTAGTGCCGCCTTCAGCCCAGGGCGTGATCCTGGAGACCGAGGATCAAGTCCCAAGTCAGGCTCCCTGCATGGAGCCTGCTTCTCCCTCTGCCTGTGTCTTTGCCTCTTTCTTACTCTCTCTCTCTCTCTGTGTGTCTCTCATGAATAAATAAATAAAATCTTAAAAAAAAGAATTAAAAAAATATATTCTCTTAGCAACTTCCATATATGCAATACAGTATTATTAGCTATAGTCACCATGCTGTACATTACAGCCCCATGTCATATTTATTTTACAACTGGAAGTTTATACCTTTTGAAAAGATAAATCATTAGTGGAAACTGAATTTATGACTCCATCAAATTTGTAGGAGAAATTCTTCTTCTATCCCAGAGCAAACCTCATCCCATCATTCTTCCAAATGCAATTCTGTAGCTTGCTTTAAAAAATCTGACTTTTTTCCTGGCCTATAAAAATTTGCAGCCCATGCAAATGATTATTGCCCCCACTTCTAGTCAAGTAAGAGGAAACATATATTTCTGACCTCCTTCCCTTTTGACTACCAACCAATCTCTCTTACCCTTGTTATTTGTCACATAGGCCTCAGACAATTATTCCAGGTAAAGAAGTTCTTGCAACAAACCAAGTGTCTAAAACATTGCTGTTCTAAGGCTGGCCCAGAGATGGGCAGGATTGGCATCAACTGGAAGTTTGATAGAAAAGCAGAACTCAGGTCTTCCCAGACCAACTGTACCAGAATCTGCGTGTTGGAGAAGCACTCCATAGGCCTCTGTAACTGGGGGCTAGACAAATCACTTTGGCTTAAGGAAGACAGTCTGGTAATCTACAACTTATGTTTTCAAACAATTTTCTCAAGGTAAACTGCCTCCAACAATGAGAGCAGCAGTCCCTTCCTTCCAATTAGAAAAAGAACTACCTCTTTATAATATATTTTGTGTTACTAATAGGTTAAACATTTCCTCAAATTTCTACTGGTAATGGAATCTATTTTTAACTTAATGACTTTATGAGGCATTTGATTATCATGTATTATTTGTGAATACCGTCTATATTAATTCTAACCATTTTATTTAAATCAGCACTACAATATTAACAAGAACTGCTCCCATTTTAACATAATTTCAAGCAGAGATAGTTGTTTAATTGGGAATAATGAAGTTTGTTTTGCTTTTTTTTCCTACTTATTGTGTAAGTTTGCAAAGCCCAGTGATTTTTCAAAAATTTGAAATTGTGTTTATCATAAAAATTAGAATTTACTGAAAGTTCCTGTAACCTGGTTGTGCACTTTTAACATAAAGTTAACTCTAAAGTCAAATTGTTTATTTTTGGTTTTATGTAAAAAAAAATGTGTTTGCACCAACTGTTTGCTTTTTCCCCTATTACATGGAAGCAGCCAGTAGTTGCTTAGTAAAAGAAAGCACAGCAGAATAGCAGAGCTAAAATCATGGGGCTAATTGACAAATGTAAGGGTGTAAGCATAGAGGAACAGTAGAGACAGGACAGGGGAAGAAGGCAAGTAGGATGAAAATCAGAAGAATCAGCCATCAGAAAATGGCTGAGTCGGAAATAAAGGCAAAGGGACAACAATTCTGATTAAGAGACATTGACATGATGAATGATCTTCCTACAAACTCCCCTTTCACTTGAGTGGGAGAAGTATGTCCAGTTGATACACACTTGTTCTCTTTTTACAACACCCTACTGGGACAGACAGTATTCATGCTCGGCTGTGGTAATATGGCCACAGGGACAAATTCTGTCTTGAGATAAAGGATCCAAGTCTCAAACCTTCAGATTTCATAGCTACACATGCTTAATTAAGAACTGCATAAGTATATATTGTATTCTTTTCAGATATATGGAGGTAATTTTGTCCTGTGTGTGCTATATAGTCTTTTGAGGCTTGGTTTACTCTGTGTGATTCTCATAAAATGTTCAGAATGAAAAGGAACTATATTTTTGTGGTTAAGAGCATAAGGTCTGGAGTGAGTCTTCCTAGGAATAAATATCAGCTGTGGTTTGTGCCACTGTATGACTCTGTGCCTCAGTTTCCTCCTTTGCAAAATGGACATAGGGAGAAACCTTCCTCTTTGAGTTTGACTTTTTTAGATTTCACATATAAATGAGATCCTATAGTATTTGCCTTTCTACATCTGGCTTATTTTACTACATATAGCATCCCCCAGGTTCATCCGTGTTGCTGCACATGGCAAGATTGCCTTCTTTATAATCATTGAATAATGTTCTGTGATATATATACCACATTTTCTTTTTTATTTTATACCACATTTTCTTTACCCATCTTCTATCAGTGGACACTTAGGTTGTTGCCATATGGTGGCTGTTGTGAAAACGCTGTAGTGAACATGGGGGTACATTTCTCTTCAAGATACTGATTTTACTTCATTTGGATGAATACTCAGAAGTGAAATTGCTGGATCATATGGTAGTTCCACTTTTACGTTTTTGAGGAACCTCTATGCTGTTTTTTTTTTTTTTATTGGTGTTCAATTTACTAACATACAGAATAACCCCCAGTGCCTGTCACCCACTCACTCCCACCCCCCGCCCTCCTCCCCTTCTACCACCCCTAGTTCGTTTCCCAGAGTTAGCAGTCTTTACGTTCTGTCTCCCTTTCTGATATTTCCCACACATTTCTTCTCCCTTCCCTTATATTCCCTTTCACTATTATTTATATTCCCCAAATGAATGAGAACATATAATGTTTGTCCTTCTCCGACTGACTTACTTCACTCAGCATAGTACCCTCCAGTTCCATCCACGTTGAAGCAAATGGTGGGTATTTGTCATTTCTAATAGCTGAGTAATATTCCATTGTATACATAAACCACATCTTCTTTATCCATTCATCTTTCGTTGGACACCGAGGCTCCTTCCACAGTTTGGCTATCGTGGCCATTGCTGCTATAAACATCGGGGTGCAGGTGTCCCGGCGTTTCACTGCATCTGTATCTTTGGGGTAAATCCCCAATAGTGCAATTGCTGGGTCGTAGGGCAGGTCTATTTTTAACTCTTTGAGGAACCTCCACACAGTTTTCCAGAGTGGCTGCACCAGTTCACATTCCCACCAACAGTGTATGAGGGTTCCCTTTTCTCCGCATCCTCTCCAACATTTGTTGTTTCCTGCCTTGTTAATTTTCCCCATTCTCACTGGTGTGAGGTGGGATCTCATTGTGGTTTTGATTTGTATTTCCCTGATGGCAAGTGATGTGGAGCATTTTCTCATGTGCTTGTTGGCCATGTCTATGTCTTCCTCTGTGAGATTTCTCTTCATGTCTTTTGCCCATTTCATGATTGGATTGTTTGTCTCTATGCTGTTTTGTATAGCGGCTGCCCCAGTGTGCATTCCCAACAGCGTACGAGAGTTCTTTCTTATGCACACCTTTGTCAACATGCTTTATGTCTTGTCTTTTTCATACTAAGCATCCTAACAGGTGTGAGGTAATATCTCATTGTGGTTTTGATTTGCATTCCTCCAATAATTTGGTGACTATAGTTAATAATATTGTATTATATGCCTGAAATTAGCTGAGAAAGTAGATCTTAACTGTTCTCATCACACACAAGAAAAGGCAACTATGTAAAGCAATGAATGTGTTAATTAGCTTGACCATGGTTATCATTTCACAATGCATACATATACTGAATCATCACATTGCACACCTTAAAATACACAATTTTTTAAATTTGTCATGTGTACCTCAGCAAAGCTGGGAGAATAAAAAGAAGAAAAACCTGTTTCACTGAGTTGATGGGAGGATTAAATGTAAAGCATTTAGCACAGTGCCTGGCATGAATTCCAGCACATAGTAAATGTTAAATATTCAAAACAAACTTTAAAATGTGCATATTTGCTTGTAAATACAAAAGTTCTCCCTGATGAATACAGGAGAGTGATGAGGTTGGTTGCATGGAGGAGAGAAGCTAGGTGGCTAGGGGAAGGATGCAAGAGGGAGATATTTCACACTGTATGGTCTTTTATATCTTTGGAATTTTAAACCATGTAAATGTAGTGCACATGCAGTGAAGCGTTAAATAAATAAATAAAGTAAAAGTAAAAGGCATTCTGCTTCACTTCAGCCTTTCTATCTACAGCTTTAGAAAGCTTATGCTTACAGATTTCTTATAGCATTTTGTTAAGAATTGGTGACAGCTGGTGGTAAACCCATTAGCAAATGTTTATCAGGAGCCTGGTAGGTTCCAGGCACGTTGTTAATAAGGTGTGGTCCTCTCTCTCAAGGACCATGCAGTCCACTTATAAAGATAACTCAATTGGGCCAATCAAAAGAGTTTACTTTAGAACTAAACTGTGAAGAGCATGCCCATGTACTTAAGTGTTCAGGAATTGCAGAGGACTGGCATGCAGAGAGCATCCTGGGGGTAGGGACTAGGGCTTAAGCAGAGCACTGAAGAAGGGGTAGATGGTGGTGGTGGTGGTGGAAGGAGAGCATTTTCTAATGAGCAAAAGGGAATAGCACAGTAGAAGGCCAATGCAATGTAACCTCAAGTTACTAGGTGAAGCTTCCTTCCAAATCAGTTTTCCTGATTAAAAATAATAATAAGGAAAAGGAGAAAAAGCAGATAAAATGTTAGGTTCTAGATATTATTAGTCATCTTTTGCTCATCATCTTTACTCTCTTTGTTCCCCCAGGATCCATGCACAATACCTGGAAGTGGAGTCACCATGTTGCTACTCTTAGGACCAGATACATGCTGTGGAAGTGGAGCTGGAAGCTCAAAGAAGCCTCACTGCTTTATTTCCTTGAGCAACTGCACCCTTTCTGGATTGCTTCTCTTCAAACATCTTGTCATATGAAATAAATAAAATCTCATTTCATCACACCATTATAGGCTGGTTTCTGTTACATGCAGTGAAACACTATCCAAACTGTAGGGCTATTTTTTTTTCATAAATGTTGCATCCAGAAACTTAGTTTTCCAAGTTCTTTCCATATAGGGTCACCAGATAAAATATGGGACATGGAGTTAAATTTCAATTTCAGATAAACAATGAATAGCTTCTATAGTGTAAGTATGTCTCACGTAATACACTTACAACTAAACAATGATGCATTGCTTATGTGAAATTAAAATGTAACTGGACATCCTCTACTTTAGTTTGCAAAATATGACAACACTTTACATGTCATACAAAATCTGTTGATCACCAGGCCACTCCTATCTACAATATAATCTTGGACACATGACTCACCCCAACTGCAAGGCAAATGGAAGTTCTTTTGGTAAGTAAAAGAGGGAAGAGGGTAGGTAATGAGCAGTGCCTGTCACAATAAAGAAGTGGGATTTAGATTTTGGTTCTGAGAAGGGAAAATGCACAAGGGGAAAATCACGTGCATTACTCCTCTCTCCTCCTTTTGCTTTATAATACTTTTGTTTATATTTTTCTTATAAGAGAACATTAGAAGTTCTACATTTAACATAATCAGTCATTTTAGTCTATTTCTTTTAGTCCCTGCACCCAAAGCATTGTGTCATTTGTTCTATATAGTTGTAATCATAATGTCAATAAAATTTCCAGCCATATTTATTTTTTTTACAATACTCTCAAAAACATTTACTATTTTGTTGCATGGTCTTTACAATACTCTCAAAAACATTTACCATTTTGTTGTATGGTCTTTCTAAACATAATTTTTATTATTGCTGAAAATTCTGTTGAGATAATTTTCTATACTTAACCTTTTTCCAATGTTTATTTTATTCTTTAAAATATTTTTGTTATACTTTTAATATTAAAGTAATGATAAACATCTTTTTTGCAATGTTTGATGGGTTGGAATTTTGAGTTATGTATAAAGAACCCATGTATTCGATTTGGAATTACTCTGTCAAATAATAGGATTATTTTTAGTCTTGATATATATTTTTAGTTTTAATAGTCCCTGCTTCCAGGGTTAGCCTTTAGCAAAATTATGAAATTGGGTGACTTTAGCTTGTCTTTGTTTCTGTAACCTTCTATTCTGCAGATCATTTATTTTTGGTATATCCCAAATTCCATTCCATTTTCAAGTGTCCAGTGCTTTTCTGCCTCTTTCTCCCATTTATATCCTGCTTTCAAAAATGGATCTAATTTTAATAATTTATATCACTTTAAAATTAAGTCAATACTTCTTGGCTCCCAGAGAATATTTGGAGAGGTAATGTGCCTTAGTTACAGACTTATTTTAAATATCAGGTTTGTCACTTATTTGCTATGTGAGTTGAAGAAGCCCTTTACATTTCTGAGTCTGGTTTTCTCATCAATAAAATGAAGACATTAACACCTTCAAGTCAAGGTAGCTATAAGAATAAAACAAAATAATTATTTAAAAATTTTAGCATACTGCTGGGCCAATAGTAAGCATTTAATAGATTCTAGATATTATTAGCCATAATTATCATCTGTACTTTAGATTCATTTACAGTCATCGAATGGAAATGTTATTCCCCCAGAGAGGAAATTTAGGAATTCACTTCAGCTTGAATATCATATAATATCCCATTTCTAGTATTTATTCAAAATATTTTGATAAATTTTCTTTCCTTACCATTCATTAGAGAATCCTCCATAATGTCCTTGAAATTACATAATGTGAGTATTCATCTACTACTCTGCAAAAGGTGACTACCATGCCAGACTAAAGTCCTTAAAACATTTTTACTCTCAAAAATATTGACATAACTTTAAATATTTAATGTCATATAGAACACAATTTTTTACACAAATATGTATTTAATTAAAGAAATGGTGACATTATCAGGTCTGTTCTGAGTCATTAAGACATATATTTGACTTAAATGTCAAAAAAATAAGCCTTAGGATGCATGCATCCATGAATTAACCACTATAAGCAGTAAACACATTTTTAACAGTAAGGGATTAAAGAAAACCCCAATTTCTTTGGGATATTAAAAATAATTAGTCATGACAATTATAACCAGCATACTCCATCCTTTTGTTAATTTTAAAAATGGAGACTGTGGCTTTACTCACATGTTCTTAAAAACAGCTAGTATAGGGGCAGTGGGTGGCTCAGTGTTTGAGCGTCTGCCTTTGGCTCAGGTCATCATCCCAGAGTCCCAGGATCGAGTCCCATATCAAGCTTTCCTTGGGGAACCTGCTTCTCCCTCTGCCTATGTCTCTGCCTCTCTGTGTGTCTCTCATGAATAAATAAATAAAATATTAAAAACAAAAACCAAATACTAGAAAACAGTAGCATGCAAAACTTAAGTCAATTTTGTCAAACATTAATATTTCCCTCAACAACCTCACAGAGTTAAAGCATATCTCTAATCCAAGTCATCCCCTTTTGAAAAGGCAGAAAGGCAAGTAAAAATGCAAAGCAAAGCAAATGCTACTGGCTTATATATTTAGAGGGCCAGGGGAAAAAAGGATAAACAGAGGTTGAAGAAGAGAGCAAAGCTAGACAAAAACGAAAGCATTTTTTTATGGTTGTGTCAGTATTTTCTACTACAGATATCTAATATCTGCAGGTTTATAACTTTGTTCTAATAATTCATCTGCAAAGTGGCAAAAAGGGTGGCAATGTGGGAATAAAAGTTGTGTGCATGTTTTTATAGAAAGATTTATAACTACTGAATTGAAAATTACTTAGTTATTTCGGTTACAAAAGTCAGAACAAAATAAAATTCATGCTTGTGTTCAAAACCTCTGAATAGCTTGTTTTATGAATCCTTATAAAGAGAAGAAAATTATGCATGGCATAAAAGATTAATATTTCTTATTTCCTTTTGCTACCTCCTTTGTTTTATAACGTCATGTCACCTATTGAACAAATTCAATAAGGGACATTTAAAGGTTTTTTTTTTTTTTTCTTTTTTTTTAATTTTTATTTATTTACTTATGATAGTCAGAGAGAGAGAGAGAGAGAGAGGCAGAGACACAGGCAGAGGGAGAAGCAGGCTCCATGCATCGGGAGCCTGATATGGGATTCGATCCCGGGTCTCCAGGATCACGCCCAGGGCCAAAGGCAGGCGCCAAACCGCTGCGCCACCCAGGGATCCCAATAAGGGACATTTAAATAAATTTTCTCTCCTGATTAAAAGTTTCCACCAGTTATGAGCTCAGAAACACTGGAAGTCCGGAAACCGACTGCCACCCATAACACTGAGCTTTACTGACATGGAACTCCACATCTCATTCGTCTCTCTCAAGCCACTCCTCAGAAATAGGCATTTCTCTGACACCGATCTTAGCCCTTCTTGCACGTTACATTTTTTTTCCTCCTTGGAAATTGCATCTACTTCGTGACATCAGCTGCTATGGTAAGTGGTACCGTGTTTCTCAAACCGTGTTGGAACTTTCCCAGCAGAATGAATGCATTTTCTCATAGCAATTTTGATATCCCAATTAGAACCCATCCTACTTTGTTAGAGTGCCAGTACCTTTTCAGTGTCCTTTTGCAAATATCTGCGACTCTCTGCCAGGGTTTTCTCTCAGCCCATACATTCAAAGGGTTGGCTGGGAATGCTGGCTCTCCAGAAATCCTCAGCCAATAGGGGATAGAATTTGGAAGACACTCCAACTTCCTTAGAGTTCAAAAGGCTTAAATTTTTAATACTGTCTTTCGGAGATCCCCATCAGGGTTGAACCACAGGTATCACAGCGTTACTTGCTTGTTCATATACCTCTTATTGATTTCCTTCCTTCTTGCTCTCGCTTTCTCATTCTTCTACTGGTATTTCCTTGGAGTGGTCTCCCAACTAAATGGCTTTCTCTTAAATCTTTGCATCAGCATCTGCTTCTTGGAAATCCCTAACTAAGGTGGTTAGTATTAGAAGTGGCCCTAGGGGGCAGCCCTGGTGGCTTAGCGGTTTAGCGCCACCTTCAGCTCAGGGTGTGATCCTGGAGACTCCGGATCGAGTCCCACATCAGGCTCCTGTGTGGAGCCTGCTTCTCCCTCTGCCTCTCTCTCCTCACTCTCTCTCTGTGTGTGTCTCTCATGAGTAAATAAATAAAATCTTAAAAAAAAAAATAAGAAGTGGTCCTAGGAAGCAGAACCTCAGGGTGGGATGTTGGAATTAGAACACTTGCTGGCTAGATGGTAACAAATATCCAGTGATGGTGGTGAGAGGGGTATTGTTGTTGACCCGTGATCTATTGTAACATCATGATTACTAAGACTTGCGCATGTGGTGGACTGGGAGAGCATACAGGTACAAGAGCTTGAATACCCTAGTGAGATGGGGGGAAAGGCAATTATAAGGATTGTGGATTTCAATGGCTGTTGGTAGCTGTGACTGGAATCCTGAAGAAAGAAAATTGCAAGCTGAGGTCTGTCAACTGTCAACTGGGGGCATAGTGTGGAATAGCGTGACTCGGCAGCTTAATAGGAGATTCTCATACCCCAGAGGCAGAGGGCAGAATGTGCTGAGCATCACTACCAAGATTTGGTTGTAAAAATGGTAGAGTTACAAAAGAAGGTGAATACATATTCCCAGCAAATCTTCTATGCTACCGATAAACCCTGAAAGGGAAAGAGTAGAACCCTAGCAAATGGGTTGGGGGCATTTGAGAATAAGCACTTCAAAAATCTTGAGCCCACAGACCTTCTTTTTTTCTTTTAAACATTCATTGCTTTTACCAATAACTATGGTCAAGACTCAGCATGGCTCAAGCTAGAGAGTTCTGTTTCTGCCATACCGGATAGGTATATACCAGTAGGAAATGGGAAAGCATGCCTGGGAAAGGATCTTGTGGCTGCTCGACTAGAGAGAGAATTGCCAAACTTAAGGATGGATAGAAGAGATTTTTTTTTGAGGTCCTCTTCTGAATCAGAATTCAATGTCCTGGCAAGGACACTGGAGCCAATCCTAAAACTCAGGTGAGATGGTTCTCTGAAGCTTAGAAACAATAGCCTATAGGAAACAGGTGAGGTTACTGGAAATACCTCAGCAGAATCTTAAAAGTGTCATGAAAAGGCTTAGAGTAGTGAGCATTATGGAAAACCAGAGAATTCTCTAGTGCATGATGTTTCCCAATAAGGTACCCAGAAGTTATATAAACAAGTAGTCCAAACCCCTATGTCACCTACTTCTGTGCTGACATTTCTTTCATGACCTCATAGGGTACTCTCATTGATGAGCTGACAAAGGAGGAAAACTTCTGTCTTGGTACATGTTATGTACCAACATGATATGTTGGTACAAGCTGAAATGAACTGCTGCCGCATCAAAGCCCCACTGAGGGGTTGCCTTAAATGAGAGAGATGAAATTGTTCCAGAACTTTGGGCAATACACCTGCTCACTAACTTGTGTGGAGGGATATGAGGATACGAGGCCTCAGCTAAGACTCTAAGGAGTCCTTGGCAGTGGCAAAACGTCTGGTTGGTTGGCCAAGGCCCTTGGAGGGAGGAAGATGAGAAGAACAAAGACAGAGAAGGTCAGGTGAAAAGGCATGTGAATATACCTACGGGAGTGGGCATACACAAAGTGTGTTAATCTTTGGTTTACATGCCAATGCCTCTCAGAGAGCATTCACTGCAGAAAAGGCACTGAAGTATCAGGGAAATAGGATAATTGTCCAGTGGGTATCAGCCAGCCTCTATCCTCGGATCCCCTGGCAGTTTTACCATCACACAATAGCCTCTGATTGATGTAGCCATGGTGGCAGGATGAAGGCTGCATATTGGTGCAGCAGCATAGGCCTTTCTCATCCAAGCTGATTTAGCTATTGCTGCTTCTGAACATCGATCCCATCAGCAGCAGAGAACAACGACACACCCTCCATGTGGTACCATCCTTAAAGGAGTACAACTAGCCACTTGGTGACAAGTAGATTACACTGGTCCACTGTACTAGTTTTTTTTAATGCCAGCTGTAGCAAATTACCACAAACTCAGTGGCTTAAAACAGCAGAAATTTTATTCTCTCAGTTCTGGAGGACAGACGTCTGAAATCAGTAAGCCAAATTCAAGGTGTTGGCAGAGCTGTGTTCTCCCAGGAGGCTTTGGGGGAAAATCCTTTCCTTGTCTCTTCCAGCTTCTGGTGGCTGCTGGCATTCCTTGGTTTGTGGCACATCATTCCAATCTGCCTCCATGGTTACACAACCTTCTTCTCTGTGTGCCAAACACTTTTTCCTCTCTCTTATCACATGTAATTGCATTTAGAGCCAACTGGGATAATTCAGGATAATTCTCCATGTCAAGATCCTTAACTTAATAGCATCCACAAAGACTTTTCCCCATGTAACGTAACATTTATAGTTTCTGGGGATTAGGAGCTGATATATATGGGGACCACTATTCAGCCCACTATACCCCTGCCACTCAAAATAAGGCATAAATCCATTCTTACTGGGGTTGATATGTATTCCTGATAAGTGCTTAGCTTTCTTGCCTGTGGTGGTATGGCCAACACTAATTTCTGAAGGCTCGTGGAGTATTCAATCTACCATTATAGAATGCCACATAACAGCCTCAGACCCAAGGATCCAGCTTCTGGTAAAAGTGGGAGGTATGTGCATAGGTCCATGCGATTCCCTGGTCCTACTATATACCTTATTATCTGGTCTATTTTCATGCTGAAATGGCGAAAGTGGAGCTTAGGGAGAATAGCCTATAGATTTGGGACACTGTTCGTGATCCAAGGAATGTGTGCATCTACAGCCATTATATATGGTCTTGTATTCTCCATGGGTAGAATATACAGATTTGGGAACAAAAAGGTAGAGGTAGGAGTTAACTTTCTCATTATTACTCCCAGGGACCCCTTGGGGAATTTGTGCTTCCCATTCCTCCAAATTTAGGGTGGGTGAACTAGAAATAATACTTCCTGGGTGTGGGTATCAAATCTTGACCAGGAGACACAGTAAAGTCAACTAAAACTTAAGTCAAAGATACTAACTGACCATTTAAGTTCTTCTTGCCAGTAAATCATCAGGAAAGAGAGAATTTACTATATGCCCATAAGTGCTAGACCCTGATGAACATGAGCAGATAGGGTTATTGCTACATAATAAAAACAGAGAGGAGTATTTGTAGAACTCAAAAGACTCACAGAATGCCCGTTGATGCTTCCCTGCCCAGTGATAACAGTAAACAGGCAGTTGCCTCAACAATGGGCTAAAAAGGACAGGGATCCCTGGGTGGCGCAGCGGTTTGGCGCCTGCCTTTGGCCCAGGGCGCGATCCTGGAGACCTGGGATCGAATCCCACATCAGGCTCCCGGTGCATGGAGCCTGCTTCTCCCTCCGCCTGTGTCTCTGCCTCTCTCTCTCTCTCTGTGACTATCATAAATAAATTAAAAAAAATTAGAAGTCTTTAAAAAAAAATAAAAAAAAAATAAATAAAAAGGACAAGGTAACCATGACCCAGACTCTATAGAGCAGGAAACCTAAACCAGCACTTGTGCCAGTCAGTGTAATGTGAGTCAGGAATGTTGATAGAGGAAAGAAATGACAAATCTAATTCTGGCTTCAAAATCAACTACAACAGTGTGATGTTCCTGTTGAAAAACTTTACTTTTAAAATTTTAAAAGAAATGATGACTGACCATCATTTTGAAGAAGCAGTGCCAGGACAGAATAAACCGAATGTGGGTACAAGTGGATCTGAGTGGTGCAAGGGGTGTATGATAACAGACTCTCAGTGTTGCACTTATATCCTGTTGGCAAAGAGTGTTGGTTTGAACATTATGTTCCATATCAAAGGTATGAGAAACGTTCTCCCATGGTTAAATACACAAATGACAACCAAAGTGCTTGGTAGTATAATAGATACTCAGTAAATGTTTGCTGAATTAATAAATGGATACACGGATGCATTTGTATATAGATGACTTCCGTGGTAATCAGAATTATAAAATGGTTCCCTTCATCTCTGCTCCCTTTGGTCATGTTACCCCCTTGATTATGCTAGGTTACATGTCAAAAGGGATTTTGTAGATATGATTAAGGTTATTAATGAGCTGACCTTAAAGTACAGAGTATCTGGGTGGGCCCAACCACGGATCTATTCACATCAGGCCTTTGAAAGCAGAGTTTTCTCTGGTTGATGGCAGTAAAAAAGTCAGAGAGATTGAAAATGTGAGAGGGATTCATGTGAGAGTGGTTCTCTGCTGTTGGCTTTGAGGTGCCCCTAGCAAGGACTGAGAGTGGTCTTTGGTTGCTAAGAGCAACTCCCAGCCAACAGCCAAGAAAACAAGAACTTCTGTCCCATAACCTCAAGGAATTGTGTTCCTCAAACAGTGTGAATGATGTTGGAAGCAGCTTCTTCCTCAGAACCTCTCAGAAAAAAGCCCAGCCTTGATTTCAGCCTTCTGAGACTGCCTACAGAAAAGTCTACCTGGACTTCTGATGTTCAGAACTGTGAGGTAATATATTTGTGTTATCTCAAGCCACTAAGTTTGCAGTAATTTCTTATACAGTGAAAAACTAGTGAGACTTCCAAACCAATAAGCCTAGCCCCAGATCTAGGTTTTAGGTTTTAGTGAATGTACTTCTGAGTGCCAGCCTTCTTGAGAATATTTTAGTGTCATCTAAAATTCAATATGCATAAAGTAGAATCTATTATAGTCTATGAACTACTAAGTTATCCAGAGATCCAGTCTTCTGAAGATTCCTAAGTGACCATATATTTTTTTTCGGTAGGTGTGTCTCAAAACCTCAAAACCTTTCACCCAATTCTAGGTGGCTTTTGTAACTTATTGTAGTATCGTCAAGTTCTAGTCTTCTATCACCTTCAACATTTTTGCTGCACTCTCAAATTTACTGCATTACTATCTCCTTAATATTTTTCTTTTAATCCATTCATTCTTTTATTTAATTAAATTTATTAGAAAAGTTGAGGACATATCACAACCATAAGTGGTAAACTAGTATCACTGACCATAAATAGAGGGTAACTGTAAAAATAAATACAATGAAAATAAACTTTTAAATTTCAGCTAGATACTGCTGGCTGCTGAAGGCTCTGAACATAAGGCCTGCTCACTCTTTGTTTAAAAAAGGAGATTAGCAAATGTTAGAGAGGTGTTAAGTCAAAATAGCTCAAATAGCTCAAATTGAGAATTTCTTCTTGACATAATTAGAGGGATTGAAAGAGATTTAAATGGAAATAGCATTTTTCCTATGTGATTCTTTGCCTTTCTTCAATGCCTTTCTCACTGCAATTTAAATTATCTTAAATACCACCTCAAATCTTCTTGAATATCTTGTGGTGCAGTCCCACATTTTGCAAAACATTTTTATAGTGATTAAATATTAGCTTTCCATCAAAGAGAACTGTATAGCTTTGGATATGTACTGGGTAAATCTTCAAGACTTGTCATTGCTATCATCATCATCATCGTCATCACCATCACCTCTACCCTTTTCCTATTCTTTATGTCAAATCACTTTAACTCTCTCTAGAACCTATCAGTGGTTTCTCTTACAATGATTGCTTCTCCTCATCCACTTTCCAAAGGCTTATTTTGGATGATCATTTATTCTCTCCTAATCCATACTGTTGCTAATAATCCTCCACATTATCACTTCCAAAACTCATACTTGGTCACTTCCATCTTCTGAATAACATAGGATCAGAGTGTTACATTAGGAATGTCACGATCCACCAAGTAAGGCAGACTTTTGCATCACCCCCACCCACTCCCTATGACATCAGCTCATTTTATTCTCCTTTAGGCCATTGATCACTATGTATGAATTCCCTTGTTTATTTTTTGGTGGTTTTGTTTAAACTCAGTCTCATTCAACTGGAACATAAGCTCAGAGAGTGTGACAGCCTGGTTTGTCTCAGTGGTCAATTTATCTGCAGCATCCATAATAGTGCCTGTCACTTACTAGGTTCTTCAACAAGTTACCAGATTTAACCCCCAACCATGGTTTCATAATCTGCTAAATGGAGATAATAATGCTCAGCCTAACAGGATGGTTGTGAGGACTGAATGAGTGAACTTATGTAAATGTCCCGGTACATCAACAGAAACTAATATTAGCATATTTTCCTGTTGTTTTTAGAAAAAGGTCAATCTTAGAGGAGTATCCAAAGACTTCCAGATTTATATCATCAAATTTTAATTCTACTTCTCAACTCATTTCTTCACATTAAGCTAATACCCCAGGTCTTATTGTAATATTTATTTAGTGTTTGTCTTAGGATAGGTTTGAGTATACAAAATAAAAAGACTTTGTTCCTGCCCTCAGAGAGATGTAAGATGGACTCATGAAGGGAAAAATATCATGTGATAATAACCACAGTGAAATAATTCACAACATGTAGTGGAAACATTACAGAAATAGTGTCCAGGGCTACCTAGCTAAGAATAGGTATGGGGTTGGTGAAACAGAAGGAGAGGATCAAAATGGGTAAGCCATGGCTCATAATTTCTATAACTTTCAGGGCACAGTTCCATAATGGGCCTTTACCACCCTCTGGGATGCCTTTGCATCCAACTTAAGTGTCATGGAACTTCCCAGAGGCTCCCTATCAGAATTTACGCTTTTCTTTTACTTCTCCACTCTTGAGTTCATACCTCTGATGTGCTGGACTTCTCCCAGACTCCATGCTCTTATATTCAACTTTACATCTTTTATCCATTTCACAAGATTCCAAGTTTCCAAAGCATGGTGAAAGTGTTTTTGTTTGTTCATCTCTATAGACTTTGTGGATACTTTGGAAATTCTTTTGCTAAAACTAGAACTTCCCTTCTCTTGGGGTCTACAAGTCCAAAATCTATCCCTTTGATTTATTGTAAACTATTGATATTTTTGCCTATAAGTATGTACCTTCTTATAAAACAGTAATTTTATGAAAGTAGCCAAATATTACTCTTTCCATAATGTGTTAGAAAGAGTATTTCAAACACAGAACAAGTCAACAGACACAACCCAGGGCAAACTCTAAACTGGTACTTGAGTTTAAATGAGACTGAATATGGGCAGAAGAATAAATGTGGGAGAAAACAGAAGTGAGTGAAAAATGGTTGTGGCAAACTTACCAGCTGTTATTTATAGTATGTGCCAAGTATAAATATGTCCTTGCAAAACTTGAAGAGATGAGTCGTCAGTTATTTCAAGACAAATTTCTGACTTGCTTTATATTATTTAAGAATATTTTATGGAGACAGTCTGAAGAATTCAGTGTATAGAGGGAGGTATATGAAAGGACACTATAATATGACCAATGAGATCAGCCTAAAGAGCCAAAACTCGTGGCCACCAACTCTTTCTGGTTTCATACACCTAACTTTCTCTGTAATGATATGGGAATAAATATATTTGATTTTTGGTAATCATAGCACCTCATAGCTCAACACCAGTTTATTAAGTTAATTGCAGATAGCTGTTGGTCTGTAGCTTTTCATAGATCAGATCAGGGCAAAGAAATTTCTGCTCTAAATATACGGATTATAGTCACTGTACATATTTTGTTTTGTTGAGACTATTTCTTTTGTCCCTAATGGTGGTTGCACAAATTTGTGGAATGTGGGAGTCACAGGAGGTATGAACTCCTAGTAAAACCAATAGTGACCTTCTGCTCTATATATTCAATAGCGCTTTTATGGGTAAGGCATTGTGCTAGGGGCATGGGTAAACAGAAAGGAATACAGCCAAATCCCTCCCTTCAAGAAGCTTAAAGAAAAATAGAGAAGCTAATATAGAAAATATGGGAAAAGGGAAAGTAGAAAAGCCAATATCTAACAATATGAAGTTATATTCAAGAAGTGGATGTTCTCAATGTCTACACAGGATCATATGACAGAGAGTGCATCATTCAGTGGGTAGCAGTTGGTGACAATTTCATTAAGGAGACAGCAGACTGAATCTTAAATCATAAATACGGGGGACCACTTAAAAGATGAAGAAATGGAAAGTCTTCTAGGCAGGAGAGGTCATATCATGAAATTCCGTATGTGCCAGATACAATGTTAGGCAGTAGAAATATAAAGACAAAGATGATACAGTTTCAGAATTTAAGGTATGCACAGCTTTGGTAAAGTTAGTGATAAAAGCATATATATGTACACAATTCACCTGCAAGATGATAACAATAACATATCTATCTTGCCTGGGCCTAGCAGCAATTCTGAAGACAAGAGGGGGCCAAGGAGCCTCATAGAACAGCGCCTGGAAAGAGCAAGTTTGCAGACAAGTTTTGGGGATAGAAGAGGGGTAAGGCCAGGGTCATGTAAACACTTACCGCTTAGTTTTCGCTTCCTCAGAAGAAGAACCTAGAGTAAGGATTTGATTGCATGTATGTGGTCTCTCTGTTAGGTGTCCCCAGGAAACACTGAAAGGTGAAGATGAGGCTGATAGGGAGGGCAGCCAATAAAAGATATATTGTCAAATTAAGTACTACTGTAAGCGGTGATTAACCATGTTGGGGAATTCTGTGGCTCACTGTACTGTGTCTAGGTCTAGGTGTTAGCCCAACCCAGGGGCAAGGGTGGTTAATCCATCTAAGAAGTAGGAGAGCTCGAATACATATACAATAACTTTTATCAATTATGGGTTGATGATTCAGGATGTGCTCTAATTCTCTAGTGTTTCTAGCCAACTGTTGCCAGGAACAGAGTGGACTCTAGTAGCCAAGCAAGCCCTCGTGCAAGGAGATGCATGTGTTGGCAGCTGGAAGTCAGGCCTGGGTGCACCTCATTGGGAAGGCCTGAGGGAATATAGGCCCATTGGTGACAGTATCTGCTGCCTATGAAATCAGCACTTCTTGTGGCCAGGACCAAGTTTTACAAATTCGCATCTCTATTTCTAGCCATTTGCTCTCACCATACAGGATTCGACTTGATTGTTTCATGTAGGTTTTATTAACAATAAGGGCCATTAGTGGCTATCCAAGTGAGTCATTTACAGAAACCAGGTTCCCCCAAAGTTTGAACTGCTAGTTAGTGGTTTAGTAAGCCTTAGAACTGAGGTTTCCTGATTTACAGCCCTAAAACACTATTACTTCAGTTGCATTCATCCTCATCCCTAGCACAGAATTGTTAACAAATTGATAATACGACTTGAAAAAGATAATCATGGGATCCCTGGGTGGCGCAGCGGTTTGGCGCCTGCCTTTGGCCCAGGGCGCGATCCTGGAGACCCGGGATCGAATCCCACGTCGGGCTCCCGGTGCATGGAGCCTGCTTCTCCCTCTGCCTGTGTCTCTGCCTCTCTCTCTCTCTCTCTGTGATTATCATAAATAAATAAAAATTAAAAAAAAAAGAAAAAGATAATCAGACCCACCAACTTTAATATCTATTGTTGTATACTGTTCACTGAGTAGGAAAAAAAGATTTATTGAACCAACCTTAAATTCTACGTAAAAATATATAGATAACTGAATCTCGATGCAATAAACATTAATCAGATTTTAGTAAAAACAAATCTTAAAATGCACCAAGCAAGCATATTATTTAAGGAAGCCACTGGTGAAATCATTTTCTGGAATTTTTAATAGTCATCTAATTTATGTATTCCAAGGGATTTTTAAAATTATTACTCTTGTGTGTTTGGTATTTTTAAAATTTATTTATGGATATTAGTCTTAGAGCAAAGCCCAGCTAATTTTTGAATATAATAACATCGATACATTACAGTTACAAGTTTTACATTGATTATTAAACCTAAATAGAAGGATAAAATATATTTCATCTCTTGTAAGAAAAATAATTGTGTTAACCTTCTATTTTATTCCTATATTCTTTGTGAACTGTTATTAAACATTAAATTGTATTCTAAAACACAACCTTCGGTTACATTTCTGTTCTGCATTGGTTTAGAAGTTTATGATTCCCCTGACCACCAGAAACTATAACTGTCTTTAAATTCTCTCTTTGTTGAGGGGACGTCATGAGTTTTGTCACTATTGAAAGTGTGATAAAGGGAAGTATTGTAGTAGCTATTGGAGTTGTTGCAGCTTTCTGTATTTTCACAAGTCTGCAAGTCTGAGACACAACAAGGTATGAATCATAAGGATGTCTATGGTTAGTCTCTGCCAGTAATTTACATATCAGTGTTAAATGGGTCAATAAAGTCACACTCCTTCTCATCTTGAAAAGATCAGCCACATGGGAGGAGAATTTTGATGGAGGAGGTGGATGACTGGAACAGAACGTGTTAGAACTTAGGGCAGACCTGGATAGAATGTTAAACGGGGGTGGTAAATTACAATTATAGTAGCAGCAAGATAATGTGTCCCTAAAAGATGAAGGATGATGATGCTACTAATAGTAAGAGCTATATTTGTTTCATGCTTACACAGTGACTGATACATTTCTAAGCACTTTAGGCAAATTAACTCCCTTAATCTTCCTAATACCCTATAAGGTAGATACTATTAGTATGACAATTTTACAGATGAGGAAACTGAGTATTATGATCCAACCAAAGTCTATTTAGTCATGTTCAACTTTACAATGTTTAAGGTAGATATTTGTGGCTGCCATTAGTTAAGGGTGAAGGCAAGAAGCTATTCCCCTACTGTGTCACTAACAGGAATTTTATCATAAAGTTAAGTTTGCTACTTGTTCACCAATGTTCACTGCAGCATATTTACAACAGCCAAAAGGTAGAAACAACCCAAATGTCCATCAATAGCTGAATGGATAAACTGTGTTATGTAGAAATTATTATTATATTATTATATATTATTATTATGTAGGAATATTATTTAGCCATAAAAAGATATGTGATTCTTTTTTTAAAAAAGAATTTATTTATTTATTCATGAGACACACACGCACACACACACACACACACAGAGGGAGAGTGAGAGAGAGAGAGACAGGCAGGGGAGAAGAAGGCTCCATGCAGGGAGCCTGATGTGGGACTCAAGCCTAGGTCTCCCGGATCATACCCTGGGCTGAAGTCGGCACTAAACCGCTAAGCCACCCGGGCTGCCCGATATGTGATTCTAATATATGCTTCAACATGGATAAACTTTGAAAAGAGTGTGCTAAGTGGAATAAGACATAGAGGACAAGTATTGTATGATTCCATTTATATGATATACCTAGAAAACACAAATTCATAAAGACAGAAAATAGAATAGAAGTTACCAGGGAATGGGGAAGGAGAAATGAGGGGTTATTCTTTAATGGGTATAAAGTTCCTGTCTGAAATGATGAAAAAATTCTGGAAATAGATAGTGATGATGGTTGTACAACAATGTGAATATGATTAATGCCACTGAATTATACAATGATAAATATTAAGTTTTACATTTTGTATATTTTACCACAATACATATTTTTAAGGATTTTAAAAATGTATTTATTTGAGAGAGAGGGAGAGAGAACAAGGAGGGGGAGTGGCAGGCAGAGGGAGAGAGAGAAGTAGACTCCCTGTTGTGCAGGGAGCCTCATGTGGTGCTTGATCCCAGGACCCTGAGATCATGACCTGAGCCGAAGGCAGACGCTTCACTGACTGAGCCACCCATGTGCTCCTCCACCACACATTTGGTTGAAAAGCAAGTGTGAAGATGAATTCAACTGACATCAAACATTTGCAAGCAACTATTTATTAGTCAGCAGGCATAAAAATAGTTCAGACAAGTTGTTCTGTAAACTCAATAAAGTCTCATGGCTCAGTCCTTTTGGATGTTCCTACCACATCTTACATGTAAACTTCACAGGAGGAAGACACAACAATTTAGAGACAGGGTTCCAATAAATTTATAGTCAGTGTCAGGAATAGAAAGTACTATAAATTACTGGTTGGATAGAGGACGATTTCAGAATCAAGGTTTGGGAGAATTCCAAAAACCCAAGAGCTCATTTGATCCTTCTTCTATCCCTTAGTTGCAAGGATGAGGAAGGCCTCTCAAGAGTTTAACCCATCCACATACTCTGGGTATTAAATTGCATTCTATGTCAGGCAGGTTTCTGGTGAAAACAAACAAACAAACAAAAAAAGGCAAAACATGGCATAGTCAAATTCGGTAGTTGGGAAAAGCTTAAAAAAATTCTTCATTATAAAAGAAAAGCCAGTAGAATATAAAGTTCTAATATCCAAAGTTCCTAGAATGTATGTTCATATCTCTCTATTTTAAAATATTTATCTATTTGAGAGACAGAGAGCATCAGTAGGGGAGCAGCAGAGGGATTCAGAGAGAGAGAGAGAGAGAGAGAGAGAGAGAGAAAGAGAATCTGAAGCAGACTCCAAGCTGAGCATGGAGCCCGATGCAGAGTTTGATCCCACAACCCTGAGATCATAACCTGAGGCGAAACCAAGAGTCAGATGCTTAACCAACTGAACCACTCAGGCACCCCTCCTTCAATATATTTTTTGCTCAGTGTTTACATATGAGAATTACAAAATTCTCATTGTGTTCAATGAGCTCAATATAATGTTAAAAACTCATAGTGTGAGGAAAAAGCTGCAAGTTATATTACAAATACAATTTATAGACTCTCATAATCTCATGTAGATGTTGAAATGCATACTGAGTGTCAACAAATAGGGAGCATGGGATCTGGGGATTAAATAGGCTTTGTGTGTTGACCAGCCAATCCATTTTTTGATCCAACTGAATTATATATGAAATTCGAAAATAAATCTGTTTGTAAGTAAGATGTTACTATTGATCCTGATACGTCACCTCCTTCTCAGCAGTTCGGGGTTCTTACCACCCTTGGACTTAAGGTAAGCGTCGTTGGCAAAGGAAATTGGCACTCCTTTCTCCTGAAAGATTTTTCTCTTCTGTTTTGGGAAGAGTTATGGGAGGGGGAAAATGTCATTCCACCTTATTTCCTCTAGAATATCTTACCTAACTCTGATCCTTCCTGTATAGAGTCACCTCTAAGCACTGATGCTGTCAGCCTCTACTTTATAAAGATGTACTTCTCTGACGTTTGGCTTTGTAAGTGTTGTTTAGTATTTTTCTTATGTGTATGTGTTCTGCTTCCCCAAGCAGGCTGTTGGATCCTTGAGGGAGCATGCCTCTAATTTTGCATTCCCATACAATTCTGCAGGCAGTTGGTTCTCACTAAGTGCTGGTGCACTGAACTCTGAGGTTTCAAACGTACAGGAAGCACACATTCATAAGTATCTTCATTTTGGCCAGAGAAAGAATAGAACTATCAAACTTCTAAGCAGGGTTTATAAGCGTTTCCCACCCTTGCATCCAAGATCCTGAGCTTTCACTGAACAGAGGCAGAGGAAAAGATTTGTTTATGTTTGTCCCTGATCATTTTTTTAGGCAGTTGTAGGACAGCTCGTGGGCATTATGCTTGCATTAGACACTGAGCATATGGAACATAAGGCCAAGAAAATTCTTCATGCTAGTTGGGGCCAGATGCAAACTGGGAAGTAACGATAAAGCTATGGGGTTCAATATTTCTTCTGCAAAACCTACTTTTTGTGTGATAAGGAAAAAAGGGAAGGATGTAGGAGTGGATGGAATACTATAGGTGTCAGAAAAACTGACTTATGGGCCAAATCTGGCTCATAGCCTGTTTTTGTAAGTAAACTTTTAATGGAATACAGCCATGTCCATTCATTTATATATCATCTAAGGCTACTTTGGAGCTACAATGTTTAGTTGAATGCTTAGCTGTGACAAAGATCATATAGCTCACAAAGCCTGAAGTACTTATTACATGGTCCTTAACAGAAAAAAGTTAGCTAATACCTGGAACAACTACATGCATGGAATTTTTGTCTTAAATCTTGACTTTCGAGTATTGCTTTAAAATAAATACATAAATATGGGCCTTAAGGAGGGCATTTGTTGTAATGAGCACTGGAAGTTATATGCAAGTGATGAATCACTAAATTTTACTCCTGAAACCAATACTACATTATATGTTAATTAATTTGAATTTAAATAAAATCTTGAAAGAAAAAAAAAGAAATACATAATAATAGAAAATAAAAATGGCTGGTTTCTATTATGTTAAAAGTGGGAACAATGCTTTTGAATTCATGATTTGGTGGTGTGATTTGAGGTACACACTTGTTCTCAAAGAACCAACTCCCTTTCTGGTGGAATTTGAACAATCTGCCACTATAGACTTGCTCAATTTAGGCAAAATGTTTTAAAGTGTAAATGTACTTGAGGAAAGATGGTCATAAATTATTATCAGTCCTTGTTTTCATGTGTTTGTTAGTGTGTTAATCTCCTACTTCTCTTTCCTTCGAGATAAGAAGGGAGAATAACAGAGTAATCAATGGAAGAGTCGAAGGTTGAGCTCAAAATATGGAGGAAACAGTGAAGAAGAAATGGAACTGATGTTACATGTTATCTCATCAGACTTCACAACAATCCTGGGAGCTCAGCAAGGAATGATTACCCCACCCTGAAATAAAAGGATGCTGGGTCTCAAAAGTAAGTGGATTGCGTACGATTAAACAGTTAATAAATAGCAATGGTCTTTTAATTCTCACTCTAAATTCTTAGGGCTTTTTCCATGATACTCCACTGCCTCTTCGCCATCTCTGCACCGTCCCCTGAGCCCATCATTCTACAAGTATAATTTTCTGTCTCCTAGAAATATGACTCTGCCTTCTAGAACTTAAAATCATTCCCATAAGAATTTTTGCTGTAACTTGGTCCCACGTACAATCCCCAAGTTAAAACCAAACACCCAAAATATAAAGATGTTTCTCAAATTCAGTCTACTTAGCTAATAGCAAGTAATAATCACTCTGTCTTATCAAAAGTGGCATAGGACATCAGTCTGTACTGAAATACAGGTGATACAAATCCTGAATTAAAATCAGGCAAACCATCTTTTTCATGTAACTAAATCTCACAATTAAGAATGTATAATAATTAGTTTCAAATTGGGGTAAATCATCAAAGAAAGTTCAGTATCCTGGGAGTTATTTACATGTGAACAGATGCCTATGGAAATTAAATGGAGTGTGGAAATTTCACAGCATGCTGTAATAGAAGAGATAAATTAATAAAATGATCACATCTCAAGTTATGTCTGGTATGAAATAGAATTTTTATATATTTTCAAAGATTCCGATCTTCAGTAGTAGAAGCCAGAAGAAAGTTCAAAATAGTTATCTCAATAAATATGATCACAAAGAATACCAACACAAACAAATACTTTTAACTTTTGTAGCAAACACAGAAGACTTTATACACACACACAGGGGGTAGAGATCGCTAAGAATAATTTTAAAATATACAAAAATGGTTCTTGCATGTACATTACTGTTAGTTCACAACCGCAGTAGCTTCCTGGGTGTAATTTGAAACAGCTACCCCATGCAGAGGGCAGGAAGTGACCAGAGAAAGAGGCAGACCACTCCTGGTGGGTAGGTGGGGGAAAGGCCAGTGGAAGCACATTCCAACAACACAGGCGGGAAGGGAGGCGCCTCTGGTTGCCTAGATCCAGCTCCAGGTCCACGGTCTGCTGGCAATCACATCCTCTTGATGATGTCCCCCAACAGTTATCAATACCCTCCTGTTGAAATTGGAAGGCTGCGCCACAGGATGCTGAGCGTGACTTTCAGGTAGGATCCCACACACACACTTGCACAGATGGTTATCATAATGGTAGCAAACCTCAGAGCCTATCAGAGCCTATCAATGAAATCTCAGTTTAAGCCTATTTCTCTGCTCTGCTTCCAGAGAATTAAGGTCAATTTAGAGAAAGCCACCTTCTTACACCCTTACCTCAGATCTGCCATACAGCCTCTAATTTTCTTTTGAAAACCTTGGCATAGAAAATGATGTTTAATCCTACCTATACTCTCGGTTAACTTTGAAATGCACTAATTAAGCATTCATACTTCAGGTGTGGCTAATTAGCACTGGACCAGTCTAATTCAAGTAGGCTCTCTTGTTTTGGCTTCAATTGTCTCACATAAGAGCAGCACAAGAAGGTTTATTAATTTACACGTTAGCTATCGGAAATTATTTTGCATTGGTGAAATGAATGGTATTTCAATGTAGAGACGCTGGTTAGAAAAAGAGGCACTGGGCAGCCCGGGTGGCTCAGCGGTTTAGCGCCTCCTTCAGCCCAGGGCCTGATCCTAGGGCCACAGGATCGAGTCCCACGTCAGGCTCCCTGCAGGGAGACTGCTTCTCCCTCTGCCTGTGTGTATGTGTGTCTCTCTCTCTCTCTGTGTGTCTTATGAATAAATAAATAAAATCTTAAAAAAAAAAAAGAAAGAGAGGAGCATTACCTCTGGCCCTGCCTGGGCAGGTGAAAGCCTCTAAGTGGCATCTTCCCCCCAAGGTTCTGTTTTAGCCAATGCCCTGTGGTTAACAGAGATTCTGCGGGGGGCATTCCCGAAGTCAGGCGACCCTGGCCCCCAAATGGGGTTCGTGTGCTTCTAGTGAATCTTACACGTGGATTTCCCATCAGAGGGATAGTACTTCATGCGACTCTACGGATAGTTTGTTACTAAATGTTTGCATGTTTGGCGGTATTTGGTTTGAGACGTTAATTGTAATATACCACCTGGCAGTGAGACAAGCTTATGTCAAAGAAGAATTGACATCAGCCTTCCTCTTTGGCACAAATTTCCATTTTTAACAGGCTTTAGATTTCACATATCCTCCAGAGGTTGATATAAACTTCACCAAAAACAAACAGACAAACAAACAAACAACAACAAAAAAAAAACCCACACAGGATAATAAGAATTTACAAGAGAATAATAACATGAAATCACTTATTTTAAAATATCTGGTGGTATATGGAGGCTGCTCATTACTGGCAAAATACCTAACAATCAAAACAACAACAACAACACTAAATGGGCTTGAGCCTGTTTGCTACAAGGCCCCAATTGATTCTGGTGGCGCCTGGGTGGCTCAGTGACTAAGCGTCTGCCTTCAGCTCAGGTCGTGATCCCGGGGTCCTGGGGTCGAGTCCCACATCGGGCTCCCCGCAGGGAGCCTGCTTCTCCCTCTGTCTCTGGGTCTCTCATGAATGAATAAATTTAAAAAATAATTCTGATATCTCCTATTTTTATAGTCTCTTAACTGGTGTCCTCACCTCTAGCTTCTCCACATTTTAATACAGGACATTCTAACTAATAATGATCCCTGAATGATAACTTATTTCCCTCAGGTTCAAGGTCCCCGTTAATTGGGGGTGTCTGTATTAATTTCCCGGGACTGCTGTGACAAAGTACCGCAAACTGGGTGGCTTAAAACAACAGAAATTTATTCTCCTACGGTTCTGGAGGCGAGGAGTCCAAAATCAAGCTGTGGGCAGGGCTATGCTTTCTGAGAGACCTACAGGGGAGAATTCCTCCTTGCCTCTAGCTTCTGGTCGTGGCTGGCAGCCTCGGCGCCCCCCGCCTTGTAGACAGCTCGCTCGGGTCACTGTCTCTGTCCTCACGTGGCCAGCTTCCTTCTGTGTCTGGATGTCTCTGCCTCTTCACATGCTGTTTTCTTCTCTGTATCTGTGCCCAAATTTTCCTGGTTTTGTAAGGACACAGGGGGACTAGGGCACCCTCTAATGATGTCATCTTAACCTCTAATGATGTCATCTTAACCTGAGTATGCTTACAGACACCTTATTTCCAACTAAGATCACATTCACAGGTACCAGGAGTTAGGACTTCAACCTACCTTTTGGGGGGCTCAAAACTCAACCCCAACAGTGACCATGTCATGTTCAATCTGGGTGACTTTTGAGAGGAGAAGGATAGATGCCATTAGTATGTATGCTGAAATAATAGGTGTAAGCAGGCCCTGTCCCCGGTGCACTGGGATTTATGGTCACCGTATCCATGATACAGCCGGGCTGATCTCTGCAGCTCCTATCCCCCCAGTGGTCTATATGTTTCCTAGCCCCCAGTTTTATTGAGCCCTAGATGAGAGGTTGGCAGGCATTTTCCCTAAAGGGCTGGATAGTAAATATTTTAGCCATCATGGGCCATAAGGCTTCTGTCTTAACTACTCTAGTCAATATATACACAAGTGGATGTAGCTATGTTTAATAAAATGTTATTTGCCAAACCAATCCCCAGGTGGATTTGGTCTGAGGGAATGGTCTGGCAATGATTCTCCTGGACCATATAAGGGGGAGGGGAAGGAGAATGCTCTAGGAGTTCCTAGGAGGGTTCTTTATATACTGGGGAGATTAGCCTTTTCTTTGGGTTGTGGACCGAATTGTGTTTCCTTATAATTCGTATGTTGAAGTCCTTTCCCAGAAGGACAAACATTATATGTTCTCATTCATTTGGGGAATATAAATAATAGTGAAAGGGAAAATAAGGGAAGGGGGAAGATATGTGTGGGAAATATCAGAAAGGGAGACAGAACGTAAAGACTGCTAACTCTGGGAAACGAACTAGGGGTGGTAGAAGGGGAGGAGGGCGGGGGGTGGGAGTGAATGGGTGACGGGCACTGGGTGTTATTCTGTATGTTAGTAAATTGAACACCAATAAAAAAATAAATTAAAAAAAATAAATAAATACTATGAAACAATAGTAAACAAAACAAAACAAAACAAAAGTCCTTTCCCAGTATCTCAGAATGTGACTGTATTTAAAAATAGGACACAGTTTAAATTCATGCATTGATTTTTATTTTTGTGAGACAGAATATATTTTGATTTTGTAAAATATATCCATCATTTCTATATATTGTCTTACACTTAAAAATCTTTGAATATATAATGGCTCAATGAAGGACTATCCCATGTTTCCTTCTGGTACTTTTGTGCTGTCATATTTTGCTTGTTTAAATTTTGATCTTTTTGAGATGAACTCTATGTGAAGTACAAACTGTAGATGCAACGTTCCCCCCCCCCCAGATTGTTCTCTTGTTTTCCCAGCAGTATTCTTTGAATATTTTATTTTTTTCACAATTGGTTGATGATGCCACTCCTCATATTCTAAAGTTGTATATGAATCATGTCTATTTCTAATATTCTTATTCCAGTCTTTTTTTGCTTATGGTAATATTGCACGGTTTAAATACAGAGTCTTTTTGGTCCATATCTGGCAGGGATAGTTCTCCCATTTTGCTTTTCTGTTTTCAAGTGTTTTTATATATTCTTTTATTTTAAAAAGTTGTCTTATTCCCCACTCCCAAAAATAATCCTACTGGATCTACTTATAATTTCCTAGTTTTACAATGGTTTCTCTTGAACTTTCCAGATAGAATATTGTATCTTGTGAAAATAGTAATAATTTCATCTCAGTTTCACTTTCTCTTGTTTCATTGCATTGGTGAATATCTCCCACACGGTGTTAAATAAAGAAGATGAGAGTATCTCTGCTTTGATCCTGAATTTAATGTGAATGCCTTTAGAATTTCCTCACTGCTCAGCACAGTGGGTTGAGACAGATAAATGTTTGGAGGTCAAGGACTTATGCATTACTTAGTCAACACATCTTTCTTGGGCATCTTGTAGAGTAGGTACTGTTCAAGGTGTTTGAGATTCTTTAAAGAACGAACAATTCAAAATGCAGTGCTCTTGTAGTACCTACATTCCAGTGGAATCCTTCCATAGAAATGTCACTTGCAACTCTACTATTTTTCTAATTGGAAGGTCAGACAGAGGGGAGCCAGTAAGGAATTCCAAGGATGCCCTGGGGGAAAGAAATTTACAAGGAAAGGGTGCCTGGATGCTTGGTCAACACGTGGAGGTGGGGAGCAAAACTAGATTTATAGAAATCAAGGACTTTTATAGAATGCATGAAAACAACAATCAATTGAAAACGTAATGGTAGAAAATATATCTGCAATAGTGTCACAAAAGAAAAACGACCTAAGAATTAAATCTAACAAAAACTGTTCAAGAGCAATGTGAAAAAGTCACCTTAAAGTGCACTTGAAGGACGAACAAGTTAACAAATAGAAAGACTTACCGTGTACTCATATTAAAAAAAAAAAAAAAAAACTAACCTCATAGGATATCAATCCACCTCGAAAAGATGTGCCCATATAGTAGGGTGGGCAACTTGTCCTGATATGCTCAGGACTTTCCTGGTGTTAGCACTGGAAGCCTCACATTTTTAGGAAACTCATCAGTTATAGGCAAACCGGGAGGATTGGTCATTCTGGCACAAGGGTGTTTGTTGGAGCATTCTTTGTAAGAGAAAAAGACCCAAGTCACTCAGAAGCCATCAAATATGTGCTGTTTGAATCAACATGGACCATCTGTACAACAGAGCGCTCTGTAGCAGGTTGGAGAGATGGAGTGAAAGGGAGATGAACAAATACGGTTGCTAGACATTTCTATGGAAGGATTCATAGGACTTGTGTGAAGGACAGAAAGAGGAAGGAAGGAAGGGTCAGAAGAGAATGTTCTCTATACTTCCTTTTATAGGAGATGGAATGAAATATGAATATTTACATATTTACTTATTTTCAAATGTAAAATGTTTATTAAACAATTAAAATGACTATCAAAGGGGAAATGATCAAATGGGTGAGGAGACAGATAAAAACCAGGCCTCTCTGAATGTACAACATGTTATAACTTTGACTTAGGAACCATCTAAATTTACAAGCAGGACAGAATCAAAAAGTGAATATATATATGTATATATATAAATTGCTTGTAAATGTATATGTACATATACATACATAAAGATAAAGAGGAAGGAGAAGAAAGAAAACACCTCTGTAGATAGGTCACATATGATGAGGGCTGAGAATTGACCATTGGTTTCAGAGATCTTGGAGGTCACTGGTGAACTTGACAAGTATGTTTTTGTTGGAGTGGTGGAGGTACAAGATCAAATGAGTTGGTTTTGAGAGAAAATTGGAGGAGAGACAAGTACAGGAAGCATAGGCAACTTTTTTGGAGAAGTTTTGCTGCCAAAGACAGCACAGAAATGAGATAGTGGCTGTTCTGGGAGAGAAGATCAGGAAACATTTTTATAAGATGAGAGTTGATACAGCATGTTTGTATGCTGATCAGAATGATCTAGTAAAGACAGGAAGAGTGATCATGTAGGCATGATTGAAGGTAATTTCTGGAAAAATGTTTCTGAGCAGGGGATAGGTAAGCTAGAAATTGGCCATTTCTGACAGATGTGTGACTTCTTAGAAGAGCAACGTATGCTTGAGTTCCTCTAGACCTGGCCAAGATTCTCTCAGAAGTGCCCTCTAGTCTGAGGCTCTTGCTAGTCAGTTCTTGCTCCTCCTCTTTCCACGTTCATGAGGTCTGAAGCCTCCCCCTGTCTTCTCTTGCTCCGTCACACTGTATCTCTCATGGGCAGTTCTTCAATAGACTGTATACACTTCAAATCTTGTCTGCATATCTGCTTCTTAGAGAACCTGGACCTGAGATACTTTCACCCCGTGGAAGTATATTCAGTAGCGCTTTATGAAATTGCCAATGGATAAAAATTTCCCTAATTTCTCTGAAATCCAACATTTCTAATGCTTGCTTTCTTTTAGATTGGTTTGGTGAATTACATTTCCTAGAAAATTATCCATTTCATTCCAAATTTTGAATTTGTTTATGCATAGTTGAACAAAATTGCCTTTCAGGATTATTTTAATTTCCTTGCTTATTGCATATTCTGTTTATTTGTGCTTTCCCCACTTTTCTTGATTTGGTTAATTCAGAGTTTATCTAGGTCATTCTTTTTTTTTTTTTTTTTGGTCATTCTTAAAGAGATAGTTTTGAATTAATAATGCTATCGACATCTGCTCTTATCTTTATTATTTCCTTCTTTTGTTTGTGATTCCTTTCTCATGTTTTAAGCAAAATAAATCAAACATTTAAATTATTTATCTGTATTCTTTCAGTTGCATCCCATAAATCTTTTTTTAAAAATTTTAACTTTTTTTATGAATTTATTTTTTATTGGTGTTCAATTTGCCAACATATAGAATAACACCCAGTGCTCATCCCATCAAGTGCCCACCTCAGTGCCCGTCACCCGGTCACCCCCACCCCCCCGCCCACCTCCCCTTCCACCACCCCTAGTTCGTTTCCCAGAGTTAGGAATCTTGATATATAATTTTAACTGCCTCTTTTCTAGATATTCTGCAACTTTGGTTAGTATTCCTTCTTTAAAAAGTTTTAGTAGATAAGGACCTTTTCTTTCTTGGTCCTATTGATAATCTAGTTGTGCTCTCATCAGAGAACAATATATCATTTGTCCTATTTCTACGTTTTGAAGTTTGTTAAGATTTCTTTGTGACTAACATATTGTTTATTTTAAAAAACATGTTAAGATTTTTCAGAATGGGTATTTAAAAAGAACTTGTATTCTCTTCTTTAGTACTATAATATTTGGCTTGCTTTATATATTTTATTAGATATTCTATTTTGATATGCTATTTCCTTAGAGATTTTTTTTTTGGTCTTCTTGATCTGTTGTGGCCCAAGAGAGGTGAATCAATATCTCTCACCTCCAGTGTTATTCTCTCTCTTCCTTTATGATTTATCATATTTGCTTTGTGAATGTTTTTGCTGTGTTATCTGATGTCTAGATATTCATAAGTATTATGCCTTCATTGTGAATTCTATCATTTAAAACTACAAAATGAAAAAAAATTAAAAAAATAAAACTACAAAATGCCTTTCTTTGTCTCCTTTAAGACTTATGATCTGAATTCCACTTAAACTTGTATGTTAAGACTAGAATCCTGATTCCTTTTTTGTTTGCATTTATTTATATATCTTTGCCATCCATTTATTTGTTAATTTTGTGGAGCCTCAGTTGAAAATAATTGATTAAACATAATTATTGTTTTATGATTTATTATCATTACTTGTTTATATTTGGCCATCATTTTTATTTGTTTATTACATAATGAACACCCAAGAACCTATCACCCAACCCCAAAAGACATCTGTAAAATTAGCTTACTATTCACAAGCTCCTTCTTTCTTTTTATTGTATAAAACATTTATTACCAACAGGAGGATTACATTTGAAAGCTGTATTGTAATAATGAATAATAATTATATTTTTGTGATCAGTAACAAATACATCTTACTTTTCCTTAAGTATTGAATTAAGTATTTTTAATTGTTTTTATAATTTTATCTATATTAGTATATCTTTTTTTGAGTTACAAAAGTATTGTATTCTCAAAAATATATGTGTTTATCTCCATACAAAATAATGTATCATCAAGATGAATAATGTGGAATATATGAAATACAAAGAAGAAATTTGAAACACTTATCATCACAGTACTAAGACTGTGACATTTATATGAATACAGCTTCAGTTTTCTATGTATGGATACAATGTAATATTTTTTTCATTTCTTTTTTTTATTGGAGTTCAATTTGCCAACATATAGCATAACACCCAGTGCTCATCCTGCCAAGTGCCCCCCTCAGTGCCCATCACCCAGTCACCCCAACCCCCCCTCCCTTTCCACTACCCCTTGTTCATTTCCCAGAGTTATGTGTCTCTCATGTTTTGTCACCCTCACTGATATTTTCACTCATTTTCTCTCCTTTCCCCTTTATTCCCTTTCACTATTTTTTATATTCCCCAAATGAATGAGACCATATAATGTTTGTCCTTCTCCGATTGACTTATTTCACTCAGCATAATACCCTCCAGTTCCATCCATGTCGAAGCAAATGGTGGGTATGTATACAATGGAATACTACTCAGCCATTAGAAACAACAAATACTCACAAGCTCCTTCTCTATTGCATTCCCCTGCTTATACCATTCCCCTCTACCTTCAGATATCCAATGTCCTAAATTTGGTATTTATCACACTCTTTAAACACAATAGTGTAAATATATATCATTTAATTCTGCTTATTATTATTATTATTTTTTACTTTTTAAAGGGGGTATTATGCTATTTGAGGTTGTGGATACAGAGAAACATGAACAAATTGTGAGCCAAGGTTAACATTCTGTCATTGGTAGGCCACATGGGATGCTAACATAAGCTTCACTGAGGTATTGTGTTTGAATAATGGATTTACAGTCAACCAGAATTATTCAAGCTCTTTCATGTTGCAAGATGCAGAGGCTCACTCAGGTAAGTTGTTATTGGAATTTTGTTATAAAAATTTTGGGACAAGAAAGGACTAAGTAGTGACGACATCTGCTTATAAGCACTGGTAAATAATTGGAAGATAATTCTGGATAAGACAAATCACTAGGAAGTGATGTTATTTTCCTTTCTCTAGTTCTCTGACACTTTTGTGATTTAGCTGTTGTTTTCTTGTTACTGTCAATCAACTGGTTACAGTTTGGAGTGATACTTTGATGAGTGATACTTTGATACTTTGTTCCCATATTCACCAGGTATAGTGAGAACTAATATTAGGTGGAAGCTTTGTGCCTTGTAACCCTTGGCTATTGGTAAATTTATAGGTGGCTATTACTGAGTCAGATCTTCATCACTAATTCAGGTCAGCCCAGAGGGCCATTTGTATAGATACTCTTATGGGTGGAATGACATTTGGATGACATTAACCAATATTAATATTCTTCTCTATCCTTCCCCTAACTCTCCCACATTCTTTTGATCCCATTGAGTCCATTGAGTTTAGTAAGGTATTTAATTATTTGCCCCAGGGAAGGTAGGGCACAAAAGAGTTTAGAAACAACAAAAGAATCAATTGAGTTTTTAAAACTCTTTAACATATGTGGGGTTTTAAAGGCACAGACTCTTGATTTTCAAGACTAGTTTTTTTGGAGAGAAAAAAGAGGTTTTGTTATTTTGTTTTGCTTTGTTTGACATCCAGAAGCTTGGCACCAGATAACAATAGTGAAGGACCAGAATAAAATAAGGATTTAAATTTATTTCGGCATCATGGATGAGACCCGGGAAACTTCATCCTCAGAAAGAAGACTGGGATCCAGTCGTGGGAGGGTAGAGTGAGGGTATAAATCTTTTGAAGGGAAGATTAGTAGGGCACATAGAAGGAGACAGAGCTGGCATTTGCAGACTATCTAGTTCTAGTTCCCCAACTTGTGATCACACACCAACAGCAGCTAGTCAGCATTTGGTCAGTCCCAGGAGGCCATACTGCTTTTTAATGATCCAGGAACCATTAAATGTCCGGGAACGTTTTAGTAGGGGGCCTAGAACATTCTGAGGAACTCTTCTCCCATCTCTGCTGGGAGGTGCTGAGGGAAACAGCAATGTTCTTTTCTGAAATGAGCAAGAAAGTGGTGAAGCTCTATAACAAATGAAAACAAGAATGAATTTGTATGGGAGAGGCTTTGGAATACTGTAGATGCCTTTGCAACAACCAGAGCCACCCTAAGTAACCCTTAGCATGATACTCATGCCTGCAGATCCTAGGTTTGCTGAGATATAATATAATGTATAACGTATATAATCATGCTTATCTCCAATTTTTTGGTTATATTTGAAATATATAGAACTGTCCCAGGCACAAGGAAAGGATTATTCCAGACAGCCATTTTTAACTTACTGACTCTTCTTTGCTGCTTGTTTATAACTCACTTAGAGGCACTATACTTCACTTTTTAAAAATAAACATATCTTAGAATTTGTACATTCTTTTGAACTTAGATGATTTTTAACTGTTCAAGTCACAAGATTTAGCTCTGACTAGTTTCTTATGAAGACTTGCTGGTAAAACACAATCTCCAATTGCCTTATACATTTTCTTGATAAATTGCTTTTTTTTCCCCAGGGAGTTTGTACAAGATGGTTCAATATTTGAAATTAAAAATATGATAAAACTTTCATCATATAAATGTTTTCATAGAGATACAGAAGACATACCAATGTGTTCAATTAAAATATATAAAGTTTCCATAAATGAGAGAATTCATAGTAGCAAAAAAAATTCCTTTTCTTTTCCATGAATTCTCTTAGTAGAGCACAAAACATTACATACTCCACAACCCCATGGACTGTTTTACCCCAGGTACTCATTGAAACAGGCTGTTAAATTGTGCACAGCTTAAATAATCTGTAAAGTCTTTCTTTAGCTTTGCACACATTGGAGATTTAATTTTAAAAAGAAATGTTAAAAAACTTAAAACATACTACTAATCCATATAATAAAATGAGAACTTTTAAAACATTTAAATTCAAGTTAGTTAACATATAATGTAGTATTGGTTTCAGGTAAAGAATTTAGTAGTTCATCACTTACATATAACATCCAGTGCTCATCCCAACAAGTGCCTTCCTTAATGCTCATCACCCATTTAGCCCACCCTACGACCACCCCTCCAGCAAACCTCAGCTTGGTCTCTGTAGTTAAGAGTCTCTTTTGGTTTGTCTCCCTCTCTGTTTCTATTGTATTTTGTTTTTCCTTCCCTTCCTCTCTGTTCATCTGTTTGGTTTCTTAAATTCCACATA